>NC_041390.1:553210911-553262059 GCF_002162155.2 Triticum dicoccoides
TACTCGCCTAAGTTTGTAAAATCCTACCGAGTGGTGAGCAATCCTCCCACTCGAGGGCTTAGCTGCAGTCCAGTACTCACCTAAGTTTGTAAAATCCTACCGAGTGTTGAGCAAGACTCCCACTCGGGGGCTTAGCTGCAGTCCAGTACTCGCCTATGTTTGTAAAATCCTAGCGAGTGGTGAGAAATCCTCTCACTCGGGGGCTTGGCTACAGTCCAGTACTCTCCTAAGTTTGTATAATCCTACCGAGTGGTGAGTGATCCTCCCACTCGGGGGCTTAGCTGCAGTCCAGTACTCGCCTAAGTTTGTAAAATCCTTTCCCTAAGAGCTGCACCACCAGTACAACGTATGCTCCATCCCTACCCGCAAGGACGACGAGGTGCAGGTCGACCGCGGCCCTCTTCTTCGAGCTACACCACAAATACAATGTACACTCCACCCTTGTCCACAAGGACGACGAGGCGCAGGTCGACTGTAACCCTCTTCTCCGAGCTACGCCACAAATACAACATACGCTCCATCCTTGTCTGCAAGGACGACGAAGCACAGGTCGACTGCAACCGTCTCCCCGAGCTACGCCACAAGTACAACGTGCGCTCCATCCTTGTCCGCAAGGACGGCGAGGCGCAGGTCGACTGCAACCTTCTCCTCCGAGCTACGCCACAAATACAATGGAGCAGATCCAAAAAGCAATCGTAAGTATACTCAAAAGCAGTTCGGATAAATCCTAAAGTTCCAAGCAACAAATCAAAAGTATTCGAGCTTCAAGCCCGAAGGAGTTTAATTGTTACAGCAACCACTCAGCATTCCGAGGCAAATTTAAGACAGGTTTAAATCTCACAGTTTGTTCACTCGGCAGAAGGAGGGCTGGAGGGTTCGACGAATTCGTCCAAGTCGATTCCATCTGCGATCCGAGTGGCAACAACAATGAAAGTCTCCATAAAGGACTTTTGGTGTTGGCGACCTTGATCGCCGCCAGCTTGTCTTCACGAGCTTCCTTGCAGTGGACTCTGACCAAGGACAATGCCACGTCAGCACCACACTGGGCAGAGGACTTCTTCCATTCTTGCACTCGACCAGGAATCTCGTTGAGCCGAGCCATCAGAGATTCCAGGTCATTTTGAAGCATCGCCCCTGGCCAGAGTGATGAGTCGATCCGTGAAACTGCCACCTTCAGGCACGCGAGGTAACTTGTGACACCGGCGACACGAGATTCCAGTCAAAGCACGTTCATGGCGGTCTCGTCGCAAACTGGAGAAACGATAGGGTCTAGACCAGTCTCGATCCTTCTGGTTTCCTTGTCAAAGTTTTGGCAGAATTCAGCAGTCAAAAGTTAGTGAGTCGACTGGACAGGATTAACTTGCAAGCAACAAAGCAGTCGGATTAAAAGGAGTACCTTCCAGCATAAGATAGAGCTTCTTCGCAAGAGTTCTCAGATAGGCTTTTGTGTCATTTCTCTTACGGACCGGAGACGCCAGCTTCTCAATCAGGGCAATCTTATCCTTCCTCACATGACTTACTTCTCGATTGGATTCATTGAGACAGGACTTCAGCTTGTTCACCTCCCCTTCCAACACTTCGACCGAAGCCAGCTTCTAGTCTGCAAGGGCAGTCTTGTCTTGAGCTTCCTTCTGTGCAGCTGCAAGGTCCAAGTCCTTCTTCTCCAGAGCCAACCTCATTTTCTCTGCAAAAGAAGCAATCGGATCAAACAAGAGATCAAAGAAATATCTTAAAAGACGATCAACGTGAACAGTCGACAGGCAGCTACCTTCCATACCAGCAGCTTCATCTTCGGCTTTCTTCAACTTTTGTCGGGCCAACTCCAAGTCGAGGTTGAGTTGCCTCTACTTCTCCTCAAACTCGGCAAACTTAGAAATGAGAGAACAAGATTTCTGCAGGAGGTAAAAGACGTGTCAATCAACAAGATCAAAGGTTATTTACTTCCGAGTGAATAAAACTTAAAAGTTCACTTAGACCCCAGCCGACTACCCGCAGTCGACTGCGGTCTCGGGGACTACACCCAGCGGGTGCACTTGGCATGCCCCCACTGAGACCCAACTCGACCGGTTCGCCCGGGTCAAAAAAAATATTTAGACCCCGACCAACTGCCAGCAGTCGACCGCGGTCTCGGAGACTACACCCAGTGGGTGCACTTGACGTGCCCCCACTGGTTCAGATCTCATTCGACCGGTCCGCCCGGGCCGAGTGGAAGAAAAGAAAGGAAAAGGAACTCAGACCCCAGTCGACTGCCCGCAGTCGACGGCGGTCTCGGGGACCACCCACTGGGTGCACTTAGCGTGCCCCCACCGGTTCAGATCCTACTCACCTAGACCGAGTGGAAGAGCGCAAATACCAAAGACAACAAAACACCCAATGGGTGTACAGGTTCGACGCAAGCAATAAGAGATTGTATGAAAGAAAATATTTCGGGTAGCATATCCTAATAGAACAAGGTCAGTCAAAAGTTTACTCACCTGGACATTGGCCCAGAGAGCAGCGCTGTCATCGTAAGCAGCCTGGCTATGCTCGTGCACCGTCTTCATCCGCTCCATCATCACGTTAGCCTGACGGATGGATTCCGCAGCCGCGTCCGACTAGTTTTCCGGAACATGGTAGTTGGTAAGAAGGGGGCAGACGACCCAGGTGTGGCAGCTTGGAGCTCTGAAGCGTGAGGTTGGACGACTGAAGGGAACACCGGTTCAATCGACGGTGCAGGGCCCTCACTCGACAATGGTACAACGAAAGTTACAGAGGCCCCGCCTGCGTCTTCAGATTGCCGGGCGGTTGGTGTGGTCGTCGGTCCTTGCTGAGACGTCTCGCCAGCTGCTACTTTTTTGTTCTTTCTGGTCCTAGGGGCCACATCTTCATCATCATCTGGAAGATCGATGACGTTGGGTGGAGGTGCAGAGAAATCAGTTTACCCCAAGTGAATCGCTAGAATAATCGACCAAGTAATCAAGAACAAGATCATAAGAGTTTTTACCTGGGTTGGAGGTAACCCCGTCTTCCATCTCCTCATCTCGATATTGGTAGGAAGAAGTTCCAGATGTAGCAGCACTGCAAATGTCAACATTCAGTCGGTTATGTTCTGTTGCTTGAGTCGACCAAAGGAACAGATCAGTTGTTTACCCGGAGATGGTGGGGACAGTCACTTTGATTCTGGGCAAAGCCTTCCGTGGTTTAGAGGAGGTGGCTTTCGATGCTTTTGGCGCAGGAGGCGGCACAATCTTGGGTTGTTTCGATATCTTCTCAGTCAGCGCTGGCGAAGACGTCCGAGAGCGCTTCGAAGATGGCCCAGTCGGTGCAGCCGCAAGGACCGGGGTGCTCGCCAGGTCTTGAGCGTGCTTGGATCTTCTCTATCTGTGAGGAGGCGAGTCGACCTCCTCGTCATCACTCGAGTCGTCGCTCTCCTCGTCCTCCTCCGCATCCGAGTGCCACTCGCCACTCTCGCCCCCGCTCGCCCCTTCCTTGACGTCTTGCTCCTGCACTCCATTGGGCATCGAGTACATATCAATAAGAGCCTGAAAAGACAATGAACGAAAGAAATACAGTCGATCGTCAACAAGGTGTTACACAGTGAATCAAGAAGATACTTGGCAAAGCAGAATCATACCTGTTCCGGCTGGGGCGAGTGGTCGAATGGAATCACCCTCCTAGACCCCCGGGGATTATCTTTGTTGCCGGTGATTCCTCTCAGCCACTTCTCCACCGTGTCTTCACTAACGTCCTCCAGGTGGATCCGAGTGGAGTCCTCGAGTCCCGAGGACATCCACATCGGATGGTCACGGGCTTTAAGTGGTTGGATGCGTCGACTGAGAAAGACCTCCAGCAGGTCCATTCTAGTCACCCCGTCATGGACAAGTTGGACGACCCGCTCGACCAACGCCTTCACCTGTGCCTTCTCTTCTGGGATCACCCTCGGGGAGGAGGGCTTCTCCACTCGAGCCAAGGAAAAGGGGGAAGTCCAGTCGACTGACCCAGGCTTGGCTGGTCCTTACAGTAAAACCAGGTCGACTGCCAGCCCCGGACCGAGTCAGGAAGGATCATAGCTGGGAAGGTGCTCTTATTCCTCATTTGGATTCTGAGGCCCCTGCACATCTTAATCACGTGCGTCCTCTCGTCACTCGGGTTGGCCTTCTTGACCGACTGGGAGCGGCAGGTGAATATGTGCTTGAATAGACCCTAGTGCGGTTGACAACCCAAGAAATTTTCGCACATCGACACAAAGGCAGCAAGATACACTATGGTGTTTGGAGTGAAGTGGTGGAGTTAAGCCCCAAAGAAGTTCAAAAAGCCACGAAAGAAAGGATGGGGAGGCAAAGAGAACCCGCGGTCGACATGAGTGGCGAGGAGAACACACTCACCCTCCAATGGCCGCGGCTCGGTCTTGTTCCCCGAGAGCCGCATCGATTCGTGGGGGATCAATCCCCCCTCAACCAGGTCGTCGAGGTCGTCCTGGCTGATCGTTGAGCGGATCCAATCGCCCTAGATCCAGCCCGGCGGCAGGCCGGACCTTGACGAGGACCTGCCCCGGCTGGTCGTCTTTCCTTTTGCCTTCGCAGTCGCCTTCTTCGCGCGCTCCAATGCCACCGTCTTCTCCTTTCCCATGGCGGCGGATCGAGTTCGAGCGAGGCTACAACACCGAGAGTGGAAGCGAGCGCAGCGGAGAAATCTGAGGAAGAAGAAAGAGAATGAGGGCGCACTGTTCAAAAGCCCGGTCCGGTGCCTTTTATAAGGTCACTTCCGAGTGACTGACTTGTAGGCCCGGACGATCTAAACAAATCCCGCAACAGTCGCGCGCGCGATACATGGCAAAAAAGGTGGCACGGGAATCGAGGCGACCTGCCTAATCCGTCTCGATTACCACGGCCTCGCCCATCCGGTGCGCTTCCCGAAATTCGAATCCCGCGAAATCCGCGGACAGCAGAACAACTTGTCAGACGGAAGACATCCTCTGCATCATCATTCAGAACTCTACCATAAAAGTTCACTCGACAAAAACTAAGAATGGACCAAGGCAACTGAAAAAGAAGTTGGTGTCATCCCCTCAGTTCATTGATCCAGAGCAAGATATACTCATAGCACAGAAAATGAGTTGGAAGTGTTCTCAACTCCTTCCTCACTCAAACCCTGATCCATTCGGGGGCTAATGATGAAGCTATGTACCTAGGGTAGTGTCATGGATCTGTTCAAGATACCCTCCCCAAGGACATCCCTAAAGGTACCAGGAGCATTCGAAGAAAAATCATCATCCACTCGACCATGAAGTTATGTTCCACTCTACAATCCTGAAGACACTCGACTGTACAGATAATCACTTGACTACCAGAAGATCTAGAGTCACTCCACTCTACAACGGTCGAGAATTAAGTCATAGCTTTAATGGTCATTATGTATCTTTATTGCAGGCGTTACCAGTAACACCCCCATCTTTATGTACCTTAAACCCTCTGTGACGTGGGCTGGCTGGGGTCCAGCACACTCTATATAAGCCACCCCCCTCCACAGGCAGAAGGTTTCGCACTTTCTGCAACACACACGCATATAATCCAGTCGACTGCCTCCGGGCTCTGAGACGTAGGGCTGTTACTTCCTCCGAGAAGGGCCTGAACTCGTAAAACTCCTGAGTACAACTCCTCCATAGCTAAGATCTTGCCTCTACATTCCTACCCCCATTCTACTGTCAGACTTAGAACCACGACAGCGCACTGTCCAGTGGTGCGCCATTACTAACAATTTTTTTTCAAACTACTAATGGCGCACGGTGGGTGTGGTGCGCCATTACTATGTCAACTAGTAAGGGCGCACTATCCCATGGTGCGCCATTACTAACAATTTTTTTCCACCACACACCAGGTGCGCCATTAGTAATTTTTACTAATGGCGCACCTGTATCTGGTGCGCCACTGCTATATAGCAGTGGCGTACCACATACACGGTGTGCCATTAATGTCCATATCATCTATAGCCCTTTTCCTAGTAGTGGACCGAGCTGCATAGGGTGGCCGAACTGGCCATGAAGGATGTTATAGTCCTACTTTGGCCAGCCGAACCCATACCAGGCAGTTACTTCAGGCTCGTGCAGTGGCTCATCAGCGCCTACCCCCGGCTTGATGTCATAAAGTGGTTGGCCTGTATTGAAGGTGCCCGGATGGCCTTCGCCTGTGTCAAGGTGTAGTGGGCGAAGATGAATGCTATCAAGCTGGCAACCGAGGGACCGCCCGCGGGAAAAGAGCACCATACGCCTGAGCGGTATTTGGACGAATTCTTGGAGGGTTCCCGCATTGTAGAGGGCCAGTGTTCGAAGGACACTATTTTCAAATGAATGTACCTCACTACAAGAAATATGTCAACTAGTGACCTTCTGTCAGTGACCCTGGAAGAATTGGTCATAGATTTATGACCATTTCAGACCAATTGGTCAAAAGCTGTTCGGGGTGCTCCAAACCCTAAAATATAACGACCATTTTGGTCAGAAAGGTCGTAATTTCCTTACACGAAATGGTCACAAAGCAGATAGCACTGGTCTGTTGCCTTATTTCTACCTGATCATGACCAATATAGATGGTCATAACCTTTTAAATTGTGGTGGGTTGCTATGACTAGGCGCCACCTCATCAGTTTTGCTTATGTGTCATGTCCATGTGGCGGTTTTTGCCCTAGGTTCTGAAGCAACCTATATTTCTGTCATTCCCAAAATTCCCAAAAAATCTCATAAATTCTTTGAGTCATATCTTCGTCAAATATGTAAAAAAACCTTCCTTGCCTAGTTCAAAAATAATTCAACAATATTCATTTTCCTATTTTGTTCAGAACAATAGTTTGTGAAGGAAATACCACTTTGGCATGTCCAAATAGTATCCATTTTCTACAGTGCTTTCATATGCCCAAATAACCATCCTCCAACAAATGCCAACTCAATCCATTCATCATTTTGAGCCCAGCTTCAACATTTGTATTTATGTCCAGTGTGGTACTTTGCAAAGCAAGTACCACCTACGCTCCTCCTTTTGAGCTAAAATTTTGTGAAGACGGTCTTCTTAGTAACTGATCATCCTCAGCAAAAACTCACGCCCATTAGCCATGTGCATTTTCCGTACCGCTTATCAAACACTTGGCTGCTTATTCATGTTTGAGCATCGATCGATCTCCTCGTGAGAATCTTATGTTGTGATTTTCTTCCTAGCACCTACCTGGGGAGTGCCCAACCCACTAGACATGCCTAGGCCGCCCAGAACACATGGCAACACCATGATCACGCGGTAACCATGCGGCGGGCATGCGAGTTTACGCGCTTTAGAGTTGGGGCCCTCGACCACCGTCCAAACCTCGACGTATCGCCACCAAACCATGTATTTATGATTAAATAGGTACTTATGTAACTAGAAATGATTTTTGAAAAAAATAAATAGCAAACTATGAGGTAGCTGCAGTTCAAATTTGACCCGCTTCCAACTGAATCGGCGGGAATTTATCTTTTTCACCAGAGGTGGATCAAAACTTTTGACACCCAACCATTTTGTCAATTGTGCATTAAATATGGCCTAGTATTTTATAAAATTTATTTGGTCCAATTTTGCAACAAATATATGGTAGGTCCTTCACAAAAAAAACTCATTTCAGGCACTCGGAAAATGGAAAATGAATTTTTCGTGGACAGAAAATGAAAACTTCCTTAGGCAACATTGTTTGCCATTCCAAGATGCACCCGTGTGCACAATATGATATCATTTGAACAAACTATGCTATGAATGTGGCCATAGGATTGATCATTTGGCTTGAAAGCCATGAATCTTCATGCATGATAGCTCATTTTTTAGAACACTTTTTTAAAATTATTTCCGTATTACAAGTTTATTATTTTTCCTGGAAACTTGGTCACATATAATGACACAACGCGAATTTTTTCCAATTTTTTGATATTTTTTGAATTTTTTATGCCTGTTTCAAAATGCGGTCAAAACGGCGGGCTTGACCATTCCTAGCTAGTCGTCGAATCTTGGAAAACTTTCGATGTTTCTCTGATTAAATAGATACTTATGTACCTACAAATGATTTTTGGAAAAAATAAAGATTAAACTATGAGGCAGCCACAGTTCAAATTTGACCCGCTTCCAACTAAATCGGCCGAAATTTGTCTTTTTCACGAGAGGTGGATAAAAACTTTTGAAACCCAACCATTTGGTAAATTGTGCATTAAATATGGCCTAGTATTTTAGAAAATTGATTTGGTCCAATTTTGCAAGAATTATTTTGTAGGTCCTTCACAAAAAAACCTCATTTGGGGCACTTGAAAAATGGAAAATGGTTCTTTTGTGCAATGAAAGTGAAAACTTCCTTAGGCAACATTGTTTGCCATTCCAAGATGCACCCTTGTGCACAATATGAGATCATTTGAACAAACTATGCCATGGATGTGGCCATAAGATTGATCATTTGGCTTGAAAGCCATCGATCTCCACACGTGATAGCTCGTTTCTGAGAACACTTTTTAAAAAAAATTGTCGTATTACAAGTTTGTTATTTTCCTAGGAACTTGGCCACATATAATGACACAATGCGAAGGTTTCCCAATTTTTTGATTTTTTTCAATTATTTATGCCCGTTTCAAAATGCGGTCAAAACGGAGGGAATGACCGTTCCTAGCTAGTGGTTGAATCTTGGATTTTTTTGGTGTTTCTCTGATTAAATAGATACTTATGTACCTAGAAATAATTTTTGGAAAAAATAAAGAGCAAACTATGAGGCAGCTGCAGTTCAAATTTGATCCGCTTCCAACTAAATCGACGGAAATTTGTCTTTTTCACGAGAGGTGGATCAAAACTTTTTACACCCAACAATTTTGTCAATTATGCATTAAATATGTCCTGGTATTTTAGAAAATTGATTTGGTCCAATTTTGCAACAATTATTTGGGAGGTCCTTCACAAAAAAACCTCCTTTTGGGCACCCGAAAAATGGAAAATGGTTTTTTCGTCCAAAAAAATGAAAACTTCCTTAGGCAACATTGTTTGCCATTCCAATATGCACCCTTGTGCACAACATGAGATCATTTGAACAAACTATGCCGTGAATGTGGCCATAAGATTGATCATTTGGATTGAAATCCATGAATCTTCACACTTGATAGCTCGTTTATGATAATACTTGTTTAAAATAATTGCCATATTACAAGTTTATAATTTTTGCTGGCAACTTGGCCACATATAATGAAGCTATGCGAAGGTTTTCCAATTTTTTGATTTTTTTGATTTTTTTATGCCCCTTTCAAAATGCGGTCAAAACGGCAGGAATAACCGTTCCTAGCTAGTGGTTGAATCTTGGAATTTTTTTGGTGTTTCTCTGATTAAATAGATACTTTTGTACTTAAAAATGATTTTTGCAAAAAAATACAGAGCAAACTATGAGGCAGCTGCAGTTCAATTTTGACCCGCTTCCAGCTGATTCATCGGAATTTTGTCTTTTTCGTGAGAGGTGGATGAAAACTTTTGACACTCAACCATTTGGTCAATTGTGCATAAAATGTGGCCTAATATTTTAGTGAAATGATTTGGTCCAATTTTGCAACAAATATATAGTAGGTCCTTCACAAAAAAACTCATTTTGGGCACTCGAAAAATGGAAAATTGATTTTTGTGTGCAATGCAAATGAAGACCACAAAATCATCATTGTTTGAAATCCTAAGATACACATATGTGCACAATATTGGGTCATTTAAACATACAACATGAGGCTAATATGTTGAGTGTGTACCTGAAATAAGAGGGTAAAAAATATAAAAGAAACAAAAGAGAAAAAGCACAATTACATATGCTAGATTCTGATTGGTGGAACCATCTATCACATGGATCGATGACATGGCAGACATCCATCCATCCATTACTAGCAATCCAACCGTCTATCCATCTGAAGAAACCCACCGCACCAAACCCTACCTCACTCACCTCTCCTCCCTTCCTCCCACCCACCGCCTCTCTCTCTCTCTCTCTCTCTCTCTCTCTCTCTCTCTCTCCCTCTCTCTCTCGCTTCCCGTCACCGGCGGCGATGCCCTCCTTCCCTCGCCCTCTCCTCCTCCCCTCCTCACGGCACCCCCACCACGCCATGAATCCTGGTGACCCACCTCGTCTCCGCGCCTGCCTCGGCAACCACCTCCGCCGCGTGCCCGAGTCCCATCCATGTCCGCGCCGGCTCCGTCCAAGAATCACGGCGCGGACGCATGCCCAGAGGCCATGACCCGTCTCCCTCCGCTCCTCTAATCAGCACGGAGAGGCCAGGTGCCGGCCATGAACTCGCTCTGCCTGGGACGCCGCTCGCCATCAAGGTCACCCCCACCCCCTCTTCGATCTGCTCTTCCTCCTTTCCCTTCCCTTCCCTAACGCGTGTCATTTTCTTCCTCACGCAGGCAGGGGGCCGGCAACACGGTAGTGATGACGCCAGCATTCAGCACGGATAATCCTTGACTTAGGTAAGGCACTCAAAGTTGTCTTCCACTCTCTCTGCTCGAGCTCGCCAGGCACACCTAACTAGACTACATCAAGAAGGTCCTCGGCGAGCAGGAGCAGCACATGGTCAATTGCTTAGGCCAAGACATCTTACACTGTTTGCCTAGCTAGGTGTAGAACACATTGCTAATTGTGTGCAAGTTCAGTAAAATATTGCTGGATCTGCTGGACTGAACTGCATCCACGTACATAATCAAGACAAACCCTTACCGCACACAGAAGAAGTGCGAAAAAATTACATGAACAACCCATATCCAGTGACACATTGCATTACGCCAGTCTCGATGTGCAATCATATAATATACTCCAAGCATCACACGGTACACTGCAAAATGGTCTATACTCTTTTCTGAACTAGGGGACTCTGACCGAAGTGGGCTAACTGAAACCGATTTCCGTTGCCATCATACAGCATGTGGTCTATACTATTTTCTGAACTCAGTGACTTAGACTGAAGTGGTGCTAACTGAAACTGATTTCCACTGTGTTTCAGGCACTGAGCAACGGGAGATATAAGAGCGTGTGGCACCGCGCTGTGGTGAACTCGGACAGGCCGAGGATGTCCATCGCCTCCTTCCTCCACGCCGTGGTGCTGCTTCTCCCCGACTTAGGTAAGGCACTCAAAGCCGCCATGGGCACACCCTCTTGTCTTAGGTTTCGTCTATTAACCGTCGGTGTTAATTACTGCTGCTCATGAGCCTTGTAGTATCGTTAGTGATTCTGGGAATTTATGTACTGATGTGCTGCTACTTTTGGAATTATTGCCTGGTGTATGTCTGAACAGTACTGATGCGTCTGCAGTGCGTGAGTGTTTTTCTTTTTCTTTTTAGACAACTTCTTTTGTGGTGCCTGAATCTATACTGCTCTGCTTGGTTATCATATAGTCTAGTAGTATATATCCATTTGCTGTTACTGGATTCCATGTCTAGTGTTTTTTACTGTTAAGATGCTTTCATCCATTCCGGCTGTACTTTATGTGCATACTTGTTCTACTAGCAAATTCTCTGTAGGAAGTAGTTCAGGCTGCTGTGATGCGAAAATGAGACATATGTGGCATTGACATTTTTTAAGCTTGCATGCTGTAGCTAATTTACCTGTTGATCAAATATACACCTCCATATCCCTGCAAGTAATATTTACATCCCTGCATATATCTGCATATCATCCATTGTGATCGTACTTTATGTGCATAGTTATTCTACTAGCAAATGCTCTGTAGAAATTAGTTCAAGCTGTTATGATGTTAAAATGAGACATATGTGGCATTGTCACTTTTTAAGCATGTATGCAAAGCTAATTTACCTTTTGCTCAAAGCTAGAATTTTACTTAACCCTCAACATATCCCTGCGCATATCTGCATGTTCTAATCTTCTGCACATGGGTTGGTATTGCAGAATGAGGCTGCTCTGGAGAAAGCAGAGGACTCTGGGGAGAAGGCTTCCATCAAGGAAGCAGACAAGTACTGCAAGGCATCATTGGGAGGCTATTGCATGGCGCCACCTGCCTGAAGGGCAGCCTGCTGGTCATCGCCCTCGCAGCTGGGGCTGGCTTCATGCTCTCCCCCAACCTGGACCTCACCGCCGACCTGGAGAAGCTCCAGGCGATGGCGTTATTCTTGTTTGAAGCTAAGCTAGGCTACTGCAGTTCCAGCAAAAAGCAGGGGAGCTTAACTGGAATGTGGCAAAATTAAGTGTCTGACAGGTTATAGTCTGGTCTAATATATGGCTACATTGTACTCCACGTATTATTTCTTGTACCAAGCCACTCATAAATCCAACATGTAGACTAGTGAAGTCCAGCCAATAGAAAGCTGCCACCACAACCTCTATTTGCATGCATCGTTACTTAGCTTGGAAGAATGACTACACACGTATGCATTCTAATGATCACATACATGTATCTAGTTCTCCTCATAAAATATTTGCATGCATGACAAAGCTCCAACACGTACACTCTCATGCTTACTTAGACTAGAAGCATTCTGTACAAGACAAACTACTATATGCTAGTATTACTTACACTGTATGTGTGGGGCACTCTCCTTTAACTTTCTATCATGTTAAATTTAACATTCTAATATATTTCTTTGAAACAATAGTCTAGCATAGCTTATTTACTTCATTTTTAAAAACAACTAATACATATTTAATTATTCATATATTAATCTAAAATAATAACCAAACAACTACAGGACAGTCGATTAGTACCATGCATGTGTGACTTAGTTTTTGGTGTGTTTTGCTTGCAGGTCATTGTTGTGAAGGCCGCCAAGGGAAGGAGTGGGGGATTTGGCACAAGGCTGGTGATCGAGTCTATGCTCTCTCCTCCATGGAAAGAACTAAATTCAGCTTGACAGAGAGCACACGAATGGTTTCAGCTTGACAGTGGGTGAACTAAGCCATTTTTATTTAGTTTGCTCTCTGCCATGCCAAAGCCATCATTGTGATCCTGCTGCCATCAAGTCTCTGTTTCTTGTCAGTTGTTAGCTTGAATTAATACATGTTCATATAGCTAATTTGCTGCTGTTGTGCATAAAATTCTAGGAAGGTCTGGCTGCAAGTTCTGGCTGTAGTGTGCTCTCATGTTGTACATGCCCCTATGTTTAGTAAGATTAAATTGCTACTATTAATGATGAATGTTTGAGTTTTGGAATTTGAAGCATCACCTACTTTCTGGTCCTGTAGTGTTTAAAACTGATAATTATGATGCATTGGTCCATGTGGCCTTGGCTTTTAATGCCATACACATTCTAGTGCCAGATCCAAATGTAGGGGACAATAATTTGCAGCATTAATTAGGTCCTGCTATAGTCTTTTTTAAACTTCTTATGAGATTGAAGCATTCGTTCTGATTTCTGGTTTGCTGGTTTGCTGATTGTTGTAGACAAATGTATGAAACTTCTTAGCTGTGGACGACAACTACTTCCTTGAGAAGGACCAGCATCACCCATCAAGTATGCCATCGAGGTAATTCACCACTCCCTCCAGCACCAACTATGTATTTTCTCTAGTTGCTCTCCCAAGTTTTGTGCACACTGTGCGTCAAGTTCTCCCTAAATGCAAGGGATTGTATATGTAAAACCAATTATCCAATACATTTTTCACAAAGAGATTAGTCTTCTTATTTAGCCCCGATGTTTTAATTTATGGAGTTGTTGCTTCTTTGGTCAGATTTATTTACTTGATGTATGCATAAGAATAAGCTGATATGAACATAATAATGATACTCTGCATGATATAAGTAAAGTGCTCTATTTTCTTGCGTCACCTTTCTTGTATGAATGAGTATATCATTTTAACTATCTGGGGGAACAAAAATCATTGTATTAGCTGAATTTGTGTTATCATTCTAAAGAACTTGCCCTTTTTTTGAATGGTCTGTTCATAATATATTGGCTCTAGTGTTTTAATTCTTCTCTTCTGATTCATGTAGCTGGGCGACGACCGAAGGCATGATGATAGTTCTATTGTTGTTCTAGTGTAGCGAAGGTGGCCTAGTCGACTATGGTCGCCTAGTGAGTCGTGCATAGGATTTCATCTGACTGTAACCTTGATGTAAATTGTTCCTATTGTGGAGCTTGTTATCTGATTGTAAACTTGATGCAGATCACATTTGTATGTGTGTTATATGATGTAGCACTTTGATGGTTGATAATATTTGAAGTATTTCGTTAGTTTTCTGTGTGCCAATTTAAATACCACGTATTTATTTGCGTGAAATAAAAAAATGAAGAATATTACCCTGATGGCTAGGACCCAGTACTAGAACCTGACAATTGGGACCACCTGACTAGTGAACCCAATTTAGAAAAAAAGAAAAAAAATGAAACTGTTGAGACAAAAAGGCCATGGGCCAAAAATAAAAAGGCTGCAATGTTGGCTTGGTCCATGAAGCTGACAAAAAATTCACAGGAAAAAAATATAAATGGGCTGAATTAATGGGTTCGGCCCATATAAACACCGAATTGGACAGGGCTGATTCTTGTGCCACATCAGATTGCCATGTCGGATGCCTACGTGGCCTGGGGAGGCTGCTAGTGACCAAAACAAAACAGTAGGCATATTTTGGTCGTAAATGTTCACGACCTTCTCACAGAGAAGGTCGTTAATTTCAGTTTACGACCGCCAGCTTTTGACCTTCTGTTTTTGGTCAAAAAAAGGTCGCAAATGAAAAACAATGACCTTTCAGTGACCAATATTCAAGGTCACAAGTTGACATATTTCTTGTAGTGCCCGTAGTGCCCGTACTTTGTATCATAAAACAAGGCTTATGTATAATGTGTTGCTTGTTTTATTTTGAAATTCTTTCCTATTGTGTGGCCATTTACGGTATCTGAGAGTTGGCCAGTCGTCGGCTTTAGTCCCCACGTAGGTAGTACGGGGGTGTTCGGAATGGCACCTAGACACACTTACCCAACCAGCATGGTCCTTGAAGGACGTGTCAGTGCAGCGAACCAGGCAATCTGACTATGTGGCTTTATCGCTCTCACTTAGCCATAGGAGTTTGACAATGAGGTTTATAGGCGCAGCCCCTGGTGTTGCTCAATTACCCGAACTTGGGTGTTGTAGACGCCTGACCGGGCATAGATCGGTCCTTCACATAATGCGGGCAAAATCGCAAGAGATTTGTAGTTAGTCGCCGAATAGCTGACCAACTCTCGCCGCATCATGACAGTCGGCTCTACTGACATGTTTATCCGGATGAGCCGAAAACACAATCGCAGTAGTTCTCCCTTTACTGCCTTAGCCAAAAATGCGGAATGTAAGGCAATAACCACAGGATCCAGGCAACCCAACTATTGACCAAAGACATGATTCGGAGTTGATGCATATAATGCTATATTCGTGTCGCTGAATTTGCATTAAAAAAGTGTTTCGGGCTAATTTTATTTTAAGACATGTACGTGGCCGAATGGAGCCCCTGGCGACTTAGGTCGTACCAAGGTGTACATGGCAATCAGACGAAAAAAAGAAGGAATGCAGATTAGGAAATAAGCTGGTACCGAGTATGCTGGGCGAAAGATTGTTTCCATTATAGTCTGATTGATACATCAAAACGTATTTTTACAAATGATGTGACAAGCATCCAGGCTATTTTACATGCCGAATACCAGGGAAAGCTGTGTATGGGTCCTAAAGGGGAAGAGGCGATCTTTAAAGATCCTTTAGATACTCTGCCGCACGTCAGCGCACCGTCGCTCCTTGGTGTGTGATCCTTCAAGAGGATCAACGATCGGTTTTTCACAAAGGGACTGGAAATGGTGCCCTTGGTGCCATCAAAAGCTGACGCGGGTTTAAGGAACCTAAAAAGGAAAATAAGGAAAAGAGAAATGATATGGGGGTCCACATAGGGTCGAGCCGTATTGTGGATTTCATTTTTAATATGCCTCCGTCTTTGCCCATGGTATCTTCAGTGCGTAGTTATGTATGCGTGGTACATATGCCGCAATGCGGTTGGGGCTGAGACGGAGGCCAAACTGCTAATCGAGCTCCTGACGGTCTTGATCGTCGCTCTGCAGGGTGGTCCAGATGCGTTTAACACTGTCCGTGGGCTTGACTGTCGATGTAGTATTTGTCTTGATAAGGCCATTCCGAACTTCCGCTACAAGGGTCGCGATGTGCTCCTCAGTACGGAGGGAGCGCTTCGTGTTTCCATTGACTGTTATGACACCACGGGGTCCAAGCATCTTGAGTTTGAGGTAGGCATAGTGCAGGATCACATGAAAGCGAGAAAACGCTGTTCGTCCGAGCAGTGCATGATAGCCACTGCGGAAGGGGACGATGTCGAAGATCAATTCTTCGCTTCAGAAGTTGTCTGGCGAGCTGAAGACGACTTCCAATGTGGTTGAGCCCATGCAACGGGCCTCTACTCTAGGTATTACTCCTTTAAAGGTAGTTTTGGCGGGTTTGATTCTTGACGAATCAATACCCATTTTACGGACCGTGTCCTGGTAGAGCAAGTTAAGACTACTACCGCCATCCATAAGGACTCGGGTAAGGTGGAATCCATCGATAATTGGGCCAAGGACCAATGCGCCCGAGCCTCTGTGACGGATACTAGTCGGATGGTCTCTGCAATCGAAAGTGATCGTGCAGGCTGACCAGTGGTTGAATTTTGGGGCGACTGGCTCTATTGCATAGACGTCCCTTAGAGCGCGCTTGCGCTCCTGTTTGGGGATATGAGTAGAGTATATCATATTCACCGTCTTAACTTCGGGGGGAAATTTATTCCGTCCCCGTGTACTTGGCGGATGGGGTTTATTATCGTCGTCCTCACTTGGTGACCCCTTCTCCTTATGTTCGGTATTCAGCTTACCGGCCTGTTTGAAGACCCAACAGCTTCTGTGGGTATGGTTGGCAGGCTTGTCTGGGGTGCCATGAATCTGGCAAGGTTGATCGAGTATTCCGTCCAAATTAGATGAACCACCTTTATTCTTTTTGAATGGCCTCTTCCGTTGACCGGATTTAGAGCTACTAAATCCAGTGTTGACTGTTCAGTCTTCGGTATTATCATTGTTGCTCCGATGCTTGTGTTTGTTCTGTCGGGGCCTGCCGTTGCCATTTCTGGTTTCAGAGGTACTTGCATCGCTGGTACCATTGTTGTTGCGGGCTAACCAACTATCCTATCACGCGCAAAAGCGGGTCATGGACTTTGGATTCTCTTGGCCGAGGTGTCGGGCGAGCCATTCATCCCGGATGCTGTGTTTGAAGGCCGCTAGGGCTTCGGCATCTGGACAGTCAACAATTTGGTTCTTTTTAGTTAAGAACCTTGTCCATAGTTTCCGGGCTGACTCCCCGGGTTGCTGAACTATGTGACTGAGGTCATCGGCGTCTGGGGCCCGTAAATAAGTACCCTGGAAGTTGTCTCTGAAGGCATCTTCCAGATCTTCCCAGGTTCCAAGAATTCTCTGGGAGGCGGTTTAACCAGTGCCGAGCTGGTCCGTTTAATTTGAGCGGGAGGTACTTGATGGCATGTAGATCGCCATCACGAGCCATGTGAATATGGAGAAGAAAATCTTCTATCCAGACTGCTGGATCTGTTGTGTCGTCGTATGATTCGATGTTAACGGGTTTAAACCCTTCTGGGAACAGATGTTCCATTACTTAATCGGTGAAGCATAGGGGGTGTGCGGCGCCTCTGTAGCGGGCGATGTCGCGGCATAGTTCAGATGGAGGCCGTATGCAGTTCTCGGCTCGTGAGAGGTTTTTTTGTCACGCCAAGTGTGATGGCCATCCTCGCGCGTTGGAGCACGCCCCCTTGATCCGTAGGTTGATCTGGTCTGACTGGCTCTATTGTCCAGGTCCTGTCGTAGGTCATAGATGTATCCTGGGGCCGCTATTTCTCTACCTTTATGGCAAGGTGGTGTGGGGTGGTGTTCATCTTGAGCAGTTGTTCTGTCCTGGCCACGCGGCAGTCGGTTAGGTCTATTGGCATCGCGCATTGGCGGTATGGGCTCCAGGGCTTCATTGTTAAATTGTGGCAGTAGCTTGCACTTCGGGTAGCTCTTTGGTGGTGCGAGGCCATATTCCTCGGCTGCCAAGACGTTAGTCCATCTGTCGTCGAGCAGATCTTGATCAGCTTGAAGTTGTTGCTGCCTCTTTTTCAGACTTCTCATAGTGGCGATTAGCCGGCGCTTAAAGTGCTCTTGTTCGAGGGGTTCCTCTGGCACGATAAAGTCTTCGTCGCCGAGGCTCACATCCTCTTTGGAGATCAGTAGGTAATTACTATCCTCCGAGTCCTCGTTCCCAATAGGATCGTTGGGGTTTACTTGCCCATCCTCCCAATCATCATGTTCGGATGTTGGATCTATGGGGGCTTCAGGGTCTTTGGCGTTCTCCGTAGTGTTATTCTCTTCGGTGCCGATATTGCTGTCTTTTTGGCGACATGATTTTGAGCGGCGCCACTAGCGTCGATGTTTTGGAGGTGCTTCGGCAGGCTTGTCCTCAACCGGATTCTCCTTGTCGTCATCGCCATCCTCTTTGGGGTTTGTCCACCATGTACACGTCGTATGTGGAGGTGGACGTCCATCGTCCTGTAAATGGAGAGTTTTGGCCTTGTTCGTCTCTGGCATCGTCGTCCATACCGTCGATGTCTTCGGAGGCGTAATCCAACATGTTGGTTAAATCTTTGATAGTGGCTATGAAGTGGGTCGTGGATGGGACGCAAAATTCCCCGCTCTCAGCCCCTAGTCTGGGCCAGGTGTAGTTCGGAAGTGATCCTTTCATAATGGCCAGTGATCGCATTAAGCCTAGGGCCTCGTTTAAAGGTGAGGGTTGGATAGGGAAACAAGAGTCCGTGGGGCTATCCGGAGTCGGATTCTCCTGGCAGCACCCGCTTGACACAGACCTCGAGAGTTCGGACCTAGAGTCCGGCGGAGTGTCTGGTGCTTCTCCAGCAGCAAGCTCCATAAGTGCAAAGAGTCCGGCGGGCTCTAAACTCCCGTCTTCGGACCTGTCGGCCTACTCTGGATCTAAGGTCAAAGCGGCAATTGGGACCATGAACCCTTTGAAGATCAAATCTCCTCGGATATCAACGACATAGTTTAAGCTCCCGAAACTGATCTGATGACCAGGGGCGTAGTTGTCGATCTGCTCAAGGTGACCAATCGAGTTGGCTCACAGCGCGAAGCCACCGAACACGAAAATGGCCTGGGGGAAATCTCCCCTGAAACAGCATCATTGTGGATGATCAAATGAGCCATCGAATCCTTCATCGACGACACAGAGGAACTCTCAATGAAATCACCAATGTCGGTGTCAAAACCGGCAGATCTCAGGTAGGGAGTCCCGAACTGTGCGTCTAAGGATCAAAGCTAACAGGAGGCAGGGGACATGATGTTCACCCAGGTTCGGGCCCTCGTGATGGAGGTAAAACCCTACGTCCTGCTTGATTGACTTTGATGAGTATAGGGGTTACAAGAGTTGATCTACCACGAGATCGTAATAGCTAAACCCTAGATGTCTAGCATGTATGATTATGACTGCCTCTACGGACTAAACCCTCCGGTTTATATAGATACCGGAGGGGGCTAGGGTTTGTACAGAGTTGGTTTACAGAGAAAGGAATCTTCATATCCGAACGCCAAGCTTGCCTTCCACGCCAAGGAGAGTCCCATCCAGACACGGGGGAAGCCTTCTATCTCGTATCTTCACGGCCCACCAGTCCGACCCATGTCACGTAGCCTAGACGCCCGGGGACCCCCTAATCCAGGACTCCCTCAATGTCTACTATGCAACCTTCTTCTTGTAGACTTGTGTTGGGCCTCCAAGCGTAGAGTTTTGTAGGACAGTAATAATTTTCCCTCAAGTTGATGACCTAAGGTTTATCAATCCGTGGGAGGCTTAGGATGAAGATGGTCTCTCTCAAACAACCCTACAACCAAATAACAAAGAGTCTCTTGTGTCCCCAACACACCCGATACAATGGTAGATTGTACAGGTGCACTAGTTCGGCGAAGAGATGGTGATACAAGTGTAATATGGATAGTAGATATAGGTTTTTGTAATCTGAAAATATAAAAACAGCAAGGTAGCAAGTAACAAAAGTGAGAAAAACGGCATTACAATGCTTGGAAACAAGGCCTAGGGTTCATACTTTCACTAGTGCAAGTTCTTTCAACAATGAGAACATAATTAGATCATATGGCAATCCATCAATGTGCGACAAAAGTCACTCCAAAGATCCTATAGGTGACACAAACAACCCTAGAGTTCATTGTAAAATAACACCATATGATACACATCAATCAACCCTAATGTCACCTAGATACTCCAATGTCACCACAAGTATCCGTGGATCAATTATATGATATGCATCAAACAACTTCAGATTCATAATATTCAATCCAACACAAAGAACCTCAAAGAGTGCCCCAAGATTTCTACCGGAGAAACAAGGATGAAAACGTGCATCAACCCCTATGCATAGATTACCCCAATGTCACCTCGGGAATCCACAAGTTGAGTGGCAAAACATACATCAAGTGAATCAATAGAACACCCCATTGTCACCATGGGTATCCCACGCAAGACATACATCAAGTGTTCTCAAATCCATAAAAGTATTCAATCCGATAATAGTGAAACCTTAAAGGTAAAACTCAATTCATCATAAAAAGGTAGAGGGGGAGAAACACCATATGATCCAACTATAGTAACAAAGCTCGCGGTACATCAAGATCGTGCCATATCAAGAACACGACAGAGAGAGAGAGAGAGAGAGATCAAACACATAGCTACTGGTACATGCCCTCAGCCTTAAGGGTGAACTACCCCCTCCTCGTCATGGAGACCGTCGGGATGATGAAGATGGCCTCCGGTGATGGTTTTGCCCTCCGGCAGGGTGCCGGAATGGGCTCCCGATTGGTTTTTCGTGGCTACAGAGGCTAGCGGTGGCAGAACTCCCGGTCTAGGTTTCTTTCTAGGGGTTTCATGATTTATAGGAACTTTTGGCGTCGGTTTCACGTCAAGGGGGTCCACAAGGCAGCGGGAAGATAGGGGGCGCGCCCTAGGGGTGCCCTCCACCCTTGTCGTTGCCTCGGGACTCTTCTGGCCCAACTCTTGGTCTTCATGGGCTTCTTCTGCTCCATAAAAAATCACCACAAATTTACAGCTCGTTTGGACTCCGTTTGATATTCCTTTTCTGTAAACTCAAAACAAGGAAAAACAGAAACTGACACTAGGCTCTGGGTTAATATTTTAGTCCCAAAAATAATATAAAATAGCATATTAATGCATATAAAACATCCAAAACAGATAATATAATAGCATAGAACAATCAAAAAAATTAGATACGTTGGAGACGTATGAGTCCACATAGTTCTCGAACCCATAGGGTCCGCACACTTAATGTTCGTTGACGATATAGTGTTATATGAGTTATATGATTTGGTGACCGAATGTTGTTCGAAGTCCAGGATTAGATCACGGACATGACATGGAGTCTCGAAATGGTCTAGAGGTAGAGATTGATATATAGGACGATAGAATTTGGACATGGAAGTGTTCCGGAGTGCATCGAGTAGTCATCAGTTCACCAGAAGGGGTTCCAGACACCCCCGGTAAGTGTATGGTGGCAATGGGACAAAGGAGGAGACAGTACAACCCACTAGGGGGCTGACGCGCCCCTCTCCTTGGTTGGCCGACCCTAGGGGAAGGAAAGGGGAGGGGTGGCCCCTCCTGCCTTTCCCTCCTCGGGAGAAAAAGGAAAGGGGGCACCTCCTCCTTCCTTCCTTCTGCACTTATATAAGGAAGGGGGCGCCACTTGGGGAGGTCCCCAAGTAGGATCCGGCTTACTTGGCAGCGCCTCCTGGCTGCTCCCTCCTCCCCCACCTATATATGTGGGAAGGGGGCACCTACCTCACCACAACAATGTCTTAGCCATGTGCGGCGCCCCCCCTCCACCATTTACACCCTCTGTCATATTTTCGTAGTGCTTAGGCGAAGCCCTCCGGAGATAGCTTCACCATCACCATCACCATGCTGTCGTGCTGCCGAAACACATCCACTACCTTGCTGTCTTGCTGGATCAAGAAGGCGGAGGACGTCACCGAGCTGAACGTGTACTGAATGCGGAGGTGTCGTACGTTTGGTACTCGATCGGTTGGAGCACGAAGAAGTTTGACTATATCAGCCGCGTTAACAAACGCTTCTGCTTATAGTCTACGAGGGTATGTAGACACACTCTCCCCTCTCGCCGCTATGCATCTCCATGGATAGATCTTGCGTGTGCGTAGATTTTTTTCTTTCCATGCAACGTTTCCCAATAGTGGCATCCGAGTCAGGTCTATGCGTAGATGATGTACACGAGTAGAACACAAAGGAGTTATGGGCGGTGATATTCATAGAGGTAATATCACTCGAAGTCACTAAAATTGCGCCGGACATGTAGTTTGGTGCTAGATCTTTCGAAATATGGTTTTTTGGTCATCAAACTTATCATTTGGTGCAAATATGGTCATTCCATTCAAAAGAGATAACTAAACTTGCTGAATGCACTACTCTTACTGAACTTTCTGAAGATAACTGAAGATAGCAATTACTGAACTTGCACTTGGTGCTCTGGAGCGTAGTCACCAGCGTGCTTATATAGCATGTGTCGTGGGTGGGAGACATGGCAATATAAAAGAGAGAGGAAATGCATACAGTGACCATCATCACTAACAACGGAAATGCAGTAAGGTAGTCCATATGTACTGAATATTTTTACAACAAAAATGCAGTAAAACTTTGTACTAAATTTAATCATGAAAATTATCAGAAAAAATTATGTTGCACATAGCTCTGTACTGAATTTTACAACAAAAATGCAGTAAAACTTTGTACTAAATTTATCCATGAACGTTTTGCACACAGGGACCATCATCATGAACCAGACATACGAGTACTAAATAACAACCAATGCACATACTTTTATCACCAGGCAAAGAGATAGCTCAAAACAGAACATGTATAATTTGCAAGAAGGAAATCATCCATAATTAACAGGGAGAGATATAGCGAAAACAAGTTCATTTGTCTTCCAAGTATAAAATATTAAGTGCACATACTCACATAAATTTTACTTCACCTAACAAATGAGCTGACAAATTCAAATTCAGTACAGAGGATTTTCATGTTCATAAGGGAGGAATATGTGTGTGTTGTATATAAATAAAGGACTTTCGATTTAGCATTGTAATTTTCATGAGTTTTTTGATAATCCAATTTTATGTGAGATTACTTTCATGCTTAAAAAAGAATGAGCTAGATCGCAGGTATTTGGATACGAGGTAGTAGCGGGGTCTAGTCGAAGCGGTGCGCAAAGTGTACAAAGGCGAGTCTCACAGGCAGCGGCACGTGAGGGGTCTCTGTCCCCCGATAAATAAATAATTCCAGGAGTAATAAATAGGAGCAAATTAATAAAGTATTGATATAATTGGAACTGCGAAGCAAATACCAATTTACTAAAAAAGAAAAAAAAGTATCTAATCAAAATCGAAAGATTTTTTTTAAGATTAAACAAAAGGGTTCACAAATAATTTCAGATAACATGTTTAGTGTAGAAATTCAGTTAACATATTATGCACACACATTTAGTTAACAGGTTAAGTGCTCTAATTTAGTTAAAACTGCAGCAGATAACAAATTCAGTTATCTAATATGTGAAGTCCCAATAAGACAGATAATTATCATTTTCAGTTAACAATCTCAGTCACATAATGTGCAACATATTCAGTTAACTTAAAAGCTGCATGCGCGTTGCCCCAAAATGGCGTTGGTCACTGATAGTGGACCGGCGCATGCCACGTTAGCGGCAGATACGGACGCATTCGAACGGAATGCCCGTACTTGCACCAAATGACAAGTTTGATGACCAAAAAACCGTATTTTGAAAGATCTAGCACCAAACTGTATATCCAACGCAAGTTTAGTGACTCCTAGTGATATTACCTCATAGTCATACTGCTTACCACCAACGTCCAAGTTTGATTCAGCGGTATTGTGGGATGAAGCGGCCCGGACCAACCTTACATGTCCATGCACACTTGATAAATCACCGTTGTGGTTTTTTCAGAGTTAAGAACAGTTCTTTCTAGAAGCCCATAACAGCCACGTAAAACTTGCAACAACAAAGTAGAGGATGTCTAACTTGTTTTTGCAGGGCATGTTGTGATGTGATATGGTCAAGATATGATGTGATATATGTTGATGTATGAGATGATCATGTTTTGTAATATCGACAACCGGCAGGAGCCATGGGGTTGTCTCTTTATTGTATGAAATGCAACACCATGTAATTGCTTTATTTTATCGCTATGCGTTAGCAATAGTTGTAGAAGCAATAGTTGGCGAGACGACCCCGACGCTACGATGGAGATCAAGGTGTCAAGCCGGTGACAGTGGAGATCATGACTATGCTTTGGAGATGGAGATCAAAAGCACACGATGATGATGGCCATATCATGTCACATATTTTGATTGCATGTGATGTTTATCCTTTATGCATCTTATTTTGCTTAGAATGGCGGTAGCATTATAAGATGATCCCTTCACTAAATTTTGAGATAAAAGTGTTCTCCCCGAATATGCACCGTTGTCATAGTTCATCGTTTCAAAGCACCACGTGATGATTGGGTGTGATAGACTCTACGTTCACATACAACGGGTGTAAGACTGTTTTGCACAAGCAGAATACTTGGGTAAAACTTGATGACCTAGCATGTACAGACATGGTCTCGGAACACTGGAGACCGAAAGGCCAAACGTGAGTCATATAGTAGATATGATCAACATAGAGATGTTCACCATTAATGACTACCCCATCTCACGTGATGATTGGACATGAGTTAGTTGATTTGGATCATGTATCACTTAGATAACTTGAGGGATGTTAATTTAAGTGGGAGTTCATTAGTAATTTGATTAATTGAACTTAATTTATCATGAACTTAGTCTTAATAGTTTTTGCATATCTATGTAGATCAACAGCTCATGATATAGCTCCCCTATTTTTGATATGTTCCTAGAGAAAACTAAGTTGAAAGATGATTATAGAAATAATGCAGACTGGGTCCGTGATATGAGGATTATCCTCATTGTTGCACAGAAGAATTATGTCCTTGATGCACCGCTAGGTGACAGACTTATTGCAGGAGAAGATGTAGACGTTATGAATGTTTGGCAAGCTCGATATGATAACCACTCAATAGTTTAGTGCGCCATGCTTTACGACTTAGAACCGGGACTTCAAAAACGTTTTGAACACCACGGAGCATATGAGATGTTCCAAGAGCTAAAATTGGTATTTCAGACTAATGCCCATTTCCAGAGGTACGAGACCTCTGACAAGTACTTTGCCTAGAAGATGGAGGAGAATAGCTCAGCCAGTGAGCATGTGGTTAGAATGTTTGGGTACTACAATCGCTTGAATCAAGTGGGAGTTAAGCTTCCACATAAGATAGTGATTGACAAAATTCTCTAGTCACTATCACCAAGCTACTAGAGCTTCGTGATGAATTACAATATGCAAGGGATGGCGAAAATGATTCCCGAACTCTTCGCAATGCTTAAGGCCGCGGAGGTTGAAATCAAGAAGGAGCATCAAGTGTTGATGGTTAACACGACCACTAGTTTCAAAAAGGGGCAAGGGAATGAAAGGGAACTTCAAGGGAAGAATCCCAAAGCTGGACCCAAGCCTGAAACAAAGTGCTTCTACTTCAAAGGAAATGGTCACTGGAAGCGGAACTGCCCCAAATACTCGGCGGATAAGAGGGTGGCAAAGTGAACAAAGGTATATTTGATATACATGTTATTGATGTGTACCTTACTAGTGCTCATAGTAGCCCTGGGTATTTGATACCAGTTCAGTTGCTAAGATTAGTAACTCGAAACAGGAGTTGCAGAATAAACAAAGACTAGACATGGGCGAGGTGACGATGTGTGTTGCAAGTGTTTCCAAGATTGATATGATCAGCATCGCACACTCCCTCTACCTTCGGGATTAGTGTTGGGCGTGAATAAATGTTATTTGGTATTTGTGTTGAGCATGAACAAGATTAGATCATGTTTATTGCAATACGGTTATTCATTTAAGCCAGAGAACAATTGTGGTTCTATTTACATGTATAAAACCTTCTATGGTCATACACCCAATGTGAATGGTTTACTGAATCTCAACAGTAGTGATATATATATATATATATATATATATATATATATATATATATATATATATATATTCATAATATTGATGCCAACAGATGCAAAGTTGATAATGATAGTGCACCATACTTGTGACACTGCCATTTAGGTCATATTGGTGTAAAGCGCATGAAGAAACTCCATGCGGATGGACTTTTGGAATCACTTGATTATGAATCATTTGATACTTACGAACCATGCCTCATGGGTAAGATGACTAAAACTCCGTTCTTCGGAACAATGGAGCGAGCTAATAACTTATTCGAAATAATACATACCGATGTATGCAGTCCAATGAGTGTTGAGGCATGCAGCGGGTATCGTTATTTTCTAACCTTCACAGAAGATTTGATCAGGTATGGGTATATCTACTTGATGAAACACAAGTTTGAAACATTTGAAAAGTTCAAAGAATTTCGGAGTGAAGTGGAGAATCATCATAACAAGAAAATAAAGTTTCTATGATCTGATCACGGAGGCGAATACTTGAGTTATGATTTTGGCCTTCATTCAAAACAATGTGGAATTGTTTCACAACTCACGCCACCTAGAACACCATGGCGTAATGGTGTGTCTGAATGTCATAACCATACTTTATTGGATATGGTGCGTTCTATGATGTCTCTTACCGATTTACCACTATCGTTTTGGGGTTATGCATTAGAGACAGCCGCATTCATGTTAAATAGGGCACCGTCTAAATCCGTTGAGACGACACAATATAAACTGTGGTTTGGCAAGAAACCTAAGATCTCATTTCTTAAAAGTTTGGGGATGCGACGCTTATGTCAAAAGGCTTCAGCCTGATAAGCTTGAACCCAAAGCAGAGAAGTGCGTCTTCGTAGGATACTTGCAAGACACTATTGGGTATACCTTCTACCACAGATCCAAAGGCAAAATCTTTGTTGACAAGATTGGGTCCTTTCTAGAGAAGGAGTTTCTCTCGAAAGAAGTGAGTGGGAGGAAAGTAGAACTTGATGAGGTAGTTGTACCTTCTCTCAAATTGGAAATTATTTGTAGCGACCCGACATCAGACGGTCAAGCCTCTATGTACCTGTGCCATCCCTGGATCGGTATGCTGACACACACAGTACATCAATGTATATATCAAAGTGCAATCACATGTATAAATAATGTAAAACTGATATATATACCTCATAAGTCTCAGCGGAAACAAACAATCGGGTGTGGAGTCCCATCACCGCCATCGGTAGGTTGAGAGTAGACCGTAACCCTGTACCGTACACTTACTCATCGGAAGGAACATATCTGCAACATGAGACGTTGCAGCCATGTAGGTCAGTACATTGAATGTACCGGCAAGATCACAACATGAGGAAGCAGATGATAATACTATTCTATATGCAATATGGCTTTGTGGCTCTGTGTCTGATGTTTTTTTGTGTAAAAGCTGGTATTATTTTCCCTACAACAAAGGAATATCAGGAGTCTGTACTATGAAGTTTTCTATCATGACATGGTTCCGCCAACCGATGTCTCATAGCCCAAATCATCATAAGTTGCCCACAATTAAGTTATCAGTCCAGTGTTGAGAGTTCCGAGATAGATCTAAGTCCAGAGGCTCAAATTGTCCGTAACCGGGGACACGGCTAATCGATTAGGTTTTAACCCTCTGTAGAGGTTTGTACACTTTACCGGCAAGATTCATCCCTCCCCTTTCGTCCTCGCACTTCATGATGTTTGAGAATAGGACGATCAAAACATGGTCTTCCGAAGAGTTCCTCTGACCATTGTCCGGTGCTCATCCAATCCTACCGTAGTTCTACATCTGCTAGCACCATCCCAACCAGAGTCACCACTAGGGTCAACCAAGCCAGAGCCCATAATGACTTGCGGTTGCACAGGTAAGCTTCCGGGCATGAAGTATTCTTCCGTCTCTTTGAGTCTGGGTGAAGCTTTCCGCAAGATGTCATGGCCCTTCTCCATGCATCCCGGCCAACCACTGGTTTCTCCAGGGTGCCCGTCAACCGTCCTTCACCCAGTAGTCTGTATTGAATTCTTGTCTCGAGTCTCGAAATCTTGATGAGTCCTGAAGATGCAGCCCTTGCCGGTGCCATCATGAAGTTGTCGCCATTGACATACTCATGCACTCATACCAAACCCCGTCTACTATAGCGTAGCATTAAAACTATGTAACGTCCCGGGTTTGGTAACAAGGGGATGGGTTTCTACCTCATGCATTCTACTCAACTACAAGATTCAATAACACTACTAGAGGGATTGTTGAAAGGGTGCTACTACATGCAAATAAACATAGGTATGGAGAACATGGTCAAAGTGAACTTGCCTGGTATTACTTGATGAAGATAACAACGCTCTCAGAATAATGACTTAGTAGAACTATTCGTCACTCCGTTGAAAATCTATATAGTCAAACATAGCATTCATATAATAAAACATACTAGCAATCAATACTATCAATCAAAGTAACACTCAACTAAATAAAATAAATAAAGAAAACAATAATGAAATCAAAGAAGACCAAAATAAATATCCAAAGAAAACTTTAAAGAAAACTAGGGAAAACCAACACACTATCAACCAATAACTTTCATAACCACACTAAATTAATCTAAACAATTTCTTAACAGAAAATAAAATCTATTTCCATTAAAACAACAGAAATAAATTATCTAAAATAATTTCTAGCAACAATAACTACAATACTAGCTATTACATACACTATATACTAGCTATGCTAAACTGAAATCCTAAACAGTAGCAAAACTAATAAAAATAATTTCTAAAATTATGTACTAAAGTCTAACATATGTATATTTCAATCAACAAAACTTTGCGAAAAGAATTAATTAAATCTAAACAAAACTTACTAACTTACAAGCAAAACAAAACTACATAGAAAACAGTACTGTTTTTTTGCTAAAACCCTAATTTCAATAAATTAAAAAATAAATCACTAGAATCTACTAGATAGGCAAAAGTCCAAGTGACCAGGAGCAAAAAGAATCAACTACAAATATACTTTCAAACTCAAGTTATGTCCAAAATAGTGATTTGAACAAATTTCATCACATCCAAGTTTAAACTACTCAAATTTGAAAACTAATGGCACAAACAGAAACTTCAACAAATTTGTGTCACATTTCAATTGGAATCACTCAAAAACATCAAGTATGCTAAAAGATACAAGCAATCTAAGATTGAAACTTGTTCTGTTTTTAAAACAGAAACGAAAATAACAAAAAAAACAATCGGGCACTAACTACGTGGCCCATTGCTACTGGGCTAAACTGGTGGGTGATCAGTAGCTAAACTGCGCTCAGCCGATACTTAACAAAACCACACATGCTACTGAAACAAAAACCGACCAGCTAAACCGATTAGATCTAAACCGTAAATAAACCGAAGCTAAACCGATCTAGTAAAAAAAACTAACGGTTCGATCTAATCTAATCATGACCGTATAATCTAGATCGGACAGACGAGGAGAGAGAGAGAGAGAGCTCACCGCGGTGGTGGTCGACGGCGAGTGCGTCGGGCGACGATGGTGGCGGCGCTCTGGTGATCTTCGGCGTTAGTGGGGTGGCCAGGGACATGAAGCAGGTGACGACGAGTCCAAAGGAGGTCATGGCATCGGTGGAGGTGTTCGGAGATGGTCGGCGACGATCTCGAGGCAGCGGTGGCGTTTGGGTGGTTGGCGGCGGTGGCGTTCCAGGGGCGCAGGAGCTCGGGCGAGTCCTTGGGGAGGTGTGGTGGACGGGGTAGATGCGATTGGTGGAGGTGGTGGGGCTCGAGGGCGACAATGGCGCGGTGGCGGAGACGGAGCTCCGGCGAGCAATAGGCGGCGAGGGAGAGAGGTTCGGGGCGTATTTTAGGGGTGGAACGGACGAGGAGGAGGGGTATATATAGGGGGGTTTCTTGGAGGAGGAGGCGAATCGGGGAGATCAAATCCCATGAAGTTCGGGATTCCGGCGGCGGTTCAAGCGAACTCTGGTCGGTCGTTGCGTGCAGAGGAGGAAGAAGAGGCGGGGCCCGCTGGTCAGTGAGAGAGAGAGCGAGAGGGAAGAGGGAGCGGGCGACCGGTGGGGAGGGGTTTCGGGCACGTGCACGGGTTGAACCGCTGTGGGCCGCGGCGGAGGGAGAGAGAGATGGGCCTCAGGCTGGGCACTGCTGGCTTCGGTTGTTTTTTTAATATATATATATATATATATATATATATATATATATATATATATATATATATAAGCACACACAATAAAATAAAGGAAAAACTATAAGAATTTTATATAGACATATTATATACCTAAATTTTCAGAATAAAATTTCCTAAAACATGAACATATTTTCAGGTACATATAAGATACACAAAAAACTCACAAAAGTCCAACAATGCTGTTGTTGAAAGAAAACCAATAAAAATCATTTTTAAAACACTAGAATGATTTCAAATTTACTTTCCTCCAATTTTATATTGTAGGGAATCATTTTACCCTAATTTCCAAATGATTTATTTTTGGAGAAAAATAATTTCAATAAAACCCAAATAACTCCTAAATGGTTTTGAATTTGAATTTCAAACCACTTCCAACTCTATTTCATATAATTTAAAGAAGTCATTTTATCTTCTCTCACGAAAATCATTGAGTTGCATAAAGCTTTCGAATTTGAAATATGTCCAAATGGAAATTCAAATCTTTTCAAAACCCTTTTCATTTCAAATGGAAGAAGTCGTGTCATCTTCACTCTAGGGTTTTGTGTTTGAATTGAAATTGAATTCTTTGAGATCAAAATGCAAAGTGAAAGTTTGGGAAAGTCATTTCATTCCCTCTCATTCAACTTTCAAAAAGTTTCAAATTGCACTCAATTTCACCCAATCATTCACACAACAATCAAACAAACAATCAAAACTATTAATTTAATATAACATTCCAAAATTTAGAATTTTGGGATTTTACGAACCTACCACACTTAAAATGAATCTCGTCCTCGAGATTCGAAGAGGCTAGCAAGAAAAGGTTAGGGGTTGGGGGTCTTCTAGCAAATATTTTGGTCGGAAGGGTCTAGTGTGCTACGACACTTAAAAGCATGGGTATTGTTCAGACAAAACTCATGTACTCCATCCTTTTGGGTTGTTGGTGTCGGTGTTCTCATATACTCCGGAATAGCTCTTTCATGGGTGCTCTTCCGGCCGGGGCATATCCTTTTCCTCAAACACGTGTTCTTTCATCCTGGTGACGTTCTTCTGAGACTAGGTCTTCTTAGCTGACTGGTCTGTCACCAATACTAAATAACTATCGAAATTCTCATGGTGGTCAACCATGTATGGTTTCTCCTGCAGAAAAATGGGTTTGGTTGAATCTCACCGTATATCCTACAATTGGCAATGGGTGCCTGATACATGGATCAATCATCTTACCATTCTATGGTTTTGGCTTATCGTGTCGACACTCTTCTAGGGTTTGCAAGGCTCTCTTATTTTCCATCAACAATGATAGTTCATGATAGAAGTCTCTGGTATGGGGGCCAATCCATCCCATACTTGAACCATTACTACATATGCAGACATCGAATCATGTATTCTAACACTTGGGCATACTCACAAGCATTGCAGAATTTCTCTTGTCAATGAACTGAGTTCGAATAAATCCATTGTTTCTGCAAGCTGAACAAGACATCTAATGTTTCTTCACAACTCTCGGGTTTTCGTATCCTCCTAAAAATGTCGGCTGATTAACTCACAGTTTTCTTCCGAAATATCTTCCTTCAGCAAGAGTGTGCTTGCTTCTTATTAACTCCTAAGCCTATGGGTTATGGCCCACTTCGACTCTTGTACAATTTTAACTCATCTATTAGAGGATTATCATTCCATATTCCAACATTACATTTCCTTTAAATCCAATAGTACTTCTTCCTTCATACCCTTGTGGTGATGATCATACAAAACTCCAACTAATTTGGTCCAGCTCCCTTCTATGGACCGTCATGAATAACACATTTCTTTCTTCATTGATCCTGTGGCTTTACGGAGTACTACCACACCTAAAATGAAATCCACTAGTTTATCCAAAAATCATATTGTTTTCATATCAAATCTTTTATTACATCCTTAACCATTTTTCGTAAATCCAAATTCCAAAAAGTACTTTGTTACAAATGCTGCCATCCACATGGTTTGGTATGGTCAGGCATTACTTCCAACTTTATTCATTTTCCTCCTTGAGGATTCTTCAGTCCCACTGGAATTGTGCGACATGCACCTTGAAATCTTCAATCTTCTATTTCATCGTAGTGGCCTTGAGCTTCATCTCCATCATCTCTGCATGCACTTCTCTTAGATATTCCTGAGTATAATGGACTCTTGCTTCAAGTATTACTCCGATCTGGCGTATGGCTTCCATGGCTACTTCACGAACAGCGTCGAAGAAAGTTGCTTGTGGTACACATGAGATGAAAAAGTACTGCCCCATCATCTTTGGGCAAACTCCTATCATACGGTGGAGGTGTACCTCCTCATACCAAAGTTCCACTCCCTTTTGCATGAAGGGGTAGCCTTTGTAGACTGCATCTCCTTCAAGGTGAATATCCTTCATCATGTCCTTCAGGATTTTTGGTAATCATGATCACTTGTCAGGGTCATGGTCGTTCCGGTCCCTTGAGGAAAGACTCATAAAGGGTCATCATCTGCAGTTGTAAAACAAAAATGGTGCTTAGAATAAGGTACATATCTCCTTGGGTACACATTCATATCATCCAAACAAAACTTCAAACTCAATTTCCAACATCCAGTTTATGCATCAAAACTCATTTTCTTCCATGTTCACCCAAAATATTAATTTCCAAGATAAAACATAACAACTCCTTAAAGCCTTTCAGCATATGACATAGCGACTTTGTTGAGTCATGAATTATTACAATCTCTGTCGTGGGTTTTTCACGTCAGATGTCCTTGTGAAAGGACTTAGTCATGGAGCCATCGCAATGGGTTAGCTTAAAGGGGTTAAATCGAACAAGGGGACACGGGGAGTTTATACTAGTTCGGCCCCTTCGACGAAGGTAAAAGCCTACGTCTAGTTGTGATTGGTATTGCTAGGGTTTCGATGACCAGGGAGCGAATCCGCTTTGACTGGCCCTCGAGTTATTGTTTTTTGTCCTCAAACCGTGGCCGGGTCGTCCCTTTATATACACAGGTTGACGCCCGCCGGTTTACAGAGTCCCGAGGCCGGATCATAGAGGTGTACGGCTCGGTCTCTATTCCTCTAACTTACAATACAAGTTTACATGATAAAGTCGGTTCACAACTACACACTTTAATCCGTCTTTCGGCCTTGGGCCTTCTTAAAGCGCCAGTATCTTGCCATCTTCATGGGCTTCAATCTTCATGGAGCTAATTCGGCCATGCCTAGCCGGTTTACCTCCAGTAACTATATCCCCAACATTAGGCCCTAGATTGATTTGTTCCTGTTCATGTCAATCTCCAATACTTAGAAAAATTCTTGCTCTGGCATCTGTGTATAAATCTGGTAAATCACGGTGACTTCATCCTTTAAATCCACAACTGATGTCATCTACCCGTTGAAGGCGAAGATGCCCTTCATTAATGATCGTTTCAACCCTCGAGGCTTCATCTTTAATACTTATCCATTTCCAGCTCCTCGATTTTTGCACTTGTCGCTTTATCGCTTCGCCTTATAAATAGGACCACGGGTCCTTCTCCTTTTTCCCCTTGGTCTCCTTCGCTTATTCTTCCTCCTCGTGATATCTCTGCTCCTGAGCGCCGCCGCCGTCACCGAGCTTCACCTCTGCTTCGACAAAGGCCGCTGCATCAACCTGACCGTTACTAGAGACACGCGGTGACCCTCCGTTGCTTCCTCCTGCACCAGTAAGTTCCTTTCTCCTCACCCCAGATCCGCCATTAGGGTTCGGTGTTCTTCATAACCTGAAGCTGTTCCTCCTTTAGTAACACCAATGGCCAGTTAGATCTGATTGTTTTCAGCGCCCTTTGTAGCTTAAACTCATTTCTTCTTGTTAATGCATCTGCTTGATATCAAACTCATCTGAACTTACTGAACCTTTTGAGCACTTGAGATTAGAATAGAATATATTTTGATAATCCAACGCACGACAGATCTGAAATTCCCATGCCAAACTGTGAAATCTGTTTTACCTTACTTAGCCTTTTTCGCCTTAGATCTGTATCCTCTTTACCATGTAGGCGGTTTACCCTTGTAAAAACAATCTATCTCATACCATTAGTCCCTTGGTAAACTAGCAAACCCCCTTTACATTCATTGTAACAGTCCGGTTTAACAACACATATATACCCTTGATATGACCTTGTCATTCATTATTGTATTAGTCTCCGGATTACTCAATTTCACACATTTGTATATCTTTATTCCATTGCATCTTGTGCACCACCATGAATGATTCGTAAACTGGCATTTCTTTTTCAGCTTTTCGTTTCACAATGGCCAAACAGTTTTGCGCTTGCAACTGGGCTCCTTCCGGGATCACCGAAGAACAGTTGAACGGAATGGTTAGTATCGGCACCTTGCCCAAGAAAACGGAAATTCGGTGGCGAGTTCCAGCAACAGAGAATCCTCCTACCCCGAGGCAGGGTGAGGTAGTGGTCTTTGTCGACCACATAGGCCGTGGTTTCAAATCGCCCAGGTCGAAGTTTTTTCGAGATGTTCTTGCCAGTTCCCAACTCCATCCTCAAGATATCGGACCCAACTCGGTGTCTAATCTATGCAACTTCCAAGTCTTCTGTGAAGTATACTTACAAGAAGAACCAACTGATGAGCTGTTCTTGGACATTTTTCATCTGAACCGGCGTATAGAATTTGTAAATGGTCCCAACACTGAACTTGGTGGTGTCTCTATTCAAAAGCGGAAAGAAGTTTAATTCCCTCATGCCAAACTACACAGTCACCCTAAGGAATGGAACCAGACTTGGTTCTACTGCATAGATACCTCTCCTGAAGATGAGAACCCTCTCCCAAGCTACCGTGATCACCGGCTTTCCAACACACATCCAATGCCGCAACGTTTAAGTTCTGCAGAACGGGCCAAATATGCCCCTCAACTCGCCAAGCTCCAGGCCTTTATGGCCAACGGTTTATCAGGCGTTGATTTTGTGCGTTGCTGGATATCTTGGAGCGTCTTGCCACTAAGCCGCCGCCCCGGTTTAATGTGTGAGTATACCAGTGAATTAGAAGACCCCCAACGCCACATCAACATTCAGATAACCGATGAAGAGGTCACTGAAGGCGTTAAGAAAATTTTGAATGAACCGGAATCAGTCTATTGCCAAATCGGCTTGAACCCCTTCTATACTCAAAATAAACCGCCTGCTGTAAGCACTATGCTTCCTTTTTATCTTTGGTATATTTAAATTTTTCAACTTGTAAACTTTCTTCTGTTTGTGTATAAACAGGGTGATGATCCCTTCTGGAAGCGGAAATCCGCAGATAAAGCGGCAAAGCCATCCCGTCCCAAAACCAAAGCCTTCAAGCGTACCTCAAAGCGGAAAACAGCTGACCGGATCAACATGGAACTTGATGAAGATGCAGATGATCTGGAAGTTGAGGTAGAACTTGACTCACTTGTCTCTCTTTTCATGCACCTCATTAACAATGATCTTTATCAGGAGGATGTAGAAGGCAGCCATGCTAATGATGTAGAGGTAACTACCCTTTCCTCCGGTTCAGACTCTATGCCAACACAAAAAACCCGTCAAGTGATCTGAAAAGTAAGGTTTTCTCATCCTCTTACTTACTTGGATCCAAAATTTATTTTGAAGACACAGCAGCATGAAGCTCGCGAACAACCCGGCACAGCGGCCAACATGTCACTTCGGCCAGTTTACCTGATACCCCGGTTCGGAAGCGCCGATCTGAGGTCTCCCCCACTTCTGACAATTCTTATCCCAAGGCAGGTTATTTCAGACAACCTCTTAATCCGTCCGATTCAAATTATCAGGTGACACCTCCCTCATCTTCTGGCGAGTCAACAGCAACCCAACTCCCTCCTCTTAAAACTGTAGCTGGGTAAGCATTCAAACCCTTTCTTCAAATGTGTTGCAAATCTTGAATAAGATGCTAAACCTCTTTTAATTTTGTTTGCAGAGCCAAAGCCAGACCCAGCAAGAAAGCTCGGGTCAACAATCCGTCAGAAGACCAGGCGGTTTTTGCAGAAGAGCAAATAGGTGAACCGAACCAATCTTGTGAACCGGAGGGTCCTCATCCTGAAGCTACCTTTGATGAACAGCCCTTTCAAGACCAGAATATTGATGAACAACCAGAAGCTGATCCTGCCGTGCCTGACATTGAACCGGCAGCTCCAAACTAGGCTAGTCCGGTGAGAGGTACTGATACTCCATCATCACCCGCAAAAACTACTAAAGGCCAAGGAGATGATGTTATCATCACTGGCATGGGCCACAGCTCTCCTGGCCATCCTGTAATCTTGGCCCAACATAGTGCCAAAGAAGAGCGTGCTGCCAGGGAAAAGGGTAAATGGAGCACTGACTTATCAAGCTATGCTCATCTCAGTGCTGAAGAACTTCACTCCGGTTTTTTAAACCGTCTGCACTCAAACCATGACTATGAAGCCGGTTTGGTGAACCTGATGAAGGAACGCTATGAGGTATTTTCATCTCCCTTTATTTCTTGATTCCAAAGTTGAAACACTAGCCCAAGTAGCCCCCAAGGGCCGTTTTATGATGTTAATCTTAAACCGGGACTTAGTAATACTTTAATCCTCTCCCGCTAACCCTCAAAATGTTAGGTCCTTAGTGAAAACAAAACCGATACTTTACCAATGTAATTATGTAGCTTTCCTCAGTGTATCCCCCAAGGGCCGGTTTAGCTTTGCGAGGTAATCCGGGTCTTGAATTCATGCGTCCCTTTTGAGCAGATGTATATTAGCCCCCAAGTGTCAAGGATAATGCTTGCATTGTTCTGGAGACTTATAAAAGATGTATTGATAATAGAGCAAATAGGCATTAGCCCCCAAGTACGAAGTGCATAACTTGTTATACGCTTAGTACTTAGAAAATACATATCCTGTTGTTGACATATCTTCGCTGTTACAGACCGAGCTAAGCAATAGAGATGCCCGAACCGCTGATTTTGCAAGAGAACGTGAAGTCCCAACAAGTAGAGGCTGCGAAAGCCAAGGAGGAGCTGACGAAAGCCCTGACAACTATGGAAAAGCTAAAGGAGTCTTTTAACAAGGAACATGCTGACTGGGAAACCGAAAAGGCCGGTTTAACCAAAAGAGCTGAGGATGCCGAAGCAGCCCTGAAGCCAGTTGTAGATGAACTGACTGGTTTCAAGCGGCAAATCAACGCCATGACGTCCGCTGTATTTGGTAAGTATCTCCTTATGCCGTTTGTCCAATTCATGAGATCTTATTGTTTACCAGACTGGCTGACATTAAACCATGACAGGCACTCGCATTACTCATCTGGGCACTGATATGCGGATGAAGCTTAAACCGGCGTACACCTTAATAGAACAGCTTTACTCTGGATCCCAGCGTGCGATATGCACTGCAGCCTACAATAAACCGGCACCAACACTGATAAAAGAAACCCTTGAGAAGCTGGCCATGCTACCAGCCCGGATTACTGAACTGAAGAAAGCAGCCGCAAGAGCAGGAGCGCTGACCGCACTAATCCGGGCCAAAGCATGGATTCCGGATCTTGAAGCGGATGACATCATTAAAGGATATCCAGGTGTGAAGGAGGATGGTTCAAACTTCGACAATGATGATCTCCGAAGGCTGACAAAGGAGGTGCGGCCCATAGCCAGCAAACTGGCAGAAGACACAGACTTATCTCATTTCCAGCCGATTTACGACACTGAAGGGAAGAGACAGGCTGCCGAAATCCATGAAGTCGAAGAACTTGTGCCTCCAATCCGTAAGCATACTTACGCTCCTGACATTAACCCCTCCAGCCTTATCCATGAAGAAGCTATGTTTCAAGCTTTAACTGGAATCGATTGGTCAACGGTTGATTTCCAGCGTCCGGGGAGGGATGAAGAAGAAGTGATTGCACCAAATGATCCTCAACCGTCAAGCCGTCCAGAAGAAGCATCTTAAACCAGTAGCCGGTTTACCAGCTATTGTGTGCCACTGCTTAGAAACAATTACTCAATTGGAGCCGTTTTGAAGCTTGTTGTAATAGGATAGCAAAAACCCCTTTATCCGCCATGCCATCGAGCATGTTTTGTGGTGCCTTGACATTGTGAAAACTTGTTTCACTTTTTTGGGATCTATTTATGCATAGCCCATGATAATTTGTGTTCCTCGATACAAAAACTTGAAAGTGTCCTAGTAGTTTACCATTGGACGGGTCATGATACCCAAAAATAGACAATACTTGGATGGATAATCAAAGTTTGTATAAAAAAATAACATCTACAACATACCTCGTTGGCTGACCAACTACTTGTATGGTAAAGGTGTAAACACCAATCCGGAGCATTGATAACTCCATCCTTAATTTGCCGGATTATGATAATAAACCGTACCGGGATATAATAAACGCCGGATTTTCCTTATAACACTGGTGACTTGTTAGTCAAAACCAGACCGCTTTAATGAACACCGGATTATAACTGATCATGTACTGATAACTTGTAGTTGAAAGCCAAGTCGGGTCAAGGACGTCGGTTTATCAGAAGATATTATGAACCTCAACAAAGGCGAAAAAACTTGGCAAATAGAACTCAAAAAGAACATGCGAGGATTTTTACGAGCTGCCAGGCTCCAAATCGAGGCTTTTCATGGGCTGCCAGGCCACAGAGTTAAACCATTTTACAAAGCCTTTTTTAGATGGACCTCAATCTTTAACCAATCACCGATTTAACTGTGACAAGTTTAGGGTCCATGGGATTGACTTGTCAAACATTCGATGGGTCATACCAGGTTTACCTGGACGGAGTGACTTACTTAAAGAGGCAGGATGACCCGGGGTTTTAGGTGAATAAACCTGGCTTCCAAGCCTGGCTTTATAGCCTATTACAATGGTTCAAACTCATTGTTCTTTGATAAGCAAAGAGCCCCCGGGTAATATGTGAGCTGTGCTTGGTGGTTACCTATGTTTGAACTGTGGTTAACGCAACAGACTCTCTTTGGCTCCACATAATTTCCTTTTTGGATTAACACCTATCAAGAGGTGTAGCTATGGTGTGATAACAACCAAGCCCCCTAGTGATATCCCTTTGTGGTGTTAAACCGATCAAGAGGTGTAGCTATGGTGTGACAACAACCAAGCCCCCTAGTGATATCCCTTTGTGGTTTCAAACCGATCAAGAGGTGTAGCTATGGTTCAAATATGACCAAGCCCCCTAGTGATTTTCTTTATATCCGTGCGGCTGCAGAGACCAGTTTAACAAAACTCCGCTTTGTCAGTAGAAATTCTTGTAAGCACACACATGATGTAAAAAGAACAGAGACCCCGCTTTATTCGAGGCTCTGGTTTATTATATAATATATACATTGTCATAAATATGTACATATGAAGAGCGTGTGGCTCAAGTATAGTAAGGCCGAAGAAGAGCTATATTCCACGGCCGCTTGGTCTCCTCCTCCAATTTACGTGAGTCTTTGTGCTTTCGAACATCAATGAGGTAGTATGACCCGTTGTGCAGATTATTGCTGACCACAAAAGGTCCTTCCCAAGGTGGGGATAATTTGTGCATATCAGTCTAATCCTAGATGAGCCGGATCACCAGATCGCCCTCTTGAAAAGTTCCGGTCTTAACCCGGTGGCTGTGATAACGTCGGAGATCTTATTGATAAATCGCCGAACGTGCTACTGCAAGATCACCCTCCTCATCTAACAGGTCCAGTGAGTCCTCACGTGTTGTCTCATTATCATCTTCAATATAAGCTGCCACACGGGGTGAGTCGTGACGTATGTCACTAGGAAGAACTGCCTCCGCTCCATAAACCATGAAGAAAGGCGTGTAACCCGTAGATCTGTTGGGTGTGGTGTTGATGCTCCATAACACAAAAGGTAACTCCTCAACCCAACAACCCGGTGTCCGTTTCAAAGGAACCATAAGTCGGGGTTTAATACCTCTCAAAATTTCTTGATTTACCCTCTCCGCTTGACCATTAGATTGGGGGTGAGCCACCGATGCTATATCAAGACGAATGTGCTCACGTTGGCAAAATTCTTCCATCTCTCCCTTTGACAGATTAGTACCATTATCAGTTATAATACTGTGTGGAAAGCCAAACCGGAATATCACCTTTTTGATGAACTGAACCGCCGTGGCCACATCACACTTACTGACTGGCTCTGCTTCCACCCATTTGGTGAACTTGTCAACTGCCACTAATAAGTGGGTCTTTTATCCTTGGATCGCTTGAAGGGCCCCACCATATCAAGCCCCCAAGTTGCGAATGGCCAAGTTATTGGAATCATCTTCAACTCCTGAGCCGGAATATGAGCACGGCATGCGAATTTTTCACAACCATCACATCTTTTGACTAAATCCTCCGCCTCAGTGTGAGCTGTTAACCAATAAAAACCATGGCAAAAAGCTTTAGCTACCAAAGATTTTGAACCAGCGTGGTGACCACAATCCCCTTCATGGATTTCTCACAAAATCTCACAACCCTCTTGAGGAGAGACACAACGCTGAATTGCCCTTGAGACGTTGTAACGATGTAACTCTCCGTTGAGTATGGTCACCGACTTAGAACGCCGGATTATCTGCCGGGCCGAGGTTTCATCCTCCGGTAACTCGTCCCGGTTCATGTAAGCCAGGTATGGGATTGTCCAATCCGGTATGACATGCAAAGCTGCCACCAATTGAGCCTCTGGATCAGGAATAGCCAACTCCTCCTCTGTTGGTACCTTGACCGACGGATTATGCAGCACGTCAAGAAAGACATTTGGTGGGACCGGTTTACACTGAGAACCAAGGCAGCTTAAAGCGTCCGCCACTTCGTTCTTTCGCCGGTCTATATGGTCCACCTGATAACCCTTGAAGTGACCAGCCACTGTGTCCACCTCTCGTTGATATGCAGCCATGAGGGGGTCTTTAGAATCCCAAGTGCCAGACACCTGTTGAGCCACTAGATCCGAGTCACCAAAGCACTTAACTCGGCTTAAGTTCATCGCCTTTGCCACCCGAAGACCGTGGAGCAAGGCCTCGTATTCAACTGCATTGTTAGTACAAGGGAACATTAAACGGAGGACATAACAAAACTTGTCACCTCGTGGGGAAGTTAGTATGACTCCAGCCCCCGAGCCCTACAACTGTCTGGATCCATCAAAGTGAATAGTCCAATACGTGTTATCTGGCTTTTCCTCTGGTGCCTGCAACTCTGTCCAATCATTGATGAAATCCACGAGCGCTTGGGATTTAATGGCTGTGCGAGGAGTGTATTTGATCCCATGAGGTCCAAGCTCAATAGACCACTTAGCAATCCGGCCAGTTGCCTCTCTGTTTTGAATGATATCTCCCAGAGGGGCTGAACTGACCACTGTGATAGGATGACCCTAAAAATAATGTTTGAGCTTCCGGCTTGCCATAAACACTCCACACACCAGCTTCTACCAATGTGGATACCTCTGCTTTGATTCAATGAGCACCTCAGTGATATAATAAACCGGCCGTTGAACCGGATACTCCTTTCCACCTTCCTTGCGCTCCACCACAATAGCCACACTAATAGCTCAGGCATTAGCAACCACATACAGCAATGATGACTCTTTATCGATCGGGGCTGCAAGCACAGGCGGTTCAGCTAACTGCCTCTTCAGATTCTCAAATGCTTTATCAGCCGCATCACTCCAGACAAAATCATCTGTTTTCTTTAGCATCTAATATAGAGGAATAGCCTTCTCCCCAAGACGACTAATAAACCGGCTCAAAGCCGCAATCCGACCGGCCAAACGTTGAACGTCATTGATACACGCCGGTTTAGCCAAAGATGTAATTGCTGAGATTTTTTCTGGATTAGCCTCAATGCCTCTGTTTGACAGCAAAAAACCCAAGAGTTTGCCTGCCGGGACACCAAAGACACAATTTTCCGGATTGAGCATCATCTTGTAAACCCAGAGGTTGTCAAAGGTTTCTCTCAAATCATCTATCAATGTTTCCTCCTTCCTGGACTTTATCACAATATCATCTACATATGCATGAACATTGGGCCCAATCTGCTTATGAAGACAATTCTGAACACAGCGTTAATAAGTCGCCTGGGCACTCTTGAGCCCAAAAGGCATGGAGACATAGCAGAAGGCTCCAAAAGGAGTTAGAAAAGTCGTCTTCTCCTAGTCCTTAACTGCCATTTTGATCTGATGATAACCAGAATAAGCGTCCAGGAAACACAAACGGTCACAACCCGCCGTAGCGTCAATAATCTAATCAATACGAGGGAGGGCAAAGGGATCTGCAGGGCAAGCCTTGTTCAAGTCTGTGTAATCTACACACATACGCCAAGTGTCGTTTTTCTAAAGAACCAGCACCGGATTAGCCAACCACTCTGGGTGAAAGACCTCCATGATAAACCCTGTGGCCAACAACCGAGCTACCTCTTAACCAATAGCCTTGCGCCTTTCTTCATTGAAGCGGCGGAGAAACTGCCGGAACGGTTTAAACTTAGGATCAATGTTAAGTGTGTGCTCAGCGAGTTCCCTCGGTACACCTGGCATGTCAGAAGGTTTCCATGCAAAGATGTCCCGGTTCTCACGGATGAACTCGATGAGTGCGCTTTCCTATTTGGGATCTAGGTTAGCGCTGATGCTGAACTGCTTGGATGAATCACCAGGAACAAAATCAATCATCTTGGTATCTGTGGCCGATTTAAATTTCAATGCCGGATCGTGTTCCGTAGTCGGCTTTTTTAAAGAAGTCATATCTGCTGGATCAACTTTGTCTTTATAAAACTTCAGCTCCTCCGTGGCACAAACCGACTCAGCATAAGCCGCATCACCTTCCTCACATTCCAAAGCGATCTTCCTGCTCCCGTGTACTATGATGGTCCCCTTATGACCTGGCATTTTAAGCTGTAGATAAACATAGCACGGCCTCGCCATGAACTTAGCGTAAGTCGGTCGCCCAAACAAAGTGTGATATGGACTTTTGATTTTTACCACCTCAAAGGTCAATGTTTCTGATCTTGAATCCTGATCATCTCCAAAATCCACCTCTAAGGCTATCTTGCCCACTGGATATGCAGACTTACCAGGCACCACACCATGGAAAACGGTGTTTGACGGTTTAAGATTCTTATCTGCCAACCCCATACGACGGAAGGTATCATAATATAAAATGTTGATACAACTTCCCCCATCCATGAGTACCTTGGTGAACTTATATCCCCCAACTTGAGGGGCCACCACTAAGGCCAGATGACCCGGATTGTCAACTCGGGGTGGGTGATCCTCTCTACTCCACAAAATGGGTTGCTCAGACCAGCGCAAATACTGAGGCACCGCTGGTTCAACAGAGCTCACTACCCTCTTGTGAAGCTTCTGATCACGCTTACACAAGCTAGTGGTGAAGACATGATATTGCGCACTATTTAACTGCTTGGGATTGCTCTGATAACCCGACTGTTGCTGCTGCTGGTTACCCTGATGGTTGTAACCTCCCTGGTTGCCCTGGTTCCCTTGATTGCTGTGTTTGGTTTGATTGCCCTGAAATCCTGAACCGGAACTGCCGCCTCCGTAACCCGGCCCGTGGAAACCACCTCCTGAACCGCTGGGCGGGCCATTATCGTACTGAAATGAATTGGAGTTCTTGAAATCTTGCATGATATAACAATCCTTCCAAAGATGCGATGCTGGCTCCTCCTTTGATCCATGCTTTGGACAGGGTTGATTTAACAACCGCTCCAAATTGGGGCCTGAACCTCCGCCCCTCTGGGCTGCTTACCCTTACGACGCTGACCATTCTCCTGAGCATTGGTGTTAGCTACAAAGTCCAAACTACTGTCGGCCTCGTGCTTACCATCGTTCCCATGGCGTGCCAGATTATGCTGCTGACCCTTGGTGTTGCCGTTCTTTTTCCCATTCCCCGGTTTGTCCTCCTCAGAGTCAGGGTCTTTGGTATTATCTGAATCGGCGTACTTAACCAAAGCGGCCATAAGCGTTGACATATCATTGCATTGATGTTTGAGCCTTTGTAACTTCTGTTTGAGCGGCAGAAAACGGCAATTGCCCTCAAACGTTAACACTGCGCTATCTACATTGATACGATCCAATGAATGCAAAATAGCTGAGACCCACTTTACCCAATGGGTCGTGGACTCCCCATCCTCTTGGACACAAGCGGCTAGATCCACAATTGACATGGGCTACTTACAAGTATCTTCGAAGTTCTGGATAACCCGGTGCTTCAATTCGGCCCATGATCCGACAAAATTAGTTGGTAAGCTCTTCAACAAAGTACGAGCTGTTCCTTCCAACATCATGGTGAAGTATTTAGCACATACTGCTTCATCCACATCTAACATCTCCATTGCCATCTCGTAGCTCTCAACCCATGCCTCTGGTTGCAGATCGGCGGTGTAATTGGGTACCTTACGAGGTCCTTTGAAGTCCTTGGGTAGTCTTAAATCACGCAAAGTGGGGGTAATACACGTCACCCCAAAGGAACTGAATACCACACCTGGCTCTACTGAAGCCGTAGGGTGAACCGGAGTAGGTTGACGGGCTCTGTGCAGAGCCGCTAACTCGGCCTCTCGACGTGCGTGACCATGATCCACCACATCCTGCGCATTAGCACCTCCCCCTGCTGCAGGGTTGTTCCCTCGCGGCGAGTTACGGCGATGTGCACTGCTTGACACGGCCGGTTCATCCTCAATGTGCCTGCTGTACCTCCGGCTTGGACGGGGGGTGGAATGAATCCTCTCACGACTGTGTGAATATGCCTGCTGCTAGTTTAGAGCCGTTTGAAGGAGATCCCTGGCCCGTCGTGCCTCAATCGCAACTGGTGATTCGCCGTCGGTTGGGAGGGCTGCCAACCATGAAGCGGCAGCCACAATGTTGTCCAACGGGTTGGAGTAATGCCCGGGAGGTGTTGGAACATACCGTGGCACAATGTTGTTCTGATGAGGCAGGTCCGTCGTGCGCGGCTGAACCGGCGCTCCTGTCCCTGGCGCCTCCGTCCGGTTTAATATTGGCTGGTTACTAGTTCCTGCTCCTGGCGTATTGAAGAGATTTCTTGGCTCATAACTCGGCGGGAGATGCGATCGGTATCTTCTTCTCATGACTTCTTCTGAAGCATTCCGATCCAGCCTAAGCCGGTAGGCCTGAGCTTCCAACTCGGCCCGTTCTGTAGCCATCCTAGCGTTCTCTACCGCTAGGTCCGCTTTAGCCTGAGTTATCTGATCTTTCACCTTTGCGATATCCGCGTTGTGCTGATCCCGGGCTGCTAGATCCACCTCCGCGGCCATCAATGTTGCCAAAGCGTCGAACAAGTCAGACAAAACTTGAGCCGGAGGTGGTGCAGAGCTCCCTGCCCCCGCCGGCGTGGCTGTTGCTGAACCAGAGAGCATTGCTGCGACGGTTGATGAGTGGGGCGCTGATTGTGTACCATCCATGAAGATTGCAGTCCGGTTTGGCAGATCAGGGGAGTCCGGAAATACTGTTGCCCTCGGAACCTCCACTAATCCGGCCATCCTGCAACTGATAGAGCGATTCTGTCTCTCCAGAAGACTCGTCGTCGGAGCAGACAGCGGTTTCTCCATCGGATGCCGGTCCGTCCTCATATTCTGCTCCATGGATGACACCTACGAAAACATGCTTTGCCATGGGCTGAACCGGGGAGGGGCTTGCACGCTGAGCCGTCTCGATGATGTCGGTGCAGGTGTCCGGCTCACGGCCCGGTTCGCCAATCTTGCCGATGAAGACGTGAATCCCACCAAAGGGGACCTGTTACCCGTATTCGATTGAATCGGCCTCAGGGCCCCATCATGTGTTGTTGATGTAGAGCTTGCCGCGATGACTCTTCGTCATCCGACCCACAGCGTATCCCTTGAGTCCATCAAAGTTGCCCTTTAAGAACTCGAAACCATCGTGCGATAGCCCCACGGTGGGCGCCAACTGTTGTGGGTTTGTCACGACAGATGTCCTTATGAAAGGACTTAGTCGTGGAGCCATCGCAACGAGTTAGCTTAAAGGGGTTAAACCGGACAAGGGGACACGGGGAGTTTATACTAGTTCGGCCCCTTCGATGAAGGTAAAAGCCTACGTCTAGTTGTGATTGGTATTGCTAGGGTTTCGATGACCAGGGAGCGAATCCGCTTTGACTGGCCCTCGATTCATTGTTTTCTATCCTCAAACCGTGGCCGGGTCGTCCCCTTATATACACAGGTTGACGCCCGCCGGTTTACAGAGTCCCGAGGCCGGATCATAGAGGTGTCCGGCTCGGTCTCTATTCCTCTAACTTATAATACAAGTTTACATGATAAAGTCGGTTCACAACTACAGGCTTTAATCCGTCTTTCAGCCTTGGGCCTTCTTAATGGGCTTCAATCATCATGGAGCTAATCCGGCCATGTCTAGCCGGTTTACCTCCAGTAACTATATCCCCAACAATCTCTGAGTAATCTATTACATAACTCAACCCCGCATTCTCATGAAAAGTGTTTCCCATACTACCCTTATTACTGATATCAACATCTCCACTACTCAGCTCCAGCTTTCTCATGATTTGAACAATCCCTAGAAAAATGTCCTGCTTCCTTGCAACGAAAACAAATAACTTCCGGCATGTCTCGAGGCTTCTTGGTGATGGTGTCTGCTCCTTGAGTTCCTTTCTTCCTTTCGAGACAATCATTGGCATAATGTCCGACGTCCTTACATTCAAAACAGGTAATATGACTCTTGTCCCTCTTTGCAGAAATTGGGTTGTTCTGAGGGTGTCTTTGTTTTCTCTTCTTGGTTTTCTTTGTTCTAATCAAATGTTCTATTCCCTGTGGATCAAACTCCACTTCTTCTATCGGGAAGTATCCCAGATACTCTTTTCTTTCCTTGGTGCAATACTGTGAAAAATGTCCTTCTTCTCCACATGAATAACATGCATTGGAGTAAAATCTGTTGAGGCTTTCTCCATCAGGGTCTTCAACACTTTCCTTAGTCACAGGTTCTTTCATAACATCTCGGAGGGCTTCTTTCATTCCTTCTTCCTGCTTCGGAATAGTTTGTTGCGCCGTGGGGTAAATGTGACACTGAGCTAGGTAGTGGGTGGTTCCTTCACACAAGAAACAAGTCACCTGACTAGTTGGGCATTCCTCAGCTGGGTGTTTCTCCTCACAATGAGGGCATCCATCCTTGTGTTCCTCCTGGGTGTGTCCTATTTCTCCACAAATCTTGCAGGCACAAGGTTTATTTCTTGGGGTATCATGGTGCTTCCGGATAAGACGGGATCTTGTCACAGTCTTCTTAAATTCTTCCCAAGTCCGTGCTCCATTCCATCCCTGTATAGCTTGATGCATCTGCCACCATGTTGCATCACGTCCTTCAAAGTACTGAAGAGCGTATGATACTTCATTCTTCCTTGAAACCAAATTGCTCCCGAAGTGATTCTCCATGTTCTAAATCCATAGCTCTGCCTCCGGTTGGGTTTTTGGTCCAGAGAATACCAGTCCAATTTCATTCATCATCTACTGGGTCCAAGGGTTTTAGGGTGAGATAAGAGAGAGGTGGGGAGGGATACACACAATACAAACAATAGTTTTGAAGAAACGAGTTTTATTTTGTGGCTATCGGAAAAACATCAAACAAATAATAGCTCACAAATCGTCGCATCTAACTTAAGTGTATAACAGGGGTTTGGTCCTCTAACGGTCAAATAATTCTTCTGATTCTTCAAGTCGTCGGAGTCTTCGACAGGTGTAGCTTCAACTCTTCTAATGCATGGTCAAATCTTGTTTTCTCTGAAATGGTCATCGGTTGTCCGATATTTTGTCCTTCTTGGAGTGGCTTCGGTTGATCCTCGGTGTGGTCAAAATGGAAAGGGGTATATTCTAACTATTTGACGTAAGAGAGGATATTTTATAAAATCAGAAAAGATGAGAAGTAATGGACTATTTTAAAAATAAAGTTTTAGAGATTTCCTGTCCTAGGGGCTTTCTGATTTCTAGGGTCACATCCTACAGTCAACATGTGCTCTGATACCATATCTGTAGCGACCCGACCTCAGACGGTCAAGCCTCTGTGTATCTGTGCCATCCCTGGATTGGTATGCTGACACACACAGTACATCAATATATATATATCAAAGTGCAATCACATGTATAAATAACATAAAACTGATATATATATATACCTCATAAGTCTCAGTGGAAACAAACAATCGAGTGTGGAGTCCCATCAACGCCATCGGCAGGTTGAGTGTAGACCATAACCCTGTACCATACTCTTACTCGTTGGAAGGAACATATCTGCAACATGAGACGTTGCAGCCGTGTAGGTCAGTACATTGAATGTACCGGCAAGATCACAACATGAGGAAGCAGATGATAATACTATTCTATATGCAATATGGCTTTGTGGCTCTATGTCTGATTTTTTTTGCGTAAAAGCTGGTTTTATTTTCCCTACAACAAAGGAATATCAGGAGTATGTACTACGGAGTTTTCTATCATGACATGGTTCCGCCAACCGATGTCTCATAGCCCAAATCATCATAAGTTACCCACAATTAAGTTATCAGTCCGGTGTTGAGAGTTCCAAGATAGATCCAAGTCTAGAGGCTCAAATTGTCCGTAACTGGGGACACGGCTAATCGATTAGGTTTTAACCCTCTGTTGAGGTTTGTACACTTTACCAGCAAGATTCGATCCCTCCCCTTTCGTCCTCGCACTTCATGATGTTTGAGAACAGGACGATCGAAACATGGTCTTCCGAAGAGTTCCTCTGACCACTGTCCGGTGCTCATCCAATCCTACTGTAGTTCTACATCTGCTAGCACCGTCCCAGCCAGATTCACCACTAGGGTCAACCAAGCCAGAGCCCATAGTGACTTGCGGTTGCACAGGTAAGCTTCCGGGCATGAAGTATTCTTCCGTCTCTTTGAGTATGGGTGAAGCTTTCCACAAGATGTCATGGCGCTTCTCCATGCATCCCGGCCAACCACTGGTTTCTCTAGGGTGCCTGTCAACTGTCCTTCACCCAGTAGTGATTGAATTCTTGTCTCGAGTCTCGAAATCTTGAGGAGTCCTGAAGATGCAGTCCTTGCCGGTGCCATCATGAAGTTGTCGCCATTGACGTACTCGTGCACTCATACCAAACCCCGTCTACTATAGCGTAGCATTAAAACTATGTAATGTCCCGGGTTTGGTAACAGGGGATGGGTTTCTACCTCATGCATTCTACTCAACTACAAGATTCAATAACACTACTGGAGAGATTGTTGAAAGGGTGCTACTACATGCAAATAAACATAGGTATGGAGAACATGGTCAAAGTGAACTTGCCCAGTATTACTTGATGAAGATAACACCACTCTCAGAATAATTACTTAGTAGATCTATTCGTCACTCCGTTGAAAATCTATATAGTCAAACATAGCATTCATATAAGCAAACATACTAGCAATCAATACTATCAATCAAAATAACACTCAACTAAAGAAAATAAATAAATAAAATAATAATGAAATCAAAGAAGACCAAAATAAATATCCCAAGAAAACTTTAAAGAAAACCAGGGAAAACCAACACACTATCAACCAATAACTTTCATAACCACACTAAATTAATCTAAACAAATTGTTAGCAGAAAATAAAATCTATTTCCATTAAAACAAGAGAAATAAATTATCTAAAATAATTTCTAGCAACAATAACTACAATACTAGCTATTACATACACTATATACTAGCTATGCTAAACTGAAATCCTAAACAGTAGCAAATCTAATAAAAATAATTTCTAAAATTATGTACTGAAGTCTAACATATGTATATTTCAATCAACAAAACTTTGTGAAAAGAATTAATTAAATCTTAACAAAACTTACTAAGTTACAATCAAAACAAAACTACATAGAAAATAGTACTATTTTTTTTGCTAAAACCCTAATTTAAATAAATTAAAAAATAAATCAGTATAATCTACTGGATAGGCAAAAGTCCTAGTTACTAGGAGCAAAAAGAATCAACTAAAAATATACTTTCAAACTCAAGTTATGGCCAAAATAGTGATTTGAACAAATTTCATCACATCCAAATTTAAACTACTCAAATTTGGAAACTAATGGCACAAACAGAAACTTCAACAAATTTGTGACACATTGCAATTAGAATCACTCAAAAACATCAAGTATGCTAAAAGATACAAGCAATCTAAGATTGAAACTTGTTCTGTTTTTAAAACAGAAACGAAAATAAAAAAACAATTGGGCACTAACTACGTGGCCCATTGCTACTGGGCTAAACTGGTGGGTGATCAGTAGCTAAACTGCGCTCAGCCGATACTTAACCAAACCAAACGTGCTAGTGAAACAAAAACCGACCGGCTAAACCAATTAGATCTAAACCGTAAATAAACCGAAGCTAAACCGATCTAGTAAAAAACTAACTGTTTGATCTAATCTAATCACGATCGTATAATCTAGATCGGACGGATGAGGAGAGAGAGAGAGAGCTCACCGCGGTGGTGGTCGACGGTGAGTGTGTCGGGCGACGACGGTTGCGGCGCTCCGGTGATCTTCGGCGTCAGTGGGGTGGCCAGGGAGATGAAGCAGGCGACGACGAGTCCAACGATGGTCGTGGCGTCGGTGGAGGTGGTCGGAGACGGTCGGCGGCGAGCTCGAGGCGGTGGTGGCGTTTGGGTGGTCAGCGGCGGTGGCGTTCCAAGGGCGCAGGAGCTCGGGCGAGTCCTCGGGGAGGTGCGGTGGACGGGTAGATGCGATTGGTGGAGGTGGTGGGGATCGGGGGCAACGGAGGGGTGGCTAGGGTGACAATGGCGCGGTGGCGGAGACGGAGCTCCGGTGAGCAAT
>NC_041390.1:553262726-553296778 GCF_002162155.2 Triticum dicoccoides
AGGTTCGGGGCATATTTTAGGGGTGGAACGGACAAGGAGGAGGGGTATATATAGGGGGGTTCTTGGAGGAGGGGGCGAATCGAGGAGATCAAATCCCGTGAAGTTTGGGATTCCGGCGGCGGTTCGAGCGAACTCCAGTCGGTCGTTGCGTGCAGAGGAAGAAGAAGAGGCGGGGCCCGCCGGTCAGTGAGAGAGAGGGGGGAAGAGGGAGCGAGCGACCAGTGGGGAGGGGTTTCGGGCAAGTGCGCGGGCTGAACCGCTGTGGGCCGTGGCGGAGGGAGAGAGAGAGATGGGCCTCAGGCTGGGCACTGCTGGCTTCGGCCGTTTTTTTAAATATATATATAAGCACACACAAGAAAATAAAGGAAAAACAATAATTTTATATAGACATATTATATACCAAAATTTTCAGAATTAAATTTCCTAAAACATGAACATATTTTCAGGTACATATAAGATACACAAAAAACTCACAAAAGTCAAACAATGTTGTTGTTGAAAGCAAACCCAATAAAAATCATTTTTAAAACACTAGAATGATTTCAAATTTACTTTCCTCCAATTTTATATTGTAGGGAATCATTTTACCCTAATTTCCAAATAATTTATTTTTGGAGAAAAATAATTTGAATAAAACCCAATAAAAATCGTTTTGAATTTGAATTTCAAACCACTTCCAACTCTATTTCATATAATTTGAAGAAGTCATTTTATCTTCTCTCACGAAAATCATTGAGTTGCATAAAGCTTTCGAATTTGAAATATGTCCAAATGGAATTCAAATCTTTTCAAAACCCCTTTTCATTTCAAATGGAAGAAGCCATGTCATCTTCACTCTAGGGTTTTGTGTTTGAATTGAAATTGAATTCTTTGAGATCAAAATGCAAAGTGAAAGTTTGGGAAAGTCATTTCATTCCCTGTCATTCAACTTTTAAAAAGTTTCAAATTGCACTCAATTTCACCCAATCATTCACACAACAATCAAAAAAAACAATCAAAACTATTAATTTAATATAACATTCCAAAATTTAGAATTTTGGGATGTTACAGTATTACATCAGAGAAAGCCATTCCCGTGATGCCTACACCAACCAGAGAGGAAGCAAATGATGATGATCATGAAACTTCAGATCAAGTTACTACTGAACCTCGTAGGTTGACCAGAACACGTTCCGCACCAGAGTGGTATGGCAATCCTGTCCTGGAAGTCATGTTGTTGGACAACAGGGAACCGACGAACTATGAATAAACTATGATGAGCCCAGATTTCAAAAATGGATTGAGGTCATGAAATCTGAGATAGGGCCCAGGCGCCTCATGGATGCTCCCTCCTCCCCCACCTATATATATGTGGGAAGGGGCCACCTAGCACACCACAACATTGTCTTAGCCGTGTGCGGCGCCCCCCTCTCCACCGTTTACACCCTCGGTCATATTTTCGTAGTGCTTAGGAGAAGCCCTGCGGAGATAGCTTCACCATCACCGTCACCACGCCATCGTGCTGCCGGAAATCATCCACTACCTCACCGTCTCACTGGATCAAGAAGGCGGAGGACGTCAGTGATACATCTCTGTCGTATCTATAATTTTTGATTGTTCCATGCCAATATTCTACAACTTTCATATACTTTTGGCAACTTTCTATACTATTTTTGGGACTAACATATTGATCCAGTGCCCAGTGCCAGTTCCTGTTTGTTGCATGTTTTTTTGTTTCGCAGAATATCCATATCAAATGGAGTCCTAATGGAATAAAAACTGACGGAGATTTTTTTTGGAATATATATGATTTTTGGGAAGAAAAATCCGTGCAAGACGATGCTCGAGGGGCCCATGAGGCAGGGGGCGCGCCCTGACCCTCATGGAAACCTCGTAAGGCGGTTGATGCCCTTCTCTCGCTGCAAGAAAGCTAATATCCGTATAGAGATCGTGTTAAAATTGCAACCCAATCGGAGTTACGGATCTCCGGGAATATAAGAAACGGTGAAAGGGTAGAATCTGAGAACGCAGAAACAGAGAGAGACAGAGAGATCGATCCAATCTCGGAGGGGCTCTCGCCCCTGCCATGCCATGGAGGCCATGGGCCAGAGGGGAAACCCTTCTCCCATCTAGGGAGGAGGTCAAGGAAGAAGAAGAAGAAGGAGGGGGGCTCTCTCCCCCTCGCTTCCGGTGGCACCGGAGTGCCACCGAGGGCCATCATCATCACCGCAATCTTCACCAACAACTTCACCACCATCATCACCAACTCTTCCCCCCTCTATGCAGCGGTGTAACCCCTCTCTTACCCGCTATAATCTCTACTTAAACATGGTGCTCAACGCTATATATTATTTCCCTATGATGTATGGCTATCCTATGATGTTTGAGTAGATCCTTTTTGTCCTATGGACTATTTGATGATCAAGATTGGTTTGAGTTGCATGTTTTATTATTGGTGCTGTCCTATGGTGCTCTCCGTGTCGCGCAAGCATGAGGGATCCCCGCTGTAGGGTGTTGCAATATGTTCATGATTCGCTTATAGTGGGTTGCGTGAGTGACTGAAACACAAACCCGAGTAAGGGGGTTGTTCCATATGGGATAAAGAGGACTTGATGCTTTAATGCTATGGTTGGGTTTTACCTTAATGATATTTAGTAGTTGCAGATGCTTGCTAGAGTTCCAATCATAAGTGCATATGATCCAAGTATAGGAAGTATGTTAGCTTATGCCTCTCCCTCAAATAAAATTGCAATAATGATTACCGGTCCAGTTATCGATTGCCTAGGGACAAATAACTTTCTCGTAACAACAAGATCTTCACTAAACCTAACTTAGTTGTGTCTTTATCTAAACAGCCCCTACTTTTTATTTACTTGCTCTTTATTATCTTGCAAACCTATCCAACAACACCTACAAAGTACTTCTAATTTCATACTTGTTCTAGGTAAAGCGAACGTCAAGCGTGCGTAGAGTTGTATCGGTGGTCGATAGAACTTGAGGGAATATTTGTTCTGCCTTTAGCTCCTCGTTGGGTTCGACACTCTTACTTATTGAAAACTGTTGAGATCCCCTATACTTGTGGGTTATCAAGACCTTTTTCTGGCGCCGTTGTCGGGGAGCAATAGCGTGGGGTGAATATTCTCATGTGTGCTTGTTTGATTTATCACTAAGTAATTTTTATTTGATGTTCTTAGTTGTTTTCTATCTTTAGTTATGGGTAGGAAAAGCAAAATACCAAAAAAATTAGTTGTACCTACTGAACCAATGGTTGAAGAACCACTCAAAATCTACCACACTCCTGAAGCTTATTACTTGGATCATCTTCGATCCCTATGTGCTCGTGCTGAAACCCCAACTAGCTTAGTTGAGGGCAAATCCTTAGATGGGCATGCTTGTTATGTGCGACACCGTATATCTGAAAAAGGGAAACTTTTACTGGGTCAAATTCATCGTTTGCAATGCTATGCTTGGAATTTATCTGAAATATATGATTTTACTTGTTGTTCTAAAAACCCTAAGAAACACCTTCCCTATCAATGTGAGTTGAGTGATAATGGAATTGTATCTTCATATGCTAAGGGTGTTTATAATTACTATGATGTTCAACATATTGAAGAATTTGTTGCTTTTAAGGGTGCTTATGAAATTGCTTCTTTGAATGAAAAGTATAATGCTACTCTTTACAAATCTGAAAATTTTGCCATACTTAAATATTGCTATAATAATTATGCTTCTATGCCTATGTTGAACCATATATTGAGGACTACTCCGCTGTCCCAAAAGAGACTAATATTTTGCAGGAGTCTATGGAAGAATAAGTTGATGAAACTGTGAGCTAATTGGATGAAAAAGATGAGGAGGAGAGCGAAGAACAAAAGGAGGAAGAGCGGATTAGCTACCCGTGCCCACCTTCTAATGAGAGTAACTCCTCAACTCATACATTGTTTAATTTCCCTTCGTGCTTACCGAAGGATGATTGCTATGATGATTGTTATGATCCCGTTGATTCTCTTGAAATATCCCTTTTGATGATGCTTGCTATGCTTGTGGCCAAGATGCCAATATGAATTATGCTTATGGAGATGAACTTGCTATAGTTCCTTATGTTAAACATGAAATTGTTGCTATTGCACCCACACATGATAGTCCTATTATCTTTTTGAATTCTCCCAACTACACTATATCGGAGAAGTTTGCCCTTATTAAGGATTATATTGATGGGTTGACTTTTACCGTTGCACATGATGATTTTGATGAATATAATATGCATGTGCTTGCTGCTCCTACTTGCAATTATTATGAGAGAGGAACTATATCTCCACCTCTCTATGTTTCCAATATGATAAAATTGCAAGAAACTGTTTGTACTATGCATTGGCCTTTACTATGTGTGCATGAATTGTTCTTTTATGACATGTCGATGCATAGGAAGAGAGTTAGACTTCGTTGTTGCATGATATATGTTACTTTGTGCTCACTACTAAATTACAAATCATTGTTAATTAAAATTGGCTTTGATATACCTTGGGATCCGGGTGGATCCATTACTTGAGCACTATATGCCTAGCTTAATGGCTTTAAAGAAAGCGCTGCCTGGGAGACAACCCGGAAGTTTTAGAGAGTCAATTATTTCTGTTGAGTGCTTTCATATAGTTTTAAAACAACAAAAATAAAGAGGGGAACCCAAAACTTTTTCAAAAAGGAAAGTGAAAGTGAGAAAGACAAGCATTGTTGAAGTGGGAGAGCTCCTTGAACTTTGTTCATGCTCACGACAACTTTGTGAATCTTGATTACAGAAACTTTTCAACAAAAATAATTATCCCCTTGTAAAATTCCATTGTATTATAAAAATAATGTGCCAAGGTTTGCCTGTAGGATATTTACATTTGCTTGATGGTCTGTACGGTGCAGGACAGAAACCTTGGCTGTAGTGCGCGATTTTACATTTTAGCTGGAACGTCGAATGGTTCTGATTCTTTTTGCACTGTCTTTCTATACAAATTTTTTATTTTTCCTAATTTTTGCAGAATTTTTCAAGTATCAGAAGTATGGTGAATGTTCAGATTATTATAGACTGTTCTGTTTTAGACAGATTCTATTTTTATGCATAGTTTGCTTGTTTTGATGAAACTATCGATTCATATCAGTGGATTAAGCCATGAAAAAGTTATATTATAGTAGACACAATGCAAAAACAAAATATGAATTGGTTTGCAACAGTACTTAGAGTAGTGATTTTCTTTATTATACTAACGGATCTTACCGAGTTTTCTGTTGAAGTTTTGTGTGGATGAAGTGTTCGATGATCGAGAAGGTCTCGATGTGATAAGAAGGAAGAGAGGCAAGATCTCAAGCTTGGGGATGCCCGAGGCACCCCAAGTAAATATTCAAGGAGAATGAATCGTCTAAGCTTGGGGATGCCCCAGAAGTCATCCCCTCTTTCTTCAACAAGTATCGGTATGTTTTCGGATTTGTTTCGTTCATGCGATATGTGCAATCTTGGAGCGTCTTTTGCATTTAGTTTTCATTTTTTTATGCACCATGCTGGTATGAGATAGTCCTTGGTTGATTTATAGAATGCTCTATGCACTTCACTTACATCTTTTGAGTATGGCTTTATAGAATGCTTCATGTGCTTCACTTATATCATTTGAAGTTTGGATTGCCTGTTTCTCTTTACATAGAAAACCGCCATTTGTAGAATGCTCTTTTGCTTCACTTATATTTGTTAGAGCGTGGGCATATCTTTTGTAGAAAGAATTAAACTCTCTTGCTTCACTTATATCTATTTAGAGAGATGACATGAATTGGTCATTCACATGGTTACTCATAAAATACTACATAAAACTTGTAGATCACTGAATATGATATGTTTGATTCCTTGCAATAGTTTTGCGATTTAAACATGGTGATATTAGAGTCTTGCTAGTGGGTAGTTGTGGATTAGTAGAAATACTTGTGTTGAGGTTTGTGATTCCCCGTAGCATGCACGTATGGTGAACCGTTATGTAACGAAGTCGGAGCATGAGGTATTTATTGATTGTCTTCCTTATGAGTGGCGGTCAGGGACGAGCGATGGTCTTTTCCTACCAATCTATCCCCGTAGGGGCATGCGTAGTAGTACTTTGCTTCAAGGGCTAATAAACTTTTGCAATAAGTATGTGAGTTCTTTATGACTAATGTTGAGTCCATGGATTATACGCACTCTCACCCTTCCATCATTGCTAGCCTCTCTAGTACCGCGCAACTTTCGCCGGTACCATAAACCCACCATATACCTTCCTTAAAACAGCCACCATACCTACCTATCATGTCATTTCCATAGCCATTACGAGATACATTGCCATGCAACTTCCATAATCATCATATACATGACTTGAGCATTCATTGTCATATTGCTTTGCATGATCGTAAGATAGCTAGCTTGATATTTTCATGGCTTGTCCGTTTTTTGATGTCATTGCTACGCTAGTGTAACGCCCCGAGACTGTTGTGCCAGGTGTCTTCCAGTTATTTGCTGTTGTTGCCTTGTCATTTGCTTGCATGTCATGCATTTCATATCATGTCACCATGTGCATCTCATTTGCATACATGTTCGTCTCATGCATCCGAGCATTTTCCCCGTTGTCCATTTTGCAATCCGGCGCTCCTATGTCCTCTGGCGTCCTCCTTTTGCCTCTTTTCGTGTGCGGGTGTTAAATGTTCTCGGATTGGACCGAGACTTGCCAAGCGGCCTTGGTTCACTACCGGTAGACCGCCTGTCAAGTTTCGTACCATTTGGACTTCGTTTGATACTCCAACGGTTAACGGAGGAACCGTAAAGACCTCGTGTGTGTTGCAGCCCAACACCTCTCCAAAGTGGCCCTAAACCCACCTAAACCCCCTCCATCATCTCGGTCATTGGATCACGATCACGTGGCCAAAAACCGCACCTCATTTGGACTCTCCTAGCTCTCTCTACCTATAAATAAGTGACTCCCCTCGAAATTTCGCGCAGTACAAACCCTAGATCCAACTCCCTCCGCACCGTCGGACATGTCCGTCTGCGCCGGATCCGTCCACCCAAGCCGGCCACCTCTCTCCATCCAACCAGGGTCCGCCACGTCAGCGCACCGCCTCCCTCCTCCACTCACGGCGTGCCACGTCGCCATCGCCGGCTCCCCTCCACTGCGCCTGGCCCGCCGGCCCATCTCCGGCCTGCCTGAGCCGCCCCGGGCCCGAGCGCCCGAGCCTCCCTCCGCCGCTGCCACCTTTCTCCGCCGCCGCGCCCACGCTCTTCGACGAGCTTGCCCCGTCGCCGACACAGCGCTCCAGCGCCGCTCCGCCACTGCCAAGGAGCATCGCCGCCCTGTTCCGGCACACGGTCGCCGCCATGCCCCGCCGGAGCTCCGCTGCCTTGCACCACCGGCCTCACCGAGAGGAGCCGCCGAGGCAACGCCAGCGAGTGCACCGCCGTCCTCCGTCCGGTCGCCGCCGCCTCGCCCTCGGCTTCCGCGCCTCCCGGGTTCCATAGCCGACCTCGGGTTCCGCCGATCTGGACGGCTTCGTCCCAGATCCGGCCCGGGTGGATGAGATCCACTAGGACACCGATCCAAACACCCCCCTCCATCCCGGATCTCGTCGTCCCGCACCGCTCCATCCCGTTGACTTCCCAAAGGGGTATAATTTTGACTAAGTCCCCAGCATTTTTAGCATTCTTCATCGCATCATAACTTTGCACCCGTGGCTCCGTTTTGGTCGTGTAGCATATCAAATTGTTCGTCTCGATGTGTAAGTCATTTCATTCCATTGCACCATGTTAATTTGAGTTCATCTTGATGCCCTAAATTCTGTTTCAAGAGTGCTATATAATGTTAGTTTCAGATTCTTATCAGTAATTGCACATTTGTCATTTTTGCCATGATTAATGTGTGCCTCCTATGTTCTTGAGCCCTACATGTGTTTTGTAGTATTCCATGCCATCTTTACAGGGGTGTATACCATGTATTTTAGTGATCTTTGTGGTGACTATCACAAACATGCAAAGTAGCTCTCGTAATGTTGTTGATTTCAGGGACTTAGAATTCTTCTAAGTCATTTGTCGTGTTAATATTTTTTATGCCATGTATTCATGTTGCTACAGAGTGATCCATGCCTCTTTTGAGCATGTTCATTAAGGATGATTTTGAGATATTGTTATGCCCTATCCATCCATGCCTTTTTTTGCAATTATGGAGCACCCTTGCATGACTCAATCTTGCTCTACTTTTGCTATAAAATGTTCCTGGCAGATTGTTTACATGTTAAGCAATTTAGCCGAGGTTGTTGTAGTTGATCTGTGCATGCTATGAGGTTGTTCTTGCCATGTTTAGCTTCTATGCCATGTCTACTTGTTGGGTGTATGCTTAGTTTGTCATGCAATGCCTTGTGGTGAGTGCATCGAGCTCGTAAACATGCCTACGTGAATCTGTTTTGCCATGTTCCAGTTTTCTGCTAAGTCTGAATCTGTTAACGAAAGTAGCTATGTTCACATGGTTGCCATTGTATTTTCTGATCCCTTTTGGCTTATGGTCAGTAAGGGACTTTTGTTGTATGCTTTGAGTAGCTTCGTTCCATGCCTTGCTTTGCCATGATATGTTCCTGTAGCATGTTGTTATCTTGCTCTAAACATTGCTTCCTGATGTTAATTCCTGACATGTTGTTATTTTCACAAAGTCTGTAACCTGATATCTTTTGCACTTTTGCCATGCTTGTTTGAACCTGCTATTGTGTGATTTAGCCGTAGCTCAGTGTTCATCTTTTGTCAATCATCTTGAGTGGATCACTGCCATGTGTTTTGTTTCTATGTTAGAGTGCAGTAGCTTGTTGTTCTTGATGCATTTAGATGGCCTCGTGTTGTTAATCGCAGCTTTGCGCCATTATTTGTTTTGCTTGCCATTTGCACAACGTGCATCCGATTCCCGTATTCTTTCTATCGATTTCAACCAAAATCAACTCATCTTTCCAGCGGCACTCTTGGTTTTCCAAGTTGAGGCCTGGTTCAATCTTTCCTTTCCGAAGCATGCATATGCATCGCATATCACATCCCGCATATCATGCCATATTTTGCATCATGTTGTTTGTGCCTTGCACCGTGGTTGATTGTGTCCCCTTTGCTTGTGTTCTTTCTTTGGGTAGAGCCGGGAGATGAGATCGTGTTTGAGGACCCGTTGAGTATGTTTTCGAGGATCAAGCTTTCGTCATCTCGGAGATCTTTGCAGGCAAGATGACCATACCCTCGAAATCACTTCTATCTTTGCTTGCTAGATGCTCGCTCTTTTGCTATGCCTATGCCGCGATACCTAACACTTCCTTTATCATGCCTCCCATATTGCCATGTCAAGCCTCTAACCCACCTTGTCCTAGCAAACCGTTGTTTGCCTATGTTACCGCTTTGCGCAGCCCCTCTTATAGCGTTGCTAGTTGCAGGTGAAGATGAAGTTTGTTCCATGTTGGAACATGATTACTGTTGGGATATCACAATATCTCTTATTTAATTAATGCATCTATATACTTGGTAAAGGGTGGAAAGCTCGGCCTTATGACTGGTGTTTTGTTCCACTCTTGCCACCCTAGTTTCCGTCATACCGGTGTTATGTTCCTTGATTTTGTGTTCCTCACACGGTTGGGTTATAACGGGAACCCCTTGATAGTTTGCCTTGAATAAAACTCCTCCAGCAAGGCCCAACCTTGGTTTTACCATTTGCCAGCTAAGCCTTTTTCCCTTGGGTTCTGCAGACTCAAGGGTCATCTTTATTTTAAACCCCCCGGGCCAGTGCTCCTCTGAGTGTTGGTCCAAACTAGAGCACCGTGCAGGGCCATCCCTTGGCAACTTGAGTTACGTCGGCTCATGTACGCTTAGCTTATCTGGTGTGCCCTGAGAACAAGATATGTGCAGCTCCTATCGGGATTTGTCGGCACAACGGGTGGTTTTGCTGGACTTGTTTTACCATTGTCGAGATGTCTTGTAACCGGGATTTCGAGTCTGATCGGGTTGTCTTGGGAGAAGGAATATCCTTCGTTGACCATGAGAGCTCGTGATGGGCTAAGTTGGAACACCCTTGTAGGGTTTTGAACTTTCGAAAGTAGTGCCTGCGGTTATGGGCAGATGGGAATTTGTTAATGTCCGTTTGTAGAGAACTTGACACTTAACGTAATTAAAATGCATCAACCGTGTGTGTAGTCGTGATGGTCTTTTCTCGGCGGGGTCCGGGAAGTGAACACAGTGTTGGAGTTATGCTTGAACGTAAGTAGTTTCAGGATCACTTCTTGATCACTTCTAGTTCACGACCGTGCCTTGCCTTCTCTTCTCGCTCTCATTTGCGTATGTTAGCCACCATATATGCTAGTGCTTGCTGCAGCTCCACCACATACCTTTTCCCTACCCATAAGCTTAAATAGTCTTGATCGCGAGGGTGTGAGATTGCTGAGTCCCTATGACTCACAGATTACTTCCAAAACTAGCTTGCAGGTGCCGATGATACCATGCAGGTGACGCAACCGAGCTCAAGGAGGAGCTCGATGAAGATCTCGTGCTTTGTGTTGTTTCATTTCCAGTTGATCAGTAGTGGAGCCCGGTTGGGACGACCGGGGATCTGTAGCATTAGGGGTAGTCTTCTTTTATTTTGGGTTTCGTAGTCGGACCTTGTTTGGATCTGGATGATGTAATGTTGTATTTATGTATTGTGTGAAGTGGCAATTGTAAGCCAACTTTGTACCCCTTTCTTATTCAATACATGGGATGTGTAAAGATTACCCCTCTTACGGCATGCCTACAATGCGGTTACGCCTCTAAGTTGTGCTCCAACACGTGGGAGATATAGCCGCATCGTGGGTGTTACAAGTTGGTAATCAGAGCCTTCCCCGACTTAGGAGCCCCCTGCTTGATCGAATCGCTGGCATCGTTGAGTCTAGAAAAATGTTTTGAGTCTTTTAGGATTTATATATATTGGAGAGTAGGATTCTTTTTACTCCTCAGTCCCTTCGTCGCTCTGGTGAGGCATCCTGATGTAGGGTTTTGACTCTTCTCTTCTCAAATTTCACTAAAAAAATTAGGATCACGCGGGTATCTTGGAATCGTTCCGATGGTTTTGTGATGAGAACATTGTTCTTGGTGCCTCCTGACATTTAGGGGTTGTGGAAATGTCCCGGGGAGTTGAGCTCCGAGGTGTTGTCGTCACAATTTTATCGTTGTAGTTCTGGAATACCCGAGTTTCGCCGACATCGAAAATCTCTTTTATGCAGTTGTTGGTAAGATAACCTCGACGCCACCCAGTACTGGGGCGGGAGTTCGGGAGTATTGCCATAACTCATATAAAAGATGCTTTTCGAAGGTTGAGGTAAATGATTTCCGAAGGTTTCTTGGTCATTTGTTAAAGGATGGATACAGCCGGATGTAGGATTTGTTAGTTTTGGGTGAGATATTATGCTTCCCCTGTGTCCCCAACACATGATTGCATAACTAGAAAGTTTCAGGAGTTTATAAGTGGGATTTCAAGTAGTTCTTAGGATATATTTCCTACAGATGCAGGATATGAGATTGGGGTTCGACGTCTAGTGGTCCGCCTATCCACAGTTGTTTTTACAGTGGTCTCGTTGTGTCTTAAAGAGTCCTCGGCTATGCTGACTCGGGGATGCTTCGTATGTCATGTGCACTGCCTTGTACATGATGGTGCTATACGATCGAGCCCGTGTGGGCCCCACCACAAAAACTTTGGACGAAATCTCTATCATATGTTTGTTCCGACTTATTTTGCAAGCCAATCCTTTGTTTTTGTTTTCAGTTGTGGGATTCGAGTTGCTTCGAAGTCAAATGTTGATTCCATACTTTTCCTAAGTGGTGTTCTCATATTATTTTGGGAATACTAATCCTTCTCGATCATCGAGTTTGTCATGTCAATCCTTGTCAACCGTTGTGCTTCTCTTCAAGTGGATACGATCATTCCTACATTCGCGAGATCAATTCTCAATTCTATTCAATGGTGTTTGTTCCATCCGTCCCAAGTTGTCTTTGTTTTCCCGCCCTCCCACCCTTTTCTTCAAGGACTCGGATTTCTTAATCAAGTATCCTTTTATTCAGGTGAAGTCTCTTCTTTCTTTTCAATCAATGTTCTTATCCGGTGTTTCTCATGAAGATTCTAACGGAGCTTCAAGTTCGTTGTTCTCCATTCTTCTCATCTCCAGTGGTTTCAAGTCAAACATTGTTGATCTCATCCTTTTCCTCGTTTCAAATGTTTTCTCATGCCGGTGCAATTCTTAATCATTCACCTTCTCGCCATTCAATTGTTCCAGAGTGCTCAAGTTATCATGAAGATTCGTGTTTCCACTCTACATTCGTTCAAGCTCCTTCGAGATTGTTATCTCATTCAAGCCATTTAATTCAACCGGTGCTTTCTCTCTTTTAAATCATTCAACGGTGTTTCTTTTGAGTGGGCCCTAACCCACATGTCTTTTTCCAGGATCTTACTTGACTCTTCTTATTTTCCCGGAGCTATCCTCAAATTCTTTTCGGAGTTTGACGTAAGAATGATTCTTCATCAGTCAGATGGGTTCTCCAAGATCTTTCAAATTCTTTTCATCGTTGGCTCAACCTTTCCATTCTTCATTCCGGAGTGCCTCAACAATTCATGGTGGTGTTTATCGTCGTCATTCTCAACTTTTGAAGATCAAAGAAGAGTTTTCCCTCCATATCTTATCCGTTCTCTAAAGGATCCATGGTTCTAGCTTGATGGCATCCTATCTTAATTGTTTTTGTTTTTGATAATTCTTTCCTCCCTTCCGGAGCAGTTCAGGAGTATTATCAGTTTGATTCTTCGAAGACCATCATTTCGGGTTTATTCATTCTCATCTTGCAGCTCTCATTCTTCAAATCTTGTCGGTGCATTAGTCAAGTATTCTCTAATCAGTTCATGATCTCTTCGTTCTCATATATCTAAATTCCGTCAAGTATCTTCACTCGTTCTCTAATTCTTTCCGGTGATATGTGATTTTGCTATTTCCTTGTTCAATTATTATGATGGTTCTTCCAAGATTCTCCTTCCTTCGTTTACCATATCAATGCATTCGTGCTTTCCAAATTCTACCGGTGGTTCGTTGAAGACTTTCCCAAGTTGCGCTATATCTATCTTCATCCTTGCTACGAGAATAAGTGGTATGCCAAATCCGTTTGCTTGTCATCAAGTTAATTGGTGAAGGATAATCATAATGTAATTCTTATTCTTATTTCATTCATATGTTAATCCCTTCTTCCGGAGTTTGTTCACGATGGTTAAATTCTCGGTTCGAGATGCTCTATCTTTTCTCCTCGGAGTTCCAAGCTCTCTCTATTATATCATCGCGGAGTTCCATCTAAATCATTGCAAGGCTTCACCTTGTGTTTTCAACTTATCTTTCTTTTTATCGTCATTTTTGTTACCGGAGTTTCTTCATGGAGGTTCTACGTGTTGGTTCATCAAGGACTTAATCCTTTCTCGGAGTGTTCATCAAGATTCTTTTCAGAGGAGCTCAAGCATTCTTCTTCTTGCAATCCAGAGTGCAATTCTTGCTACCTTATCTTTTGAGGTGGTGTTATGTCTTTCCAAGAATGAGATATTTTAAATCCATCAATCTCTTCATTGGAGTTATCTTGGGTTACATTTCACGTAAAGCTTTCCCCTAAGGACTGTTGCTATTTATGGTGCTTATAAATGACCCAAGTTCTTCATCTATCCTCTTGGTGAAATAAGCTTCTCATCTCCTTGTTGATGTCAATTCAATCTATTGTTTTTCTGTTAGTGGCAGGTTTTCACCTCAAGTTCTTGAGATGTTTTCCATAAGCCCACAACAAGATTACTCTTTTCGTTGTTGGATTTCCAACAACACCGTTCGACCCTTCTCCTAAATATGCTTTTTCAAGCTCTTTTGAGGTAGAAGATGTTGTTTTCTCCTCCGTTCTTTTGATTCCATTCTTTTATCTCTTACGGAGGCATTGAGGTGTTGCTCTCTTCACTCATCATCTCGAATTGTCAGGACCATGTTCTTTTCATGCTTATCCCTTTAACCGGAGTGTCGTGTCCTCTTTTCAAGTATCCTCTCATCTTGTCAAGATCATGTTCAATTCCTTCCATTTATAGGCGGAGTGTTGCCCGAATTATATCATTCTTATCCCTTCCCTATCTTGTTTTAACCGGAGTATTGTGCCCCTTTGCTCAAGTCCTTTTCATCCTATCAAGTCTTGCATCTCTTTTCAACCGGAGTACTACCTGAATTGGTTCTTTCTTATTCCTCTTTCTTAACGGAGTGCTTTCAACTTTGTACATCCTCATTGTTTTCTTTCTTTCAAGTTGTTCAACATCTCAAGGTTCGTTGGTTTCACTCGTTTGTCAAATAAGCAACTTAGTTTTACCTCTTCTCTTCCTCTTCCGTTTTCCCTCCGGTGCCATTCTAGATCTCGGGACGAGATCCTCTCGTAGTGGTGGAGTGTTGTAACGCCCCGAGACTGTTGTGCCAGGTGTCTTCCAGTTATTCGTTGTTGTTGCCTTGTCATTTTCTTGCGTGTCATGCATTTCATATCATGTCACCATGTGCATCTCATTTGCATACATGTTCGTCTCATGCATCCGAGCATTTTCCCCGTTGTCCATATTGCAATCTGGCGCTCCTATGTCCTCCGACGTCCTCCTTTTGCCTCTTTTCGTGTGCGGGTGTTAAACGTTCTCATATTGGACCGCGACTTGCCAAGCGGCCTTGGTTCACTACCGGTAGACCGCCTGTCAAGTTCCGTACCATTTGGACTTCGTTTGGTACTCCATCGGTTAACCGAGGAACCGTAAAGGCCTCGTGTGTGTTGCAGCCCAACACCTCTCCAAAGTGACCCAAAACCCACCTAAACCCACTCCATCATCTCGGTCGTTTGATCACGATCGCGTGCCGAAAACCGCACCTCATTTGGACTCTCCTAGCTCTCTCTACCTATAAATATGTGACTCCCCTCGAAATTTCCCACAGTACAAACCCTAGATCCAACTCCCTCCGCGCCGCCGGACATGTCCGTCCGCGCCGGACGCGTCCACCCTAGCCGGTCACCTCACTCCGGCCAACCAGGGGCCACCACATCAGCGTGCCGCCTCCCTCCTCCACTCACGGCATGCCACGTCACCATCGCCAGCTCCCCTCCACCATGCCTGGCCCGCCGGCCCATCTCCGGCCCGCACGAGCCGCCCCGGGCCCGAGCGCCCGAGCCTCCCTCCACCGCCGCCTCCTTTCTCCGCCGATGCACTCGCGCTCGTCGATGAGCTCGCCCTGCCACCGACCCAGCGCTCCAGCACCGCTCCGCCACTGCCAAGGAGCATCGCCGCCCTATTCCGGCTCCCGGTCACCGCCATGCCCCGCCGGAGCTCCGCCACCTTGCACCACCGGCCTCACCGAGAGGAGCCGCTGAGGCAACACCAGCGAGCGTGCCTCCGTCCTCCGTCCGGTCGCCGCCACCTCGCCCTCGGCTTCCGCGCCGCCCGGGTTCCATGGCCGGCCTCGGATTCCTCCGATCTGGACGGCTTCATCCCAGATCCGGTCTAGGTGGATGAGATCCACCAGGACACCGATCCAAACACCTCCCTCCGTCCCGGATCTCGCCGTCCAGCACCGCTCCATCCCGTTGACTTCCCGGAGGGGTATAATTTTGATTAAGTCCCCAGCATTTTTAGCATTCTTCATCGCATCATAAATTTGCACCCGTGGCTCCGTTTTGGTCGTGTATCATATCATATTGTTCGTCTCGATGTGTAATTCATTTCATTCCATTGGACCATGTTCATTTGAGTTCATCTTGATGCCCTAAATGCTATTGCAAGAGTGCTATGTAATGTTAGTTTCAGATTCTTATCAGTAATTGCACATTTGTCATTTTTGCCATGATTAATGTGTGCCTCCTATGTTCTTGAGCCCTACATGTGTTTTGTAGTATTCCATGCCATCTTTACAGGGGTGTATACCATGTATTTTAGTGATCTTTGTGGTGACTATCACAAACATGCAAAGTAGCTCTCGTAATGTTGTTGATTTCAGGGACTTAGAATTCTTCTAAGTCATTTGCCGTGTTAATATTTTTTATGCCATGTATTCATGTTGCTACAGAGTGATCCATGCCTCTTTTGAGCATGTTCAGTAAGGATGATTTTGAGATATTGTTATGCCCTATCCATCCATGCCTTTTTTTGCAATTATGGAGCACCCTTGCATGACTCAATCTTGCTCTACTTTTGCTATAAAATGTTCCTGGCAGATTGTTTACATGTTAAGCAATTTTGCCGAGGTTGTTGTAGTTGATCCGTGCATGCTATGAGGTTGTTCTTGCCATGTTTAGCTTCTATGCCATGTCTACTTGCTGGCTGTATGCTTAGTTTGTCATGCAATGCCTTGTGTTGAATGCATCGAGCTCGTAAACATGCCTACGTGAATCTGTTTTGCCATGTTCCAGTTTTCTGCTAAGTCTGAATCTGTTAACGGAAGTAGCTATGTTCACATGGTTGTCATTGTATTTTCTGACCCCTTTTGGCTTATGGTCAGTAAGGGACTTTTGTTGTATGCTTTGAGTAGCTTCATGCCATGCCTTGCTTTGCCATGATATGTTCCTGTAGCTTGTTGTTATCTTGCTCTAACCATTGCTTCCTGGTGTTAATTCCTGCCATGTTGTTATTTTCACAAAGTCTGTAACCTGATATCTTTTGCACTTTTGCCATGCTTGTTTGAACCTGCTATTGTGTGATTTAGACGTAGCTCAGTGTTCATATTTTGGCAATCATCTTGAGTGGATCACTGCCATGTATTTTGTTGCTATGTTAGAGTGCAGTAGTTTGTTGTTCTTGATGCATTTAGATGGCCTCGTGCTGTTAATCGGAGCTTTGCGACATTATTTGTTTTGCTTACCATTTGCAAACCGTGCATCCGATTCCGGTGATCTTTATATCGATTTCGACCAAAATCAACTCATCTTTCCAACAGAACTCTTGGTTTTCGAAGTTGAGGCCTGGTTCAATCTTTCCTTTCCGAAGCATGCATATGTATCGCATATCACATCCCGCATATCATGCCATGTTTTGCATCATGATGTTTGTGCATTGCACCGTGGTTGATTGTGTCCCCTTTGCTTGTGTTCTTGCTTTTGGTAGAGCCGGCAGACGAGATCGTGTTCGAGGACCCGTTGAGTATGTTTTCGAGGATCAAGCTTTCGTCTTCTCAGAGATCTTTGCAGGCAAGATGACCATACCCTCGAAATCACTTCTATCTTGGCTTGCTAGATGCTCGCTCTTTTTCTATGCCTATGCCGCGATACCTACCACTTGCTTTATCATGCCTCCCATATTGCCATGTCAAGCCTCTAACCCACCTTGTCCTAGCAAACTGTTGTTTGGCTATGTTACCACTTTGCTCAGCCCCTCTTATAGCGTTGCTAGTTGCAGGTGAAGATGAAGTTTGTTCCATGTTGGAACATGATTACTATTGGGATATCACAATATCTCTTATTTAATTAATGCATCTATATACTTGGTAAAGGGTGGAAGGCTCGGCCTTATGCCTGGTGTTTTGTTCCACTCTTGCCGCCCTAGTTTCCGTCATACCGGTGTTATGTTCCTTGATTTTGCGTTCCTTACACGGTTGGGTTATAATGGGAACCCCTTGACAGTTCGCTTGAATAAAACTCCTCCAGCAAGGCCCAACCTTGGTTTTACCATTTGCCACCTAAGCCTTTTTCCCTTGGGTTCTGTAGACTCAAGGGTCATCTTTATTTTAAACCCCCCGAGACAGTGCTCCTCTGAGTGTTGGTCCAAACTAGAGCACCGTGCAGGGCCATCCCTTGGCAACTTGGGTTACGTCGGCTCCTGTACGCTTAGCTTATCCGGTGTGCCCTGAGAACGAGATATGTGCAGCTCCTATCGGGATTTGTCGGCACGGCGGGTGGTTTTGCTGCACTTGTTTTACCATTGTCGAGTTGTCTTGTAACCGGGATTCCGAGTCTGATCAGGTTGTCTTGGGATAAGGAATATCCTTCATTGACCGTGAGAGCTTTTGATGGGCTAAGTTGGGACACCCCTGCAGGGTTTTGAACTTTCGAAAGCCGTGCCTCCGGTTATGGGCAGATGGGAATTTGTTAATGTCCGGTTGGAGAGAAATTGACACTTAACATAATTAAAATGCATCAACCGCGTGTGTAGTCGTGATGGTCTCTTCTCGGCGGGGTCCGGGAAGTGAACACGGTGTTGGAGTTATGCTTGAACGTAAGTAGTTTGAGGATCACTTCTAGTTCACGACCGTGCCTTGCCTTCTCTTCTCGCTCTCATTTGCGTATGTTAGCCATCATATATGCTAGTGCTTGCTGCAGCTTCACCACATACCTTTTCCCTACCCATAAGCTTAAATAGTCTTGATCGCGAGGGTGTGAGATTGCTGAGTCCCCGTGACTCACAGATTACTTCCAAAACCAGCTTGCAGGTGCCGATGATACCGTGCAGGTGATGCAACCGAGCTCAAGGAGGAGCTCGATGAAGATCTCGTGCTTTGTGTTGTTTCGTTTCCAGTTGATCAGTAGTGGAGCCCAATTGGGACGATCGGCGATCTGTAACATTAGGGGTAGTCTTCTTTTATTTTGGGTTCCATTGTCGGACCTTGTTTGGATCTGGATGATGTAATGCTTTATTAATGTATTGTGTGAAGTGGCGATTGTAAGCCAACTCTGTACCTCTTTCTTATTCAGTACATGGGATGTGTAAAGATTACCCCTCTTGTGACATGCCTACAATGCGGTTATGCCTGTAAGTCGTGCTCCTACACATGGGAGATATAGCCGCATCGTGGGTGTTACAAGTTGGTAATCAGAGTGTTCCCCTACTTAGGAGCCCCCTGCTTGATCGAATCACTAGCGTTGTTGAGTCTAGAAAAATGTTTTGAGTCTTTTAGGATTTATATATATGAGAGAGTAGGATTCTTTTTACTCCTCAGTACCTTCGTCGCTCTGGTGAGGCATCCTGACGTAGAGTTTTAACTCTTCTCTTCTCAAATTTCACTAAAAAAAATTTAGGATCACGCGGGTATCTTGGAATCATTCCGATGGTTTTGTGACGAGAACATTGTTCTTGGTGCCTACTGACATTTAGGGGTTGTGGCCGTGTCCCGGAGAGTTGAGCTCCGAGGTGTTGTCATCACAATTTTATCGTTGCAGTTCTGAAATACCTGAGTTTCGCCAACATCGAAAATCTCTTTTATGCAGTTGTTGGTGAGATAACCTCGACGTCACCTAGTACTGGGGCGGGAGTTCGGGAGTATTGCCATAACTCGTATAACGGATGCTTTTCGAAGGTTGAGGTAAATGATTTTCGAAGGTTTCTTGGTTATGTGTTGAAGGATGGATACAACCGGATCTAGTATTTGTTAGTTTTGGGTGAGATATTATGCTTCCCCTGTATCCCCAACACCTGATTGCGTAACTGGAAAGTTTCGAGAGTTTATAAGTGGGATTTCAAGTAGTTCTTAGGATATCTTTCCTACAGATGCATGATATGAGATTGGGCTTCGACGTCTAGTGGTCCGCCTATCCACGGTTGGTTTTACAGTGGTCTCGTTGTGTCTTAAAGAGTCCTCGGCTATGCTGACTAGGGGACGCTTCGTATGTCATGTGCACTGCCTTGTACATGATGGTGTTGTACGATCGAGCCCGTGTGGGCCCCACCGCGAATACATCGGACGAAATCTCTATCATATGTTTGTTCCGGCTTATTTTGCAAGCCAATCCTTTGTTTTTGTTTTTAGTTGTGGGATTCGAGTTGCTTTGAAGTCAAATGTTGATTCCATACTTTTCCTAAGTGGTGTTCTCATATTCTTTTGGGAATACTAATCCTTCTTGATCATCGAGTTTGTCATGTCAATCCTTGTCAACTGTTGTGCTTCTCTTCAAGTGGATCCGATCATTCCTACATTCGCGAGATCAATTCTCAATTCTTTCCAACGGTGTTTGTTTCGTCCGTCCCAAGTTGTCTTTGTTTTCCCGCCCTCCCACCCTTTTCTTCAAGGACTCGGATTTCTTAATCAAGTATCCTTTTATTTAGGTGAAGTCCCTTCTTTCTTTTCAATCAATGTTCTTATCCGGTGTTTCTCATGAAGATTCTAACGGAGCTTCAAGTTCGTCATTCTCCATTCTTCTCATCTCTGATGGTTTCAAGTCAAGCATTGTTGATCTCATCCTTTTCCTCGTTTCAAATGCTTTCTCATGCCGGTGCAATTCTTAATCATTCCCCTTCTCGCCATTCAATTGTTCCCGAGTGCTCAAGATATCTCGAAGATTCGTGTTTCCACTCTGCATTCGTTCAAGCTCCTTCGAGATTGTTATCTCATTCAAGCCATTTAATTCAAACGGTGCTTTCTCTCTTTTAAATCATTCAACGGTGTTTCTTTTGAGTGGGCCCTAACCCACAGGTATTTTTCCAGGATCTTACTTGACTCTTCTTATTTTCTCGGAGCTATCCTCAAATTCTTTTCGGAGTTTGACGTAAGAATGATTCTTCATCAGTCAGATGGGTTCTCCAAGATCTTTCAAATTCTTTTCATCGTTGTGAAAGTGCGTTATATCGACTAGAGGGGGGTGAATAGGCGATTTTTTTGAAATTCTTCACTGAGGAATTTTCCGGTGAGGAAATTCCTTAGCGAAGAACTACTAGCAGCGGAATATGTACTCAAAAGTAAACATAACAGAATACAAGCATAGTCATCATGATGAAATAAAGATAGGCACAGAGTACAGGAAGCGTAATCATAGGATAACACAGGATGAAGACAAACAAATTGAAGAAAAGAAAGTCTTCAGTCAAAGTCTTCAAACACAGATATGAACAAGCACACAACATAGTTATGAGGAAATGGAAGAGTTGAGGAAATAGAACCAGTAAGCTTGGTGAAGACAATGATTTGGTAGACCAGTTCCAACTGCTGTCTCAGTTGTACGTCTGGTTGGATCGGCTGAGTATTTAAACTTGAGGACACACAGTCCCGGACACCCAGTCCTGAACACGCATCTTAGGACACCTAGTCCTCACTGTATTCTCCTTGAACTAAGGTCACACAGACCTTGTCCAATCACTCGTGGTAAGTCTTCAGGTGACTTCCAAACCTTCACAAACTTGGTCAGTCGGCGATCCACAATTCCTCTTGGATGCTCTAGACCATGACGCCTAACCGTCTGGAAGAAGCACGGTCTTCAAAGGTAACAAGTGTCGGATCCACGCGGGATCAATCTCTTCAGTGATGCTCAATCACTTCGGGTTTGTAGGTGTTTGGGTTTTGGGTTTTTGTTTTTCCTCACTTGATGATTTTCGCTCAAAGTCCTTGGAGGATGGGTTGCTCTCAAATGACAAGTGTCAGTTTCTCTCGGAGCAGCCAACCAGCTAGTGGTTGTAGGGGGCGGCTATTTATAGCCTAGGGAGCAGCCCGACATGATAAGACATAAATGCCGTTCAATGATATGACCGTTAGGTGGATAGATATTTTGGGACAGCTGGCGCATAGCACAACAACGGTCAGAATTTTGAGTAGAAAAATCCTCAGGGCTATCATGTTCCTCACTGTGTAGGAAATCCGCACTGGTGAATTCCTAACTCCCCAGTCAGAACAAATTCCTCAGAGACCAGAAGAACTTCGTCTCTTCACTGAAGAAATTGACTGAACTGTATGGGATTTCCAATGGCTTCACTCGAAGGGATTGGTAGGTGTAGGATTTTGAGTTGAGCATCACATGGAAATTTTTCCTTAGTATTTCCTCCACCCCCTTTAACAGTATGGTGTTTCCTATGACTCAAGAAAGAGAAAATGAAACTACGAAAACAAAAGTATTCACGCTTCATGTTCCTCGAATGAATACCAAGTCTTCACGGTCACACCATTTTCTTCACTTTCAAAGTCTTCAGAAAGTCTTCAGAAGACCAAAGTCTTCAGACGAAGAACTTCATTTTTAGGGGTCGACTTTCTCTGTAAATATCAAACTCCTCATAGACTTATAGACCTGTGTACACTCATAAACACATTAGTCCCTTAACCTATAAGTCTTCAATACACCAAAATCACTAAGGGGCACTAGATGCACTTACAATCTCCCCCTTTTTGGTGATTGATGACAATATAGGTTAAGTTTTCAACGGGGATAAACATATGAAGTGTAACTACTAATATTGAGGAATTTGATTGCAAGATATAGAAGAACTCCCCCTGAAGATGTGCATAGTGAGGAATTTGCTTTTGAAGCAATGCACACTTGAAGAGTTGAATCATGGAGATCTCCCCCTATATCTTGTAATTCATACACGCATTTGATATATAACAGTGAAGAATTTGACATGCATGATGAAATATGGTGACTGATGTAATTCAACATGCGTGCAATAATATTAACGAGGAATGAGCATGCAAAAAAACGTATCAAGAGTATCAGAGCACCATCGGGTTTAAGTTTACAACTCGATCCAATAAAGTCGCAGAAGAACGGGAGTTGTAACTTAACAAAAAATTGCCCATATAGAAAGACCCGCTTGAAGACTAACTCAAAATTCTGCCCCTTTGTCATCAAATGACCAAAAGGAACGAATATGAGGACTAACGCTCCTGAAGAACATCAAGTTGATGAAGGAGCACCAGCGTTGTTGGGGTCGTTTGTTGTAGTAGGGCCTGCCGCAGTGTCGTCCAAGTCTTCATTTTCATCAGTGTCGCGCGATGAAGAATATGAGCTGGCCACTAGAGAAGGAACCTTGACCTTCTTGAATTTCTTCGGTGGAGGTGCAGACCAGTCAAAATCTTCTTTGAGACCCATGTTCTTCAAATCTTATTCACCATACAGATGTGACAGGATTGCCCAGGTGCGACCGAAGACTTGATGGAGGTAGTAGTGGTTTTTCTTCACTGCATTGTGTGTGGCAGTCATGTTGTGAAGAAGTGAACCAAACTGACGCTTAAACCATTTGTGATTTCGATCCACCTTCTGGTGAAGACTAAGCAGAAGTTCACGGTCAGTCATCACGCGCAGAGCAGTGGCTTGAGGAGTGGACTTGGGTGCATCGGCAGAGTCATGTGTGGCAGAGTCATCATTGGTGGAATAAGATGCAGCTTTGCGAAACTGACCATCCAATGGACGAATGCCTTCATCTATTATAGCTGGTGCCTTGCCCTTTCCATCAACTGAGGAATATGTCTGCTTGATGACTTCAATTGGGGGCAAGTAGCTGAGGTGATTCTGGAAATCAGCTTTGTAGTTGAGTGAAGACCTTTTCCCGAGGAATCTCATAATCCAAGGTGCATAAGGCTTCAGCTCAAACGGAGACAGTGCAACATTGGCCATAGTCCTCATGAAGAAATCGTGATAATTGACAGGAATGCCATGAACGATGTTGAATACCAGATTCTTCATGATGCCAGCAATTTCCTCATCAGATGAGTCGTGGCCTTTGATAGGACTGATTGTCCTTGTAAGAATACAATAGATAGTTCTGGGCACGTACAACAATTCCTTCACGAGGAATTTGGTTCTTGGTGCCTGACCTGGCTTCAAAGGTTTCATCAGCACCTGCATGTAATGATGTGTGAGCTTAGGTTCACTGTAGATGCAGTGAGCTTCTTCAAGGGGAGGACTGAGTGGTAGAGCATGAAGCAATTCAAAGTATGGTACAGTGTAGTGAGTATTTTCAGACATCCAGTCCAACACCTAGGAATTCACATCTTCAGCATCTCCAGTGATGTGCAGCGTTGCATAGAATTGAAGAATCAGTTCTTCATTCCAATCGCAGATGTCAGAGCAAAAGTTTAGCAGTCCAGCGTCGAGAAGAACACTGAGGACTGGTGCGAAGCACGACAGAGATTCCATATCCACGTGAGGAATATGCTCATGGTAGAAGATCTTCTCCTTGTTGAACAACACTGAGGAATAGAAATTGGCTTGACTAGCAGTCCAGAAATGCCTCTTCCTAATGCGAGCAGAGTTATATGGGTTGTAATCTTCGAAGACTATGTGCTCGCCGAAGAAATCATCAGCCTTGAACTTTTGCTTGCGTGAGAATGGGTCCTTTGGCTTCGACAGAGGAGTGTCAGTGAGTTGCATCACGACCTCAGGAATCTCAATCGCAAGTTCTTCAGGCTGAGGAATTTCTGGTTCCTCCTCAGTGACAGTCTGCGTCGTTGGTTGTTCAGCAGCAACAGTTTCTTCAGCGCTAGTGGCTGGAATTTCCTCATGGACAGATGCAGTGGGATGAGTTTCTTCAGAGCCCATATGTACAGTTTGTGTGGTGGACTAGGGAACTTGCTGTAGAGGGGTGAACATTGGTGAGTTTGGATGCTGACTTTCCTAGAATTCATCACTGATTACGGGTGTGGAGCAGCCAATGTCCACATCTTTATCTTCCATTTCTTCAACGCCAGCCTCTTCAGCTGTGAACTGAGGCATAGGCGAGGAGATGATAGGTGTTGAAGGGATTGCATCCACTTCAATTTCTTCATCCAACGGTTCAGACGAAGCAGCAGAAGGAGTTTCTTCATTAGATCCGCTGGGGATCACATATTCTTCATCAAAAGGAACAAGGTCCTTTGATGGCCTGGTTGAGATGGGAACAACATCAATCAGATTTGCAAATGAACTTGTCATAGGCTTTATTTTCTTTGGAGCTAAAGAATCTGAAGCAGCTGATGCTTTCCTTTTCTTCACTGCAGCACGCTCTGCAGCCTTGGTCTTCTTCACATCCGATGCAGATGGAAGGATTGGAGTTGAAGTTGGTGCAGGAGCAGTTGAGGAATCGAGTTGATTTTCTTCAGGCACAACTGATGCAGTTGCCTTGAGTTCTTCAGTTTCTTCAGGCGGACCACTAGTGGGTGCCCTGGCAATTTCTTCAGCGGCTGGAATGCAGTCATCAGCCCTGGAACTCACATTTTATTCAGCAGCCAGATTGTCATCAGCGGTTCTGGCAGTTTCTTCAGTAGGCTGAGCAGATGCTTCAGCCTGAGGAATTTCCTGTTGCGTTGGGGATGCAACATTGGAAGTGAAGTTATCCGCAAGTTTCACAAAATGAACCTTGGCTCCAAGCCAATCAGCGCGATATGCGTCAAAGTCATCACTGAGTTTCTTAATCTCAGTCTGAATAGTGACAAGTTCTTCAGTTGTCATAGAGACAACGTTTTTCTTTAGATAGCACTCTTTCTTGTACTGCACTTTCTTGATCTGCCTGGCCTTCTCAAATTTCCACTTTTCTTCTTAAATGAAGTGGGTCAGCATGTGACTCTGGCCAGGAGTCAGCTTGAAGTCAGGCAAGGGAGTGTTGGGGTCCTTGTGCCAGACATCAATGTAGTCGAGGATCAACTTGGGATCCAAAAGCAGTGGCACCTCTGATCCTTTGGCTCTAGCGGCCCTGACTTGCCTGTCTCTGATGATTTCTGCAAGTTCATCATCATCAGCTTCGTCTTCTTCAGACGGTACTTGGAAAGTGACTTGTTTCTTTTGAGGACTTGGGCGAGGACCTCGTCCAGCAGTGGCCTTTGTCTTCAGCAGTGAGGGGCCAGCTGAGGAACTTGGCGCATCTGAGGAACTTGCTGAGACACCTAAGCCAATGGAGATGCCTGCAGTCCTTGGCACGAGGCGAGATGCACAGGTGCTGAGGATTTAGTCAGAACAGCTGAGGGCTTTGGCGGAGGAGCTGAGGACTTTGGAGGAACAGGAGCAGCATGAGGAATTGGCCGTGAGGGCTTTGAGGATTCTGGCCGTGAGGGCATTGCTGAGGAACTTGGCCTTGAGGGCATTGTTGGTGAAGCACTTTGCTTGCGCGCAGGCTTCTTTGACATAGCCTTCTTTGGCTTGACAGCAAAGGCCTCAGGAGAGGCAGCAGCAACAGCAGTAGAGTCTTCATTTAATTTCCTCACTGCTTCTTTGGCTTGCTTAGCCAACTTGGCTTGGCGCTTGGCCCATTCATCAGGATAGTCCTCACCGCGCTTGAGGCTGGTAGGATCAGCGATTTGGCCAGGTGCCAATGGAGGTCTTGGGCATGCAGTATTGAGTGCGAATTTCTTCATGTACTTAGGAGTGACATATCCGTATTGCCTCCACTCTCTTGCCCATCTCCTCTCTATCTTCTGAATGCGCACTTTGCGCTCATTCTTGGTTTCCTTAGTAGGTGTGCAGTACCCAACATATATTTCATCAGGGATCTCAAATGTTGTATTTACCTCAGGCCTCTTTCCTCCCTTCTGTGGCTTCTTACCGTCAGCCATTTTCTTCAGTTGAGGAATTTGAACAATTGAATTCTCTGAAGAAGTATGCAACTTTTCTTCGAGGAGCGCTGCAAATGAGTTAAGTTGATGAGAACCTAGTGATTCAGCAGCTGACATGTGTACCTGTGGACAGAGTATAGTTGCGAGGAATTTGGAGAGGTCATATGCGTTCTCAGAAGGTTTTGTAAAAAGAACAAGTTAGAGGAATTTGACCAGATGAGTCTTGAAGAATTTCACTAAGCGTTCTTTGTCTTAGGTTCCAGAGATGTGTAGATTAAAAATCCACACATTTGAGGAATCTTGAAGAAAAACATGGCTTAGAGAAACGAATCAAGAACAGATGACTTGTGATGTGTTTATTGTGTGAATCTATGAAGAAAAACACGTTTGAAGATTTTGAAGATAATCATTTGAATCAACGAGGGTAGTAAAAGTAACTTTAAATTACCCTGGACGAAGAACACGACGAACTGGAGTGAGGAGATGTGAAGTTCGTCTGTGCAGATCTTCCACGCCCTAACTTGGCGGAGGAAGACGGCTACGGCGGCGGCGGAGTGAAGATTTCCGCGGTCGGCGCGAGTACATCGGCGACGAGGTCGAGGTAGTGAAGCTCTTCCTCACCGGCGGCGATGAAGTAGCGGCGACGCTAGGGTTTGAGAAGCTCGAGCTGGAGAGAGATCGAGCGGAGTAAAAGAAGTGAGGAAGGGAAGGAGGGGTATTTATAGCCATGGTGAAAAACTGCTCGCCCGAAGAAATTGGATGAACGTGCCCCTGACCCTTCTGATTCGCATGACATGTGTCACCCACGTAGTGAGAGGTGGAGATCATGTTAGATCGTGGGTGAGTGGATAAGTATATCGTGGGATGCGGAACGGTTTGAGCGGCAAAGACGAAAATTTCGATAAGATAGGTTTTAAAGTTTCATTCGCAATTTCTTCAGCTGACAAGGACATAGTGAAGATTTTGAACGAGTTTCAAATAGAACGCACATGAAGAATTTGTGAACAGATTGGGTTGAGTATAGCATATAGGGGAAGGGTCCGATCACATTCACTTAGTAGAAAACCAACTTGAAGAAATAGCAATAAGTGAATGTTGTAGAGGACATAAACTCATATATATATATAGCCAATGAAGAAAAACGACGAAACCAGTGAAGACTATGCAAAGTTGAAGAATATGAATAATTTGAGGAATTTCATCTTTTGGTGGTGGCGTGATCCACCGTATAAGAATGATGATTTCAGACACCGCGTACAATTATCGTAGGGTTCTGAGAATCAAATTCTTCATTAATTTCTTCACACTAAGAGTATTATTCTTCATTGATTGAAGAAAAACGTTTCTTCATGTGTTGCACATCTAAGTCATCAATTTTGCATAAGTGTTAGGATGAGTGTCCTTTTCAAAGAACATTCGAAGATTCTAGGATATTTAGCTCACACCACAACTTGCTAAATCTCTTCTCATCCAAGGGCTTTGTGAAGATATCGGCTAGCTGTTCTTCAGTCTTCACATGCTCAATAGAAATGTCGCCCTTCAACACATGATCACGAAGAAAATGATGACGAATCTGAATGTGCTTTGTCTTCGAGTGCTGAACTGGGTTGTGAGCAATCTTGATGGCACTCACATTGTCATAGAAGAGAGGCACATTCTTCATGTTGACATCGTAGTCCTTGAGAGTTTGCTTCATCCATAGCAATTGGGCACAGCAAGAACCAGCGGCAATGTACTCAGCTTCAGCAGTAGATAGTGATATGCAGTTCTGTTTCTTCGAGGACCAACAGACCAAAGATCGTCCGAGGAAATGACATGTACTAGATGTTGACTTGCGGTCCACACGATCACCAGCATAGTCAGAGTCAGAATATCCAATGAGATCAAAAGCCGAGCCCTTGGGGTACCATAATCCAAGTGTTGGTGTGTGAGCTAGATATCGAAGAATATGCTTCACAGCCTTATGGTGTGATTCCTTCGGTGTAGCTTGAAATCGGGCACACATGCAAACACTAAGCATTATATCTGGCATAGATGCACATAAGTACCATAAAGAACCTATCATGGAGCGGTATCTTATGATCAAAGTCAATACCATTTTCATCAGTGCACAGATGGCCATTTGTGGGCATAAGAATTTTGACGCCTTTGCAATCTTGCATGCCGAATTTCCTCAGTACATCCTTGAGGTATTTCTCCTGAGATATGAATATGCCATTGCATTGTTGACAAATTTGAAGACCTAAGAAGAATTTCAACTCTCCCATCATAGACATTTGATATTCTTCACTCATCATATAGGCAAATTCATCACTATAATGTTGGTCAGTACAGCCGAAGATAATATCATCAACATATATTTGGCACACAAACAATTCACCATCATAAGATTTAGTGAAAAGGGTAGGGTCGAGTGAACCGGGTTTGAAGCCTTTCGTCATGAGGAATTCCTTCAAAGTATCATACCAAGCCCGTGGGGCCTGCTTGAAGGCATAGAAGGCCTTGTTGAGTCTAAAGACTTTGTCATGATTCTTTGGATCTTCGAAATCTGGGGGTTGAGCAACATATACTTCTTCCTCAAGCTTACCATTGAGGAATGCACTTTTCAGATCCATTTGATATAAAGTGATATCATGATGGTTAGCATAAGCAAGTAATATGCGAATAGCCTCAAGTCTAGCAACAGGTGCAAAAGTTTCGTCGAAATCAATTCCTTCAACCTGTGTGTAGCCTTGAGCTACAAGTCGTGCCTTATTCCTCACCACAAGGCCATTTTCATCTTGCTTGTTGCAGTAGATCCACTTTGTGCCGATGATATTGTGCTTGCGAGGATCTGGACGTTTGACTAGTTCCCAGACATTGTTGAGCTCGAACTGATGTAATTCTTCTTGCATGGCTTGAATCCACTCAGGCTCCAGAAATGCTTCATCTACCTTAGTGGGCTCTGTAATAGAGACAAAAGCATAGTGCCCACAAAAGTTAGACAAATGTGAAGCTTTTGAGCATGTGAGAGGACCTGGCGCTTTGATGTCATTGATGATCTTTTCAACTTGCACTTATTTTGAATTGCGAGGATGAGCTGGTTGCCATTGAAGAATTTGATCAGCGTTTTCTTCAGCACCATTTTCTTAAGCATTTTCTTCAGGTGCATTATCTCGATGTTCTTCATGTTCCGGAATGAATTCTTCAGCAGATTCTTCAGTAGGAATGACATCCTTAGTAGCCTTGAACTTGATAGTTTCCTCAAGTGCTGGTTCATCTATCACAGTAGGTAGGTGCTCTCTTTGTGAGCCATTAGTTTCATCGAACCGTACATCTATAGTTTCAACAACTTTGTGAAGAACGTTGTTGAAGACTCTGTAGGCGTGCGAGTCCTTTCCGTAACCAAGCATAAAACCTTCATGTGCTTTCGGTGCAAATTTTGAGTTGTGATGAGGATCTCTAATCCAACATTTAGTACCAAAGACTTTGAAATAACTTACATTGGATTTCTTATCAGTGAGGAGTTCATAGGCAGTCTTTTTGAAGAATTTGTGAAGATATACTCTGTTGATGATGTGGCACGCAGTATCAATTGCCTCAGTCCAGAAACGACGAGGCATTTTGTATTCATCAAGCATAGTGCCAGCCATCTCAGCAAGAGTCCTGTTCTTGCGCTCCACGACGCCGTTCTGCTGAGGAGTATAAGGAGCAGATAACTCATGAGTAATACCAAGTTCATCAAGATAGTCATCGAGACCAGAACTCTTGAACTCAGTGCCATTGTCACTTCTGATGTGCTTGATCTTCACACCAAAGTTGGTTGAAGCCCTCGAGGAAAATTGTTTGAAGATTTCCTGCACTTCATGTTTGTAAGTAACAAGGTGTACCCATGTGTAGCGAGAATAATCATCAACAATAACAAAGCCATATTGAGATGCTTCATTTGAAATAGCAGAATAATGATTAGGACCAAAGAGATCCATGTGAAGCAATTCAAATGGGCGAGTGGTGGTCATGATAGTCTTCGTTGGATGCTTGGCCTTGGTCATCTTCCCAGCTTCACAGGCTCCGCATAGGTGATCCTTGAAGAATTTTACATTCTTGATGCCAATGACATGCTTCTTCTTCGCAAGCGTGTGCAAATTCCTCATGCCTGCATGACCAAGTCGTCGATGCCAGAGCCAGCCTTCTGAAGCTTTTGCAAGTAAGCAAACGGCTGGTTGTGGTCGTGTAGAGAAATCAACAATATACAGGTCTCCTCTCCTAAAGCCTTCGAAGACTTTGGAATTGTCAGCTTCCATAACCACAACACAATGGTACTTGCCAAAGACAACAACCATATCAAGATCACAAAGCATTGAGACAGACATAAGGTTGTATCCTAAGGACTCAACAAGCATGACTTTGTCCATGTGTCGATCCTTTATAATCGCAACCTTACCTAGACCCAATACCTAACTTTTGCCTTTGTTAGCAAAGATGATATGCTTCAGATGCGACGGAGATAATGGAGCATCCATCAATAGATTCTTGTCGCCAGTCATGTGGTTTGTACATCCACTATCGAGGACCCACTCAGTGGGTTTGGGTTGATCATCCTGCAGATGAATTAGTGTAGCTTACAAACTCATATACTTCATCAGTGAAGAATATGGCATCAACTCATCAGATCAATTTCATCAAGTAAAAGAATTGATAAAGCAATATGAGGACGTGAGAAATGAAAGTTCATTTCTTCATGATTAGCCTGCGTCCTATCAGGCATACTCAGGTCTCCAGCAAATTCTTCAGACGTTTACGTACGTCTAGAGACCTGACCCTGCAGAAGAGATTAGTTCTTTTTCTTCACCACCCACATCTGAAGGGGTGGCAAAGAGTTCATCATTCTGCGAGCTCCATACGAGAAGGATGGCATAGAAGCCAGTCCATTTCGTTTCACATAAGAGGGGTTAGAGTAAGCATAAGAGTATGCAGAGAAATTCTTCGAGGACTTATGGACATAATGATTTGAAGAATAATGCACATATCCACAATCCTTAGATCTTCCCTGTGAAACACACGGGTTAGCACGATGATGTTCATATGAGGACTTTGATCCATATGAGGAATTTGGTCCATATGAAGAATTTGATCTGGGGTTCCTATTCTTCACAGGTGGCGTCATGATGACATTCACCTGAAGATTTTCAGGGCATCTTTTGGGAAGCCAGATTTTCTTCATAGGGGAGCCATTCCTGCAGTTAGTGCCAACATATCTAGCAAATACTTCACCATTCTGATTGTTGAATAGTTTATAGTTGGAGTCAATTGACTCATCACTACTAGGGAAAAGGCTAGTAGCAGCGCGGGTTTTAGACCTATCAGTAGCGCGGGGTGATGCGCTACTGATAAGGCGCTATAGCTAACGAATAGCAGTAGCGTGCCTCCACCCACGCTACGGCTAAATCAACTTAGTAGCAGCGAGTTCCAGGAGGAGCGTTGCTGATAATTAGTAGTAGCGCTTCTCTCTGCCCGCGCTGCTACTATTATTTCATATTTTATTTCTTTTTTATTTCATGTTGTATTCGTACACCTTTACACAAATTTTCATACAACAGGAATTTACAAATTGTTTTTACATCATAATGAGTTATTACATCACGGGGTGAAAGAACCGTGTGGACTAGTTTCAAGTGGACGGACATCCACTTGAAACTAATCCGTGGTTCTTTCACCCAATGATATAATAAATATCATCATCATCATATCATTAACAACTTATCATCATCATCATCATATCATTGGTCACTAGTCGTAATCACAAGTATTCCTCACATCTTCAACTCTAACACATTGTATCACATAATAAACATATTGTACCTCATAGGACCTACTACATTCTCTTAGGACCTACTATATTCTCTAAGGTAAAATAGCAAAAAACAAGATAGCCCCTCGCTCTCCATTATGGAGAATGCAGATTATCCTGTCTCCAATTCTTTCCTTTCGCTTAATGTTGCTTCCAAGAACCTCCTTACGAATGTCCAAACATTTTTTCCACTCTTTGATTAGCATGTGTTCACCGGTTTCAGAAATTCGATATGCACAGGTGAGATCCGTTGGATGACCTGGCTGTAGGTTCAGAACTTCAAGGAGACCATTGTAATACATCAGATGAGGCACACAATCCATCGGGATTTTCTGTTGAAAAACATAGTAATAACTTCGTAGTTAGCAATGATGTACTAGTTTTAGAAGTATGCAAAAGATGCACGGATGTCGTAATAGTAAAATATCTTACCAGGGTATCTCCATAGAAGTTATCGTGGTTCAACACGTGCACTAGTGGCACGTATTCACCATAATTTGGAGGAGTTCGATAATAGGTATTGTAATTCTCAAAAAAAGTACAATAAGCAATCAGATGATTTTTCTCCTTATAAGTTAATTCGGAGCCATCAGTGTAGTGGGTTTTGTCTACCATCTTCTGCACATTCTTTGAAGATTCAAAATAAGCTATCAATGGCAATAAGCTATCAACTATTTTGAAATAAACAATATAAATTAGTTAATAACTATGTTTGAGAAACTCACATTGCGGTAGAATCGGAAGCGTATCAACAAGGACCCAAATGTCCATATTGTCTTGCTCGATGTCAGGATCACCAAGATCCATGCTGACAATCATACCCTCATAAAAACCATACATTTTGCAAAGTGCTTCCCAATTTTGGCAACCAAAATGGGTTACGCTCTGAGAATTGTACAGATTTACTTCAAAATCGATATCATGATGGGTCCTTAGGTGTATTTTCTTTGTTTGAAAATTTTTATGGTCTTCAAAACCCATCCTCTCCAAGACATAGCGTCTTGCATGGCATGGGATAAGCTAGTCGAATTGTAAAAAAAGAAAATTAGACGTTGAAATAGTTGAAGTCATGCTTAATTACGAAAAAACACTTGTCGTTGTTGCGTACCGTTTCAACATCGAAGGTCTCCTCGAGCTTAATGCTAAAGTGCCGATCTTCATCCAGCTGAACGAACCTTTCGCACATACCTCGATCATCGTGGCACCAACTGCACTCCCCCGGGAGACTGTCGTCATCCGAGTACGACATTTCCTACGTTCATAATTCAAAGATTAAACTTGTACATATTCTAGCACAAGTCATGCCAGAATTCACGGAAAAATCCGGCATGACCTTTGCTAAAAAAGGACATATCGAGCGCCTGAAATTTGCCGGAACGGAAATTAATCAACACTCCGACAAAACATAGGCCACTCGGAGGTGTAACCAAAACATGAAATAATTGCTTAAACTAAAAAATAACACCAAATATGGCATGTTCAACTAGTTCTATTAATTCAACTAGTTCTATTAATTCAACTAGTTCTTACTAAATATAAACTTAGTATAAAAAGGAAAAAAACTAGTTCTTTCTAAAAATGAAGTAGTTCAACTAGTTATTAATTTACTTACTATACTAGTTCAACTAAAACTTAACTAGTTCAACTAAAACTAAACTAGTTCTATTAATTCAACTAGTTCTTACTAAATATAAACTTACTATAAATAGAAAGAAACTAGCACATCTAATACTACTAATTAACATCTAACTACTACATCTACTTCTAATTAACATGTACTACTGCTAATTATACAACTAGTTTACCATCACTACTAGTAATTAATATCCACTACTTCTAAAAATCATTATCTATGAACTCTGAATTAACATCTACTACTACTAAAATCATCTACTAACTAAGCAAAGAGAGAGGGGGTTGGGGAGGGGTGGGGGGCTTACAAAGGGAGAGACGGTGGCGGGGAGGTGCT
>NC_041390.1:553297133-553352417 GCF_002162155.2 Triticum dicoccoides
GGTGAGGTCGAGGGCAGCGACAGTGTGGTCGAGAGCGGCGGCGGTGAGGTTGAGGGCGGGCAGCGGCGGTGGCGGTGAGGGCGCAGGCACGCTCAGGCTCGGGCGGCGGCGACAGGGAGTAGGGGAACATGCCGGTGGGGGGGGGAAGGAGGACTTAGCGAAATTTTGATGCGGGGGGTGGTTAACTCGAACTAGCATTAGCGCACGTACAGAAAACGCACTATAGCTAACTTATCTACAGCGCGTTTTAGGGAAAACCACTACTGCTATGGAAGCAGTTATTTCTTTTGTTTAGTAAAAACATCAAAAATATACATTGGTCATCATTGATCTTTTTGTGTATAATCTAAATAGTCAACATGAATCCTCACTGTACCTGTATAGGTATAGGCGAGGATTCATATTGCAACCACAAATCATACACATATAGTTCAATGAAGACCAAGTGCTCGAGATAGGTTGAGAAGCAACATATTTAAGGTGGTAAACACCTTGTTCGCTTAGCAGTATGGGACTAAACTTAATTAGTTGCGGTCATACTTAGCAGCAATGAGTTTTGAGCAAAACCGATGCTACTAATTTTTTTAGCAGTAGCGCGTCCACGGGAAGGGCGCTACTACTATATCTAGCTTGGAGGCAACACCGTGGCAATTATAGTAGTAGCGCTCTTTTCACCAAGAGCGCTACTGCTACTCAGTCATTAGCAGTGCTCTTTTCTAAAGCTCGTTGCTGCTAATTAGCAGTAGCGTCTGTTTTTAGACCGCGCTGCTGCTAAGATTCTGTGTATAAGGTTTTCCCTAGTAGTGCATCATCAGAATGAGGAGATTCACATGCAAATCCAGATAAGTTAGATGGATCAACTGGAGGTCCCTTTGCAGCAACCCATGTAGTTTTGGGGTACTGCTCAGGCTTCCAATATGTACCATCAGCATTGAGTTTCCTCTCAAAGGCGATACCCTCTTTCCTAGGGTTCCTGTTGAGGATCTGCTTTTTAAGCACATCACAAAGAGACTGATGCCCTTTGAGGCTTTTGTACATGCCTGTCATGTACAATTCCTTCAGCCCTGCATCGTCAGTGATACTAGCAATGTCCTCAGATGAGGAATTAGTGATAGTAGAGGCATGCGAAGAATTTTAAACATTAGCAGCATTTGAACATTCAGGTGAAGATTTAGCAGATTCACGTTCAATGCACTTCAAGCATGGAGGAACAAATTCTTCCTGAGAAGCGCTGATTTGTTGAGCAAGTAATGAATCGCACTCCTTCTGAAGATCTTCATAACTCACTCTTAGCTTCTCAAGGTCTTGCTTTCTTTGAAGAAATTCATAAGAAAGCTTCTCATGATCGGATAAGAGAGTGTTATGATGACTTTGAAGATTGTCAAACCTAGTCTGAAATCTCTAAAGATTTTTAGTCAGGGCTTTAGTGCGATCCATTTCTTCACCCAACATATCATCACTTTTGTCTAGCATGTTTTGAACCTTTTCTAAAGCCCTTTGTTGTTTTACAGCAATCTTAGCAAGTTTAGAATAGTTGGGCTTAAGATTTTCATCAGATTCATTCTCACTTGATTTAGATGAGGTATATTTGAGTACCTTGGCACCCTTTGCCATGAAGCAGTAGGTCGGAGCATAGTCATCATCCCCTTCATCAGCTTTGTTTAGAGGTTATTTTCTTCAGTGTTAAAGATAGACTTGCTGACGAATGCAGTAGCGAGAGCTAGGCTCGCCACTCCGGATTCAGACTCCTCAGATGACTCCTCTTCCTCATTTTCTTCAGATTCAGCCTCAAAGTCCATTTCCTTGCCAATGAATGCCCTGGCCTTCTTGGAGCTGCTCTTCTTGTGATATGAAGGCTTTGAGGATTTTGATGATGAGGATTTTGTGGATTTCTTCTTTTTCTTCGCATCATCAGAACTGTAATCCTTGTATTTCTTCTTCTTTGATTCCTTTTCCCATTGAGGACAATCTTGAATGTAATGTCCAGGCTTCTTGCATTTGTGGCAGAGCCTCCTCTTGTACTCACTTGATGAGGAATCACTGCTCCTTGAGGGTCTCCCAAAGTGACCACGTCTTGAGAACTTTTGGAACTTCTTCACAAGCAGAGCCAGATCATGGCTTAGTTCTTCAGGATCACCAAGGCTACTACCAGAGTCTTCATCTTCGGACTCAGATACGGCCTTGGCCTTCAGTGCACGTGTTCTACCATAGCTTGAACCATAGAGATCTCTCTTTTCAGCAAGTTGGGACTCATGAGTATTTAGCCTTTCGAGAATATCAACGGGATCAAGTGACTTGTAATCAGCATGTTCTTGTATCATCAATGCCAGAGTGTCAAATGAGGAATCAAGCGATCTCGGCAATTTCTGCACCACCTCATGGTTGGTGATGTCAGTGGCACCAAGTGCTTGAAGCTCATTTGAGATGTCAGTGAGGCGATCGAAGGTTTGTTGAACATTTTCATTGTTGAGTCTTTTGAAGTGGTTGAAGAGATTGCGAAGAACATCAACTCGAGAGTCACGCTGAGTTGAGACTCCTTCATTCACTTTGGACAACCTGTCCCAGATAAGCTTCGTTGTCTCCAAAGCACTCACTCTGCCATACTGTCCTTTGCTCAGATGGCCACATATGATATTCTTCGCTTGAGAGTCGAGTTGCTTGAATCTCTTCACATCAGCAACATTCAGAGAATGTGTGACTGAGGGAACACCATTTTCCACAACATACCAGAGATCGTTATCAATTGCTTCAAGATGCATTCGCATCTTATTCTTCCAGTAGGGGTAGTCCTTCCCATGGAAGGTAGGACACCCAGCAGAGACCTTGATCATACATGCGGTCGACATAACTAAAACTCCAGGCGGTTAAACCAAAATCACACAGAACAAGGGAGTACCTTGCTCTGATACCAATTGAAAGTGCCTTATCACGACTAGAGGGGGTGAATAGGAGATTTTTATGAAATTCTGCACTGAGGAATTTGCCGGTGAGGAAATTCCTTAGCGAAGAACTACTGGCAGCGGAATAAGTACTCAAAAGTAAACATAACAGAATACAAGCATAGTCATCATGATGAAATGAAGACAGGCACAGAGTACAGGAAGCATAATCACAGGATAACACAGGATGAAGACAAACAGATTGAAGAAATTGAACTGAGGAAATTGAGAAAGTCTTCAGTCAAAGTCTTCAAACACAGATATGAACAAGCACACAACACAGTTATGAGGAAATTGAAGAGTTGAGGAAATAGAACCAGTAAGCTTGGTGAAGACAATGACTTGGTAGACCAGTTCCAAGTGATGTCTCAGTTGTACGTCTGGTTGGAGCGGCTAAGTATTTAAACTTGAGGACACACAGTCCCGGACACCCATTCCTAAACACACAGCTCAGGACACCCAGTCCTCACCGTATTATCCTTGAACAAAGGTCACACAGACCTCGTCCAATCACTCGTGGTAAGTCTTCAGGTGACTTCCAAACCTTCACAAACTTGGTCACTCGGCGATCCACAATTCCTCTTGGATGCTCTAGACCATGACGCCTAACCGTCTGGAAGAAGCACAGTCTTCAAAGGTAACAAGCGTCGGATCCATGCAGGATCAATCTCTTCAGTGATGCTCAATCACTTGGGGTTTGTAGGTGTTTGGGTTTTGGGTTTTTGGTTTTTCCTCACTTGATGATTTTCGCTCAAAGTCCATGGAGGATGGGTTGCTCTCAAATGACAAGTTTCAGTTTCTCTCGGAGCAGCCAACCAGCTAGTGGTTGTAGGGGGCAGCTATTTATAGCCTAGGGAGCAGCCCGGCATGATAATACATAATGCCCTTCAATGATATGACCGTTAGGTGGATAGATATTTTGGGACAGCTGGCGCATAGCACAACAACGGTCTGAATTTTGAGTAGCAAAATCCTCAGGGCTATCATGTTCCTCACAGTGTAGGAAATCCGCACTGGCAAATTCCTAACTCCTCAGTCAGAACAAATTCCTCAGAGACCAGAAGAACTTCGTCTCTGTCACTGAAGAAATTGACTGAACTGTATGATATTTCCAATGGCTTCACTCGAAGGGATTGGAAGGTGTAGGATTTTGAGTTGAGCATCACATGGAAATGTTTCCTTAGTATTTCCTCGACCCCCTTTAACAGTACGGTGTTTCCTATGACTCAATAAAGAGAAAATGCTATGAAAACAAAATTCTTCATGCTTCATGTTCCTCGAATGAATATCAAGTCTTCACGGTCACACCATTTTCTTCACTTTCAAAGTCTTCAGAAAGTCTTCAGAATACCAAAGTCTTCAGACGAAGAACTTCATTTTTAGGGGTCGACTTTCTCTGTAAATATCAAACTCCTCATAGAATTATAGACCCGTGTACACTCATAAACACATTAGTCCCTTAACCTATAAGTCTTCAATACACCAAAATCACTAAGGGGCACTAGATGCACTTACACGTTGGCTCAACCTTTCCATTCTTCATTCCGGAGTGCCTCAACAATTCATGGTGGTGTTTCTTGTCATCATTCTCAAATTTTGCAGAACGAAGAAGAGTTTTCCCTCCATATCTTATCCGTTCTCTAAAGGATCCATGGTTCTAGCTTGATGGCATCCTATCTTAATTGTTTTTGTTTTTGATAATTCTTTCCACCCTTCCGGAGTAGTTCAGGAGCAGTTCATATGTATGGCTATCCTATGATGTTTTAGTAGATCCGTTTTGTCCTATGGGCTATTTGATGATCAAGATTGGTTTGAGTTGCATGTTTTATTATTGGTGCTGTCCTATGGTGCTCTCCGTGTTGTGCAAGCGTGAGGGATCCCCGCTGTAGGGTGTTGCAATATGTTCATGATTCGCTTATAGTGGGTTGCGTGAGTGACTGAAACACAAAGCCGAGTAAGGGGGTTGTTGCGTATGGGATAAAGAGGACTTGATGCTTTAATGCTATGGTTGGGTTTTACCTTAATGATCTTTAGTAGTTGCGGATGCTTGCTAGAGTTCCAATCATAAGTGCATATGATCCAAGTAGAGAAAGTATGTTAGCTTATGCCTCTCCCTCAAATAAATTACAATAATGATTACCGGTCTAGTTATCGATTGCCTAGGGACAAATAACTTTCTCGTAACAACAAGCTCTTTACTAAACCTAACTTAGTTGTGTCTTTATCTAAACAGCCTATACTTTTTATTTACTTGCTGTCGGGGGTTAGGTGCGACATATACCAACGGATGGCTTATCATGGTGGGGGCAAGTAGAACATCGCCGGTGCCTGGAAACGGGATAGGGCGTAGACACGAACGCCGGTGTACTTTACCTAGGTTCGGGTCTCTCCTAGGAGATAACACCCCTAGTCCTGCTCTGCGGGGTTTCCGCATGATCACTAAGGCGAAGTGAATACAAGGGCACTCCTCGAGCTGTATGCTGAAGGTAAGAGAAGGCAGGTCAGCTCTTCTCCCCCACCCTCGGTGTTCTGTCTAGTTCTAATGGATCGGAACCCCTTTGCATGGGTGCCCTGGGGGGTTTATATAGGCCTACCCCCAGGGGTACAATGGTAAACTATTTGGGCGCAGGGCCCAGCCGTCGGTCTCTTCGCCTGCCGGCCCTTCTGCCGACTGCTGGGGCCCGCTGATTGGTGGGCCCCGCCGACTGGTCTGGTATGGAGCCGACAAGCCGTACCCGCCACTTGCGGGTCTTGCCGGCTGCTGATTATTGTAGCCGTGCCTCTAATGACGCAGGCTTGGTCATGGGGTCGTGGCTACAGTCCCGCCGCTTGCGGGTGATCACTGTAGCCACTCCCCGTCTTGTCTGGTCAATGGCGTGAGGAACCCGTGGGAGGGGCAGGCCGACTCCCGGGGGCCGGCTTCCTACGGTTCCGACTGGTGGCACCCTTGCCGTCTTCCGGACTCTCGCTGACTGGTAGGGCCCGTCATCCGTGGACCGTACCGTCAGGCCATCGTGGGCTCAGGACTCCGCCCGCTGTTGCTGATGTCAGGGATGGCATGGCAACAGTGCTGCGCCAGACGGAGATCTCCATTGGTACAGCGCACTATGGCCTAGCCATCTCTTGGAAAAGGGGAGGGAATGGGCTTCACTGTTGCCACTCCCTGTCCCATCCCCCCTGACGAGGGCATAGGCATTGTTGGTGCCATGGTCCGACTCCCCGTGGCCGGCTTCTCCGGAAGCCGCCAGGCGGAGTCGGCCAGTCTTGACCTCGCCTCTAGGACTCGGATGCATGCGGGCAGCCGACTGTTCCTTCAACCGTCCTCCAGAAGGCGGCTCTTTATCTATCATCTTGAGGGGCGCAGTCAGCCCCGATGTCTTGAAAGGTTTTGGGCCTCGGGTTAGCCTACCCGTGGCCCATTACTCCGACAGTAGTCCCCGAAGCTGATGAGGTGCCGCGGATAGCCAGTCGAGGAGCCTCAGCAGTTTCTTTCTCCGAGTATTTGAGGTGGAAACCTCGTTCGATTCTGCCGGGCCGACTAGTAGGATTCAGATTCGCCCGATTTGACTCGTCCAAAACTTTCGAATGCCCCGGCGGGAACTCTATGGCGTATTAGCTAAGCTTCCTGGCGGCCACCCGTGTCAGGCCCGCCATGTGGCAACCAGCGGCCGGGCCATCCTGCCTACCCATACACGCGACGGGACATGCCTACAGGCGGGGCCCACCACTACCGCGCGTCGGCACGCGAGCAGGTCCGCTGCGGCCGAGGGGGGGTTGAGGTTCCCACAGAGTTACTGCGCGCAGTAACTTTGCGCGATAAACATGGGGGGCGTGGGGTAGTGGGCACAGTAGATCCCACAACCGCCCCCTCGGCTTCGCAGCCCATGAGGCTATAAGTAGGGGGAGGAGGGGAGCGGCGGAGCACATGCGTCCCTTCTCCTCATTGCTTCTTCTTCTTCTTCTTCTTCTCTGCACCGCACCTCAAGCTACGTCGAGCGATGCGGTGGTCTGCTCACAATGAGCTCTTCCTCCGCCGTCACGCCCCCTACGGCGCACTCCGGCACCTGGGACGGTTCGGAGGTCCACGACGATCACGTCGATTTCCTCCGCAAGACGCGTCGGTTGCCCGGCGAGGACCTCGTGCGGGTCCGCCTCGCGTGGAGGGGGGAAATTTCGCCGGCGCCGCAGGAGGGCAAGCGGGTCGTCTTCCGCTCGCACTACCTACGCGGCCTGGGCCTACCGGCAAGCGGCTTCTTCCTCTCTTTCCTTGAGTTCTACGGACTCCAGCCGCACCACCTCACCCCCAACACGATGGTGCTACTATCCGCCTTCGTCACCTTTTGTGAAGGATTCCTCGGAGTTCTCCCCACTATTGAGCTCTGGGGTGAGTTCTTCTACTCCAAGCTCGGCACCCAAGCCGCGGGCGTACCGGCTCAGTGCGGCGTGTTCATCGCCGTGCGGAGGTCGGGGGCCGACAACCCGTTTCCCTCCATCAAGCTGATCAAGTCGGTGAAGATGTGGCAGCAGTCGTACTTCTACATGAAGAACGTCTCCGCGGAGGGTGATTGGGTCAATCAGCTAGCCTACATAGCCGGCCCGCCGGTGGGGAGGCAGCCCAACTGGTCGCATCGGGCCAGGACGTTGACGCCCGCAGGAGCCGGCGCTGTTGCGCGACACCGAGAGCTGACGCAGTCGGAGGGCCTGACCGGGCCGGATTTGCTGGCCGCCTTCGTGGCGCGCCGAGTGCTCCCACTCCAAAGTCGCCCTCACATGATCTGCCAGATGAGCGGGCACCGGGACCCGAGTCGGATGTGCACCAAGGAGATGCCTCACGAGGAGGTAGCCTATATGGTGAATTATGTGGCGAGCTGCGACCTCAAAGAAGAGTGGCAGTTCGGCAAGGAGTCGTATTCACGTGCCGCCCCTCCGCCTCTGGTGAGTCCTTTTCCTTTTCTCTTTTTCTTCGACTCTCCTGACTTCTTTGCTGCTGAGTCCGTCTTGTCGGATCTGACCAGTCGGCTTTGGTCAGAACCCCCTCCTCCAGCCAGCAGCCGGCACCGTGGGGCCGGACCGCGAATTCCTCTCTGACCGAGCGGAGAGCGATGTTGACGACCCAACTTGGGGGCGGCGGCTATGGAGGACGACGTCGAGGGAGGAAGCGGCGCAGCGGGTGGCCCGAGATTTGGGGCCAGTCTCGAGGACTAGCCTGACGATGATGAGGAGGTCGCCCCGCGCCACCAGCCAGGAGCCGGCCAGCCGGGCGCGAGCTCGTCCGCTGCGCCGGACGCTCAAGGCGGCGCCAAGAAGTGTAGGGCCGGGACGAGCCTGTTCGGCAGCCGGCCGAAGAAGCCCAAGGGCTCAGCCGCGGCGACCACGCGGGACGAAGCGGCCGCAAAGGCCAACCGCTTCTGCAAGGTGGTGAAGACGCCGCAACTGATTTCGGCGTAAGTGCTACCTCCCTTTGCACCTTCACATTTCTTCGTTGACTCTGTCTGAAATCCCTTTGCTTTATTTCCTCGACTTTAGGGCCCCGCTCTCTCTTGAGAAGTAGGCCGCCGGCTCCGTCGTAAAGTCGGCGGAGACCTCCTCCACCACCCGGCGGATTGATCTGGCCGCCGACCTCCGGGAGGCGACGGAGCAGAACGCGTGGGAAGCGTGCGAGGAGTGGGAAGCCGCCCGCCTGAAGAAGGCGGAAGCCGACAAGGCAGAGGCCACCGCCCTGAAGAAGCTGGCGGAAGCCGAGGCCGCCAACACGGAGAAGAAGCGCACTGAAGAAGCCGTAAACCACCAGTCGGCGATGTTTGTCGTCCCCCTGTACTCTGCGCCGCCACCACCGGAGTTCACGATGCAGACTGGGGAAGTCGGCGACGAGAATCCGGTCATGGAGAGGGACGCCGACGACACCGCCACGCCGGACGCAATTGTGCCGCCACTGCCGCCTTCCGGAAGCACGCCAGGCGGGCAGCCGGCGGACCTGCCGGTGCCGCCAACTGAAGGCGTGGTGGCGGCGGGCCTGGCTCTCGAGGTCGGCACGCCGACGCGCCGCCGTCTCGCGAAGGCGGCCTTGGCGCCGCGCCCTCTAGAGACCGGCGCCACGAGCTCCACGATCCCAGACACCGAGGTGTCGAGCACCGTGCCCACTGGGTGGGTGCGGGGAGGCGGGACGGGCCCATTGAACCGGGCGCTCTTGAATGTCCAAGCCAGGCTCCGAGCCGAGGGCGACGCCATCAAGGAATGCACCCAGGCGTATCTGGTGTCGCGAACAGCCATCCGGGTATGCGTCCTTCCTTTTTGTTTTTGTTTTTCTTTATGGGGGCGTGCCAGCGCATCCACTGCTTGTAGTCCCCGAGTTTCGGGCCGGCTGCTGAGCAGGCGGCTCGGAAATCTAATCGGTGAGTTCCAAGTACCAACAGTTTGTCTGGAATTTTGATGCAGGATTACCACAATCTTCGCGTGACCACCTTCAACGCCAATGTTGAGGAGCTGGCCAAGCGGACCGCCGACTTGTCGGACAGCCGGGTTGAGTCATGTTCCTTCTCTACGGGGGCGCGCTAGCGCACCCGCGGGCTGTAGTCCCCAAGATTCGGGCCGACTGCTGAGCAGTCAGGCCAGATCTCCCCGGCGACCTTTCTTCCTTGTTGACGACTGACAACCCTCCCTCTTCTTCTTCAGAGGCCAACGCCGCCCTGCAGCAGCAGCTGGGCGAGGCCAATGTCGCGCTGCGTGTCAAGGAGGAGGAGTGCTGCCGGCTGACGGAGGAGCGCGACCGGCTGGCTACGCAGCTGGCGGAGCAGAAGGAGCTGCTCCAGAAGGCCCAGAAGGAGGCAGAGGACAAGGAGACCGCCCTCCTTGCCGAATTTGCGTCCGAGCGCTCCTCCTGGATCGACACGGAGATGACGTTGGTCTCCGGCTTCCACGCGATCGAAGATCTCGTCGATGGTGAGCTTCCCCTCATTTTCCTTTTCTAAGCTGCCGACTACTAGTTATGTCGGCCTCTAATCTTTAACCTTGTTCTTCGTTCTACTTCCTTGGCAGACTTCTTCCCCGGCCATTCGGACACCGCCAATCAAGCCATCGAGCCTGATTGTGAAGGACGGAGGGCGGACAGCGCGCAGATCGCTGCCAACGCCCCCCGAACTCTTGGCGAGCAGATCCTGAGCATCGAGGCCCGTCTTCGGGCGGCCCACCGGATGCTGCGCCAACTTCAACGCGTCGGCGCCCAGGCGATTGCCGCCCTGTGGCCGGATATGCAGGCACCGCGCACCCCCAGTCGGACTGCCGATTGGCTGGAGGTAGCAGCCGGCCGCCTTGAGGCCTGGAAGGGTTTTCGGCCCGGGCTGGAGCACGCCGGGCCTTACAATTCGCCAAGGCGTGGTATCCTGGGCTGTGTCTAGCCCAGCTAGCCACGTTCCGGCTGGAAGCTCAGGCGGAGCTGGTGGCCGTGGAAGACAATCTCATCAAGCACGCCGCGTCGATCGCCGAGTACACCGACACCAGCGTCTTCGTCCCAGAGCGGACCGAGAACGGCGAGGAGGCGCCGCCGGAGTGGTTCGGGCTGAACCCGGACAACGGCGAGGACTCGGCGGAGGTGATCGACTCCAGTGGCGAAGAAGAAGGTGAGGAGGAGGAAGGAGACGAGGAGGAGGCGCCAGAGGTCGGGGCAGACGGCCAGCCCCAGCTCGAACGCGCCTCTAGCAACGAGCCGCGCCCAACCGAGCCAGCTGCCGCCAGAGGTGATCAAACGGAGACCAACTAGCCGGCCGCCCCGGCAACTGGCACCGCCGACCCCTCCGTTCCTCCGAGTCCGTCCGCGGCTTCCTAGGCTGCCACTTTATCTTTGTTTTTACCTGCTTAGTAGTCTCAATGAACCTGTTATTTTGCACAATTCCACCCACTGGGTGTATCTTGAACTTCTGTTTGAGGATTCGGCCAAGGGCCTTTTCTATGTAAATATTCATCCGTGTTCTATCTCTTCTTGCTTATTCCTCTTTGGCTTTTTTCTTTGCCGCCTTCCCTTGGTTGCCGTCTTGCCAGTCGGACAGCCGCTCTGCGGACTGCTGCTGGATCAAGTACTTGGCTTCTTTGGGAAGGCAAGTACTTTAGCCGTTTAGAGTTTTTAGCAAGTTAATTTTAAAAACGGCCTGCCGGCTGCTCGAGGGTCGGTTGTAAAAGGCTGGAAACCTGCTTAAACTATGTACATGCTTTGAGTCCTTAGCCATTTTTCATATGGGCACCCATTCTACCTTACTCCTGCTCACCAGACAGTCGCTCTGCGATCTGCGGGTTCTAACAGGAGACGGCTTAAGTGCCACACACTACTTGTCCGGCTGCAGGAAGTCATTTCATAGTTCAAGACGGCAAGTCCCCGGGCCAACTAGTCGAACCCGGTGCCAAGCAGTATAACAAAGAATAACATATTCATAGGCATAACTCTTATCATATCGATAAAAGAGGGCAGTCCCCGAGCTCTTCTCAAGGGGCCTGAGGTCTTCGTACTTTAATACAAAAGGTAGCGTGGTACATATTGCATTAACTGTAAAATCTTCGGAGGAGGTTTGCATTCCACGGCCGCTCCGTCTCTTTGCCAGAGTCGTCCCTCTTGCGTGCTCGGGGCTTCTGAGCATCGATCAGGTAGTAGGAGTCGTTGCCCAACACTTTGCTGATGATGAAAGGGCCTTCCCAAGGTGCTGAGAGCTTGTGCTGGCCGGCTGTTCGCTGAATCAGCCGGAGCACAAGGTCTCCTTCTTGGAAAGATCGCGGCTTGACCTTCCGGTTGTAGTATCGGCGTAGGCTCTGCTGGTAGATGCTGGACCGGCTGAGTGCCAGCTGCCGGCCCTCTTCCAGCAGATCGACGCCATCTTGACGTGCTTCTTCTGCTTCCTCTTCGGTGTACATGGTGATTCGAGGGGAGTCAAACTCTATGTCCGTTGGGATGACGGCTTCGGCACCATAGACGAGGAAGAAGGGCGTGAAGCCGGTTGACTTGTTTGGAGTCCTGCGCAGGCTCCAGAGGACGGATGGCAACTCGTCAAGCCAGCAGCCTGTCGAACGCTCCAGAGGCTCGACCAGCCGAGGCTTGATGCCGGACAGGATTAGGCCGTTTGCTCGCTCTACCTGGCCGTTGGATTGTGGATGGGAAAATGACGTTAAGTCCAGTCGAATGCCCTGCGTCGCGCAGAAACGGGCCAATGCACCTTTGGCAAAGTTTGTGCCATTGTCGGTGATGATGCTGTGCGGTATGCCGTACCGAGTTGTGATGTCGGAGATAAAGGTCACAACAGTCCGACCATTCAACTTCTTGATTGGTTTTGCTTCTATCCACTTGGTGAACTTGTCCACTGCGACAAGTAAGTGAGTCAAACCGCCTCGTGCCGTCTTGAATGGTCCTACCATGTCCAGGCCCCAAATAGCAAAGGGCCAGGAAATGGGAATAGTCTTGAGTGCAGAAGCCGGCTGATGAGTGTCGGTGTCAAAACCGGCGGATCTCGGGTAGGGGGTCCCGAACTGTGCGTCTAGGCGGATGGTAACAGGAGACAAGGGACACGATGTTTTTACCCAGGTTCGGGCCCTCTCGATGGAGGTAAAACCCTACTCCTGCTTGATTAATATTGATGATATGGGTAGTACAAGAGTAGATCTACCACGAGATCAAGGAGGCTAAACCCTAGAAGCTAGCCTATGGTATGATTGTTTTTTTCGTCCTACGGACTAAAACCCTCCGGTTTATATAGACACCAGAGAGGGCTAGGGTTACACAGAGTCGGTTACAATGGTAGGAGATCTACATATCCGTATCGCCAAGCTTGCCTTCCACGCCAAGGAAAGTCCCTTCCGGACACAGGACGAAGTCTTCAATCTTGTATCTTCATAGTCCAGGAGTCCGACCGAAGGTATAGTCCGGCTATCCGGACACCCCCTAATCCAGGACTCCTTCAGTAGCCCCTGAACCAGGCTTCAATGACGACGAGTCCGGCACGCAGATTGTCTTCGGCATTGCAAGGCAGGTTCCTCCTCCAAGTACTTCATAGAAGATTTTGAACACAAAGGTAGTGTCCGGCTCTGCAAAATAAGTTTCCACATATTGCCATAGAGAGAATAATATTTACACAAATCTAATCTATTGACATATTCCGTAGCATGACATCACACCACGGTCAAGTCTTATTCGAATCGTTTTACTGTCCCACCTCAACGCGTTTAACGAGGCGGTTTCCTTGGCACGTCTTGACAAAGCAGATATCATGTCCCCTTATTCTGGGATTCTCATCAATACGGGCGCGGGTAACCCAGTCATACTCGTTGGTATGTTTTCTCGATCAAAGGCGAGTCCCAAACGGTCACGGGGAGGGCCCTTGGTATTCAACCTCTTATAAAGAGACCAAGGCCTTACTCCTTTCTTTCAATCTCAAACGAGTTCGCCCTTCGCCTCGAGTTCCAACACCCAAGGCTCCAGATTTCAGGTGCTTCGGACCTTCGACAATGTCCGGTTCCGACCTTCGAGGCCGATGGATGCCCTCCTCCGTCACGGAGGAGGACGTGCTGAAGTTGAGAGAGGCCAGGTTCTTGACCGGTGAAATCTGGCATAGGCTGCTGTAACGCCCTTGATGCGGCTATATCTCCCACGTGTCGAAGCACGACTTAGAGGCATAACCGCATTGAAAGCAATGTCGCAAGTGAGATAATCTTCACACAACCCATGTAATACATAAGGGAAAGAGATACATAGTTGGCTTACAATTGCCACTTCACACAAATACATGAATAAAGCATTACCACATCCAAATACAGTCAAGGTCCGACTACGGAACCAAAATAAAAGAAGAACCCCAAAAGTGACAAGGTCCCCGATCGACCCCAACTGGGCTCCACTACTGATCAACTAGAACGAAACAACACAAAGCACAAGATCTTCATCGAGCTCCTCCTTGAGCTTGGTTGCGTCATCTGCACGGTTCACGGCACCTGCCAGCTGGTTTGGAAGTATCTGTGAGTCACGGGGACTCGGCAATCTCACACCCTCGCGATCAAGACTATTTAAGCTTATAGGTAGGGTAAAAGGTATGAGGTGGAGCTGCAGCAAGCGACTAGCATATATGGTGGCTAAACATACGCAAATGAGAGCAAGAAGAGAAGACAAAGCACGATCGTGAAACTATGTCAACCTACGTCAAGCATAACTCCAACACCGTGTTCACTTCCCGGACTCCGCCGGAAAGAGACCATCACGGTTACACACGCGGTTGATGCATTTTAATTAAGGTCAACTTCAGGTTTTCTACAACTGGACGTTAACAAATTCCCATCTGCCCATAACTGCGGGCACGGCTTTCGAAAGTTCAAAACCCTACAGGGTGTCCCAACTTAGCCCATGACAAGCTCTCACGGTCAACGAAGGATATTCCTTCTAGCGGGAAGACCCAATCAGACTCGGAATCCCGGTTACAAGACATTTCGACAAGGTAAAACTAAACCAGCAACACCGCCCGAATGTGCCGACAAATCCCGATAGGAGCTGCACATATCTCTTTCTCAGGGCACACTCATATTGTCTAAGGTACGGGTAGGCCAGCCCAGAGTTGCCCCTGGTGGCCACCGGCAGCTGACAGGTTGGACCAACACTCAGAGGAGCACTGGCCCGGGGGGGTTAAAATAAAGATGACCCTTGGGCGCGCGACCCCCAAGGGAAAAGAAAAGGCTAGGTGGCGAATGGTAAAACCAATGTTGGGCATTGCTGGAAGAGTTTTATTCAAGGCGAACTATCAAGGGGTTCCCATTATTACCCAACCGCGTAAGGAACGCAAAATCCGGGAACATAACACCGATATGACGGAAACTAGGGCGGCAAGAGTGGAACAAAACACCAGGCATAAGGTCGAGCCTTCCACCCTTTACCAAGTATATAGATGCATTAATTAAATAAGATATATTGTGATATCCCAACAAGTAAACATGTTCCAACAAGGAACAACATGTTCCAACAAGGAACAAACTTCAATCTTCACCTGCAACTAACAACGCTATAAGAGGGGCTGAGCAAAGCGGTAACATAGCCAAACAATGGTTTGCTAGGACAAGGTGGGTTAGAGGCTTGGTTCAACAATATAGGAGGCATGATAAGCAAGTGGTAGGTATCGCTGCATAGGCATAGCAAAAGAGTGAGCAACTAGCAAGCAAAGATATAAGTGATTTCGAGGGTATGCTCATCTTGCCTGAAAACCCGCAAGGAAGAAGAACGAGTCCATGAAGAAGACAAACGGACGTAGATTAATGTTTCCTCACAAACACGACGTTACCGGAACCAACCCGAAGAAGCAACACCGGAAAAGAAGCACACAACATAGTAAACAACCAACACATGAACATGATATGATATGCGGGATGCGGTATGTGATGCATATGCATGATTTGACAAAGAATGATTGAACCTGGCCTCAACTTGGAAATCCAAGAATTCCACTGGAAAGGTGTGGTGATTTCGGTTGAAATCGATATAAAGATCACCAGAATCGGATGCACGGTTTGGAAATGGCAAGCAAAACAAATATGGCACCGGTCTGCGATAAACAGCAAGTAGCCATCTAAATGCAACAATATAAACATGCTACAGCACTCAAACATGGCAAAAAAAACATGGCAGGGATCCACTCATAATGCTTAACAAAATATGAACACTGATCTACGGCCAATTCATCCATTACCAGGTTCAAACAAGCATGGAAAAAGAGCAATTGGTAAACAGGTTTCAGACTTAGTGAAATTAACACTAGTCTGGAATTTCAGATCAGGTAGCACACTTTGGAGCATTAAAACTATATGCTATAGGAACTTAACATGGCAAAGTAAAGCATGGCATGGAGCTACTCAAAGAGCTTAACAAAAGTCCCTTAGTGACCTTGAGCCAAAAGGGATCAGAAAATACAATTGCAAGCATGCGAACAAGGCAAAAACATAATCAGATTATAGACATAGAGAAAAACTGGAACATGCAAATCTGATAACGAGTAGGCATGTTCACGAGCTCGATGCACTCGCTACAGAGAAAGGCATGACAATCTAAGCATACACCCATCAAGAATACACATTATACAAGCTAGACCTGGCAAGAACAACAACATAGCATGCACGGATCAACAACAACGTCCTCGGCAAAATCGCTAACAAGTAGACAATCTGCCCAGATTCACGAAATAGCAAAAGTAGAGCTCGATTGACTCAAGCTAGGGTGCTCCATAATTGCAAATAAAGACATGCATGGATAGAGCACTACAAGATTAACAAAACATCCTTACTGATCATCCTCAAAAGAGGCACGAATCACTAGGGAATAACATGAACATATGGCCTATTGATAAAAATAGATCAAGGACTTAGAGAAATTCTAAGTCCCTGAAATCAACATTAACGAATGCACCACTTTGCAAGCTTGTGCTAGTCACCACACACATCACAAAAATACATGGATAGCACCTCTGTAAAGATGGCATGGCATATAACAAAACACATGTAGAGCTCAAGAGCATATCATGCACACAATAATCATGGCAAAAATGACAAATAGCTATTTGATGCAGCAGATCTGACAATTAGCTCAAATAGCACTCTTCCAACATTTTTGGGGCATCAAGATGAGCTCAAATGAAAATGATGCAATGAGATGAAATGATGTACTCTCTGAGACGAACAATTTGATATGCTACACATGCAAAATGAACCTACGGATGCAAAGTTATGACATGATGAACATGGCCATTTGAATCTGGAAATTTCGGGGACTTAGTGAAATTTATACCTCCGAAGAAAGTCAACGGGATGGAGAAGTGCGGGACGGCTCGGTGCAGATCTGAGACGGGCGTTTGGATGCCGGAACTGGTGGATCTGATCCCCTTTGGTGCGGATGATGAGGATGGCCGGAACCTCGCCGAAGAAAACGGGAACGGCGGCCGGAGACGGAGAAGTAGACGCGGGGCTTGTCGGAGGATGACACCAGCGAGGCGGCGGCAGCTGACGTTAGCGAACGGAGGCGGCGGGCACGGCGAACGAGGCGGCGGGCACGGCGAACAAGGCGGCGACGCGCAGCACGCTGCGGCGGCGGAGGCGGTGGCCGGCGGGGAGGGCGCCGCGGTGGGGCAAGGCAAGCTCCAGCGAGGGCTCGCCGACGGCGGGCGGTGGCTGAAAGGCACGGGGCGCGCTGACCGGGCGGATCAGGCCCGCCGTGGCCCTAAGCGGGCCAAAGATGGGCTCCGCGGCCCGGCGCGGTGGGGAGGAGAGAGGCGGCGACACATGGCAAGAGCTGGTTGGCTCGTGGCGGCAGCGGCGGGGTGACGTGGCACGACGGGATTCATCGGAGCAAGGTGGCGGCGGCGGCTGGACATTGTCCGGTGCGGTGGGAGATTTGTCCGGGCGCGAGGAGGACGAAGCTAGGGTTTGATCTGCGTGAGGATTTCGGAGGGAGACACATATTTATAGGTAGAGGGAGCTAGGAGAGTCCAAATGAGGTGCGGTTTTCGGCCACGCGATCGCGATCGAACGACCGAGATGATGGAGGAGGTTTAAGTGGGTTTTGGGCCACTTTGGTAGGGTTTTGGGCTGCAACACACACAAGGCCTTTTCGGTCCCTCGGTTAACCATTGGAGTATCAAACAAAGTCCAAATGGCACGAAACTTGACAGGCGGTCTACCGGTAGTAAACCAAGGCCCCATGGCAAGTCTCGGTCCAATCCGAAAACGTTTAACACCCACACACGAAAAGAGGTAGAAAGGGACACCGGATGACATAGGAGCGCCGGATTGCAAAACGGACAACGGGAAAAATGCTCGGATGCATGAGACGAACATGTATGTGAATGAAATGCACATGATGACATGATATGCAATGCATGACATGCAAGTAATAACAAGGCAACAACAGCGAATAACTGGACGACACCTGGCACATCGGCCTCGGGGCGTTACAGCTGCCTGCTCAAGGGCAGGTCATTCCCACTCCCAAGCCTGGTGAGAGTGTGGTGTTCATGTCTCACTTCCTTCGGGGGCTAGGCTTCCCGACGGATCCCTTCGTGAGGGGGCTCATGTTTTATTATGGGCTGGAATTTCACGACTTAGCTCCGGAGTCCATCCTCCATATTTCTTCATTCATCATCATGTGTGAAGCCTTCCTCCGTATTACTCCTCACTTCGGACTATGGCTCAAGACCTTCAAAGTAGAGCCGAAGATGATCGAGGGACGGCACGCGGAGTGCGGAGGTGCTTTTATAAGCAAGAATGCTGGTGCTCCATGGCCTAAGGGCTCTTTTCAAGAGGAGTCCAGCTTATGGCAACGAGAGTGGTTTTACATCACCGTTCCCAAGGGCACCAAGTGGGTGGCGCCACTTGCCTTTCGCTCGGGTCCCCCACCACAGCTAGTGTCATGGGTCAATAAAGGACTGGACTGGGGGCCATCCAAGGACGTGCCCTTGTTGCAGGGCCGCATTCGAGATCTCTTAGAAAGAGACATTAGCCTGGTCGTGGTGACACAGGTCATGTTGATCCACCGAGCCTTGCCCGGCAAACGTCGCCCCCTTCGCCTGTGGGAGTTCAATCCGGAGGGACCACGAGCTCTCCAGCATTTCATGGGCGCAACGCCCGGCGTGATGTACAAATTGTTCTTTGGATCACAAGCAATGTGTCCGGACTTGACCGAGGACGCAGGCCTGAGCTGCAATCACCTGGAGACTCAAGTAAGTAGCCTTGTGCCTGGACTCGCTATCCGTATATTTATCACAAAATTGCCCCTAAAAGAGATGTCCTTTAAACAGGAGTGGATAGAGAAAGCAAAGCTAATCAGGTGTCCGGCCCTCCTCCCCGAGACCATGCCGGATCCCGTGCTAGTCAGGATGTTGGAGGTTGTGCCTTCGGAGGAAAGCGAGGGAGGGTCAAGGAAGCTACAGCCTCCTCGAAGGAGGTTGTCCGGAAGGGAGGAATCAAAAATTCCTCTCCTCAGGGGAAGAAGAGGACCGCCTCTGACGACCCGGAGACCATGGCCTCAAAGCGGGGGAAGAAATCTTCATCAGAGGGTCCTGCGCCGGGGGATACTTCGGCCGAATTATGCCCTCAAGGGGATCAGCCCTCCACTGAGCCGTAAGTAGAGAGGAGTTTTTCTTTTTAAGAAATGAGAGAAATCCTTGCGTTATATCTGAGAAGAGTAATCGAAAATTCACCTTGTAGCTCGGACCTTAGCTCTTCTCAACAGAGCTCGTCTTCGGGGGATCTTCTTTCGGAGATGATGGAGAGCGGAACGCCTCCCCCTGCCGTACCGCCTTGCGAGGCGGGCGATCCTGAGGTATCGTCACGGAGGGTTTCTCCGAATCCGGCAGGGCCAGAAGGTAGTCATATGGCCCCCCAAAGCCCTCCGCGTCCGGCCTTCGAAAAGGGCCATCGGACGAGTCCGGCACCGTCTGGTGCATGGTCGGAGGAGCTGAAGGATCTGATAGGGCGAGCATCTATCTTAGAGGAGCACCGTGCATTGATGGGTACAGTGATTGAGAGGATTTCATCCGCGGAGAGTGGATTGCACGAGGCCGTCAGGAGTTTACTGACAGGTTTTGAGGTACGCGAAATAATGTACCCTTTTTGGATAGTTGCGCATAAATAAGATGCACCCTGTGTAGATAGTAGCCCCTGAGACTCTGTGCGTTGTCAAAAGTGACGCCGTGCAGAGGATCATAATCCCAGGTCTAATATGCCGCCTTCATACATAGGTGGCGAAGTGTCGGGTGGCCAGCCGGACTGATGAATTTGCCGAGCTAAAGCGGCAACTTGACGTGGCAGATGCCAACATCGCGCTTGTCAACAAGCGGCTTGATGAGGCACAAGGTATGTAATTACTCTGGCGGCACCTGGTAAGAGGAGCTTTATGCCAGTATCTTACAATGTGTGCGCTTGATGTAGATGGTGCTGCTGCCATGGAGAATCTTTGGGTGGAACTTGCCCGAGCCAAGGAGCAAGCCAGGAAAAGTGATGCGGCTGCCGGAAAGGCAATTGAAGAGCTGAAAGCCGAACAGGCTGCTCACTGCCGAAGCAAGAAGGAAATGGCCGAGATGGCTGTGAAGCTAAAGAGCACTGCTGACCGTTGCAAGCTTCTTGAAAAAGAAGATCAGGCGGAGACGGACCTGGAGAAGGCCGTTGCCAATGCCAAGGATGCTCGCTCTGTGATGAGAGCTATGAAGGAGGAGCTGCGTCAGGCCGGAGAGATCGCGGCTGGAAAGCCCTTTATGCTGCGGAGGAAATTCTGTGATCCTAAACATGCTCCGTTAGACCGGATGTGGAGTACGGCGGAGACCTATCTGGATTTGGCAGCGAGTGCCGCAAATGCGGTCGAAAACTTCGGAGATCAAGAAGATCGCGAAGTGGAAAAGCTCTTTTGGTCGCAGTTCCACAATCCGGAGTGTCCATTGTCATTAGCCGATCGTTTGGCCGAATGGGCCAAGCTAAATAGGTTGTCCGGACTCGCCATGAAGTATGTCATGAGTCATCTGTGGCCAGAGAGGCCAGAGCCGAAAAGTTATTTCAACTTGGTGCAGCAGTTCCTTGGTGCGGTGCCGCATATCAATGCGATGAAGAGGTCAGCGTGCATAGAGGGTGCACGGATGGCTCTTGCCCGTGTCAAGACATACTGGGCGGAAATGGAGGCCACCGTTGTTGCATCCCCAGACTCGGATGGAAGCCGAGTACCTCCCGAGCACTATTTTCAGGTAGTTCTGCAAGGCGCTCGTTTAATAGAGGCGCAGCGCTCGAAGCATACTATATTCGAATAGCATATATTATTGCAAAACAATATTTTGATAAATTGTAGAAGCTTTTTATACTTTTGCCTGCAAGTATTATAATACCTCATGTGCGGCTGTTTAACATATATGTATATATAATCTGAAAGATGGCAGTCGTCGGCTTCAGCCCCCATGCACATAATGCGGGGGTGTTCGCAGAAGGCGCATTTTCACACTTGATCCAACATCTTGGTCCTACAAAGAAGGTGATAGCGCAGCGAAGTAGGCAATCGGACTATGATGCTTTATCACTTTCACTTAGCCATAGGAGTTTGACAGTGAGGCTACTTATATAGCCCCTGGTGGCGCATGCGCTCACCCGAACTCGGGGTGCGTATGTGCCTGGCCGGGAAGCGGCCCTTCATTAATGTTGAGGAATCCTAAAGATTCCGGTAAGTCATCGAGTGGTTGACCAGTCTCACGCTATATCATGACAATCAGTTTTCGACTTTCTCTACTGAGGTGCTCGCCTGGCCGAACCGGGGCACAATCGCAGTAGTTCTCCTGGTGCCGCCTTAGCCGATAGAGCGGAACGTAAGGTAGCAAAACACAAGAGCCGGGCAAACCCAACATTTGACCAAAGACATGATTTGGAGCTGATGCATATAAGGCCAAACTCGCGACGCTGAACACTCCCTAAGGTATTCGGTCTTTATGAGGGCGGGAGGGATAACGCCCTTAGTAATAAGCCCCTAGTGTCCAGGTACGCGCAAAACTCTGACGTGGCCACATGCCAAAACGCCAGCCTCCTCCTTGGTTATACCGAGAAACCAGGGGATGTGTATCAACAAGAGACAGTAAAAAAGGTTTACGCAGGGTCTTAATCTAAAAAGAATCCTTGGAATGGGTCCCTGTTGCACGTCTGCGCCTGTGTCTCTGTTGTGCCGTATCCTGGACGGTCGTAGCACGGTGTTCATCTATAAAAGAAAGGAACTTAGTTGAAGAAAGATTGTGCCGAACATGAGTTATACTAAATAAACAAAGTATAAATCGAAATGGGTAAAATTGAGCTTTATTGTCTCTTGTTTTATATGCGCGGAGCCCCTAGTACAGGCGTATACGGCTATTAATCCTTTATCAATTGTATGTTTATGCCGGACTCGTCTAGCCGTGTCTGTGGTCTTGACGACCTGTTTAGGTGCTTTGGCTGGTGAAGCTGCTTTATTGTGGGGCTGTCAAGGGAGCCGCACTGTCTTCCGCGCGGGAAGAACACTCAATGTTTTCCCTTTAATGAGATGATGCCTCGTGGACCGGGCATCTTAAGCGTAAGAGATGCATAATGCGGTATTGCGTTAAAGCGGGCGAAAGCTTCTTGTCCCAGCAGTGCTTCATAGCTACTTGAGAATGGGGCGATGTGGAAAGTTAGCTGTTCGCGACGGAAGTTATCGGGGGAGCCGGATATAACTTCTAGCCGGAGAGAACCCATGCAACGGGCATCTGGGCCTGGCGTTACCCCTTGAAAGGAGGTTTTGCTATGGCGAATTTTTGTTGGGTCTATCCCCATGTTGCGGATTGTGTCCTGGTATAACAGGTTTAGACCACTTCCGCCGTCCATCAGGACATTTGTAAAGTGGAGTCCGTCGATTATTAGATCTAATACCAAGGCAGTCCAGCCTACGTTCCGGATACTTCTAGAGTAATCCTGATGGTCGAAGGTGATCGGTTTTAACATCCATTGGCGAGACTCGTTTGGGATAGGCCGTATGGCACGTATCTCTGTTGGCGCCATTCTGTTCGTCACGTGAAGTAAGTTTACTGTTTTGACTTCTTGTGGGAAATCCTTTTGTTTCCTGGTGCTCTGCTTGTCGGGTTCGTCATCGTCCTCACTTGGTGTGTCGAGCCCCTTGTGTTTGGCGTTGAGTTTTCCGGATTGCTTGAAGACCCAACAATCTTTGTGGGTATGGTTCGCATGCTTCCCGGGAGTACTGTGTATTTGACATATCTTGTCCAAGATTTTGTTTAAGTTGGATAGCTCGTCCCTGTTATCCTTGAAGGGCGGCTTTCTCTGATTCTGCCGCGAGCTTTTGAATCCGGTGTTGACCGCCGTGCTCTTTGGGCTGTTTCCCTTATTCCGGCGTTGGTCCTTGCTACGTCGGGGTTTTCCATTTCCATCCCTAACTTCGGATGTACTTGGGTCGCTGGTGCTACATATTGCCAACCAGCTGTCCTCTCCTGCGCAAAAGCGGGTCATGAGGCTTGTTAATGCGGCCATTGTTCTTGGCTTTCCTTGGCCGAGGTGTCTGGCGAGCCATTCGTCTCGAACGTTATGCTTAAAAGCTGCTAGGGCTTCAGCGTCCGGACAGTCGACTATCTGATTCTTTTTAGTAAGAAATCTGTTCCAGAATTTCCGGGCTGACTCTCCGGGCTGTTGAGTTATGTGACTGAGATCGTCTGCATCCAGAGGGCGGACATAGGTCCCTTGAAAATTTGCCCGGAAAGCATCCTCAAGCTCTTCCCAACTTCCAATGGTGTTTTCGAGAAGGCTTTTGAGCCAATGCCGGGCTGGCCCTTTAAGCTTGAGGGGTAAGTATTTTATGGCGTGGAGGTCATCTCCTCTGGCCATGTGTATCTGGAGGATATAATCCTTGATCCAGACCCCAGGGTCTGTTGTTCTGTCGTACGCCTCTATGTTTACGGGCTTGAATCCCGCTGGAAATTCATGATCTAGCACCTCATCGGTGAAACATAGGGGGTGTGCGGCACCCCTGTATTTGGGTGTGCTGTGATGTTTGGATATTTGTTGTGTTGCATTGCTTACTAGAGCTTGCTTTCTTGGCCCGTAGATAGATCTGGCTGGGCCATCTTTTTGATGCGGATCCTTTGGTGGATCGCGTGTCGGCTTGTGTGCGGCGCCGCTTGCCGCTCCATGCTGGCCATGCGGTCGTCTATCCGACCGGGTGGCTTTCCTATTTTTTGACTGCGGGGGCTCTAAGGCCTCCTCGTCAAATTCAGGCAGTAGCTTTCGGTTTGGATAGCTTTTTGTGCGGCGACTGCCGCCATATTTGTCTGCGGTGTTGCGTACTTTGCTCCATATGATTCTGATTGCATCTTCCGCAGTTTTGAGCTTCCGCTTCTGCTTTTTCAGGCTACGCGCACCGGCGACGAGCCTTTTGTGGAGGTTCTTCTGCTCCATGAGCCTATCCGGCGTAAGGTCGTCCGGACTGTTGTTTTCGCCAGGGACGGGGTGTTCGGTTTGTTTATCCAAGTTGCCTTGTTCGGACGGTTGCTCGAAGGCACGTTCGTCGTCCGCCGGCTTGTCCTGCTCTATGGCTGGGTCTGTATGGCTGCTGTCTCTGTCGAGGCGGGGCTTGGAGCGGCGCTTAAGTCACCGCTTTGATTGTTTTTCGAGTGAACGATCCCTCGTTGCATCCCTGTGTTCCTCGTCGTCGCTTCCTTTGGGTGTGTCCACCATGTATACATCATGAGATGAGGTGGCTGTCCAGTGCCTTATAGGCGTTGGTTCATGTTCATCTCCTACATCGTTGTCCATACCGTCGATTTCTTCGGAGTCAAAGTCGAGCACGTCGTTTAAATTATCGACAGTGGCTACGAAGTGGGTGGTGGGTGGGCTTTGAATTTCTTCATCATCCGCATCCCAACCTTGCTGACCATAGTCCGGCCAGGGCTCTCCTGATAAAGAGAGAGACTTTAGTGAATTCAGAATATCGCCGAAGGGCGAGTGCTGAAAGATGTCCTCAGCGGTGAAATCCATGATCGGCGCCCACTCGGGTTCGATCGGTAGGGGCGCGGAGGGCTTGGAGTCTGGAGAGGAGTCCGGCTCCTTGGAGTCACGGGCTTCGCAGAGAATAGGGCTGGTGTTCGGCTCGATCGCCGTAGAGATTGCAGCCCCCGAGGCGGTGTCCAACCACCCATCCTCGATTGGCGCAGTTGGCTCCGAATTAAGGGTCGGAGCTGATGCGGGTGCGGCCTCCAGGGCACTATTCGGCGGCAGAGCTAAATCATGCCCATCGTGACAGTGCGGCGCGCTCGGCTACGGCTCGAATTCGTCAAAGATCAAGTCTCCGCGGAGGTCGGCCGTGTAGCTCAAACATCCAAATCTAACCTGATGGCCAGGGGTGTAGCTTTCGATCTACTCCAGATGGCCAAGCGAATTGGCCCGCAGTGCAAAGCCGCCAAATATGAAGATCTGTCCGGGGAGAAGAGTCTCACCCTGGATCGCATCGTCGTTGATGATCGGAGGAGCCATCGGGCCTGAAAGTGACGACACAGAGGAACTCTCAATGAAAGAACCAATGTCGGTGTCAAAACCGGCGGATCTCGGGTAAGGGGTCCCGAACTGTGCGTCTAGGCGGATGGTAACAGGAGACAAGGGACATGATGTTTTTACCCAGGTTCGGGCCCTCTCGATGGAGGTAAAACCCTACTCCTGCTTGATTAATATTGATGATATGGGTAGTATAAGAGTAGATCTACCACGAGATCAAGGAGGCTAAACCCTAGAAGCTAGCCTATGGTATGATTGTTTTTTTCATCCTACGGACTAAAACCCTCCAGGTTATATAAACACCGGAGAGGGCTAGGGTTACACAGAGTCGGTTACAATGGTAGGAGATCTACATATCCGTATCGCCAAGCTTGCCTTCCATGCCAAGGAAAGTCCCTTCCGGACACGGGACAAAGTCTTCAATCTTGTATCTTCATAGTCCAGGAGTCCGGCCGAAGGTATAGTCCGGCTATCCAGACACCCCCTAATCCAGGACTCCCGCAATGAGGCTTGTGGCGGAACTTCTGGCACCCCTTGCATTTTTGTACCAAGGCCTTGGCGTCTTCAAGAGCAGTCGGCCAGAAGAAACCATGGCGGAAGGCTTTGGCGATGAGTGCTCTTGAAGCCGCGTGGTGGCCACACTCGCCTTGATGGATGTCCTTGAGAATTGCTTGGCCTTGCTCCGTCTCCACGCAGCGCTGGTAGACACCAGTGATATTGCGCCTTACGAGTTCTCTGTTGACTATGGTGTATGCTGCTGCCCGGCGTTGCACTTGCCGAGCCGAGATCTCGTCAGTTGGCAGCTCTTTGTTCACCAGGAATTTGAGGATGGGCAGGGCCCATGAAGGTGCTGCAATTTCTGCAACAGTCAAGACCGCGACTTGGACGAGGGCGGTTGGTCCAGGAGGTGGCTGGTTGGAGTTGGCAGCCGATTGCTGTGTCGATGAAGTCCCGGGGCGGATTGGCGCAGTCCCTGGGCCGGGTTCTGAAGTCCCCGGGCCAACCGCTGCAGTCCCCGGGCCGGGTGCGACTGCCATGATCCCTGCACCATTTGCCGGAATACTCGCGCCATCTGCGGTGGCTCTTGAGTCGGATCCGACTACTTCAGGAGGAGCCGGAACGAAGATAGAGTCTGACTCTGGCGATGGCTTGACAGACAGCTTGAGGAGGCACTAGAGGGCGACGCCGGACGGTATTGCTTGACGGGTGGAGATGATTCGTGCGAGGGCGTCTGCTTGGTCGTTGTCATTTCTTGGTACATGGAGAAACTCGCACCCCTCAAAATATCCACTGAGTTGCTGTACGAGGAAGCGGTAGCTCGCCATGTTTGCGTCTTTGGCGTCCCAATCGCCTGATGACTGCTGGACCACCAAGTCGGAGTCACCATAGCACAGGATCCGACGAATGCCAAGCTCTTTGGCTAGCCGGAGCCCGTGAATGAGTGCCTCGTATTCGGTGACATTGTTGGAGGCGGAAAAATGGATTTGCAGCACATATTTGAGCTTGTCGCCTTTGGGAGAGGTGAGGACGATGCCGGCTCCCAAGCCGGTGCGCATCTTGGAGCCGTCGAAATGCATTCGCCAATGGGTGGAGTCGGGCGCTGGCGGCAGATACTGGGTTTCGTCCCAGTTGACGAGGAAGTCGGCCAGCGCTTGTGATTTGATGGCGGTGCGAGGCTGGTAGTAGAGGGTGTAGGGGGCCAAATCTATGGCCCATTTGGCCACTCGTCCCGAAGCATCCCGGTTGCCGATGATCTCGGCTAGCGGAGCTGTGCAGACCACAGTGATTGGATGTTCTTGGAAGTAAGGCTTTAATTTCTTGGCGGCAAAGTGCACGCCGTAGCACATCTTCTGGTAGTGGGGGTAGTTTTGCTTGGAGGTCGACAGTACTTCACTTAAATAATATACCAGTCTCTGGACTAGTAGCGCCTTGCCTTCCTCCTTGCGCTCTACCACGATGACTGTGCTGACTACTCGGCTGGTGGCAGCGATGTAGAGGAGCATGGGTTCCTTAGGAGTCGGAGCCGCCAGGACAGGTGGAGTAGTTAACATCTTCTTTAGTTGGAGAAAAGCTTTGTTCGCCTTGTAGTTCCACTCGAAAAAGTGGTCTTCTTCGTGAGTTGGTACAGGGGGAGAGCCTTCTCGCCCAGACGACTGATGAATCGGCTGATGGATGCCAAACAGCCAGTGAACTTTTCTACGTCCAGCAGTCGGCTGGGTACCTCCATCTTCTCAATAGCCTTGATCTTCACAGGGTTGCACTCTATGCCGCGTTCGGAGACCAGGAAGCCAAGGAGATGGCCCACTGGTACTCCGAAGACGCATTTCTCTGGATTGAGCTTGATCTGAAATCGGCGCAAGTTCTCAAAGGTCTCCTTGAGATCTTCCAGCAGCGTTCCACGCTTCTCCGTATTCACTACCACACCGTCCACGTAAACATGAGCATTTCTGCCGAGTTGCTTGAGGAGGCCCTTCTGCATGCAACATTGGAAGGTGGCCCCGGCGTTCCTCAAGCCGAACATCATGGTCAAGTAGCAGAAGGCTCCAAACGGCATGATGAAGGCAGTCTTTAGCCTATCGGCCGGGTTCAACTTGATCTGGTGATACCCCGAATATGCATCCAAGAAACTCAACAGCTCGCATCCGGCTATGGAGTGTATCACTTGGTCGATTCTTGGCAAAGCGAACGGGTCCTTGGGTCATGCTTTGTTGATTCGCCATTGCTTGTTCTTCTTCAGTACCAGGACCGGGTTGGCTAGCCATTCTGGAAAGAACACTTCCATGATGAAGCCGGCCGCAAGCAGCCGAGCTATCTCTTCTCCAACAACTCTTCTCTTCTCTTCTGACAGGCAGTGCAAAGGCTGCTTGACTAGCTTGGCATCAGATCGGACGTGCAATTTGTGCTCGGCGAAATCCGTCGGGACACCTGGCATGTCTTTGGGGGACCATGCGAAGATGTCCCGATTCTCATGGAGGAAATCGACGAGCTCGCCTTCCTATTTGCTGTCGAGGTTGGCACCTATGACAACGTACCTCTCTGGGTGCTCTGGGTCCAAAGGTATCTTCTTTGTTTCTTTGGCTGGCTTGAACGATCCCTCAGCTTCCGACTCCCTGGGATCGGGTGACATCTCTGGCTGTTTGCTTGCCATCGCCACAACCTGGTCAAGTAGCCGCTTCTCAGCTGCGATCACGAGGGACTCGGCCAGACGACTGCTCTCTGATGCGCAGGTGGACGACTTCTTGTAGTCGCCAGTTATGGTCAGGATCCCTTTGGAACTCGGCATCTTCATCTTGAGGTGGGCATAGTGGGGGACAGCCATGAGCCTGGCCAAGGCATGCCGGCCAAGCAGCACATGGTATGGGCTCTCCAGGTCCACCACTTCAAACCAAATTGACTCTCAGCGGAAATGATCTTTGTCTCTGAAGAGGACGTCAATCAAGATCTTGCCGATTGGTGAGCAGGAAAGGCCAGGAACTATGCCATGGAACACTGTCCGGCTGGACTGAAGCTATCTCTGTCCGATTCCTAATTTCTCCATGGTATCCTTGTACAGGATGTTGATGCTGCTGCCGCCATCTATCAGGACTTTGGAGAAGTGAGCAGCTCGCTTGTCTGTGGCAAAGGTGGCGTCCAAAACCAAGGCATAGGAGTCGGGTTCGGGCATTACTTCCGGGTGGTCAGCTCTGCTCGAGCTGATGGGCTTTTCAAACCAATGCATGAACTCCGGTGTGTCAGATGCTACTGCATTCACCTCCTGTTGTTGCAGCTGCCTGCTGCATCGATCATCGGCCACGCTGGTGAACACGACATAGGCTCCATGCTCTTCTGGGTACTCATCTTGTATCGCGCCGACTGGTCTGACCACCGGCTGCTGGGGCGGAGGAGGAGGCGGCTGCCCAGTAGGTGGGGGAGGCAAAAGACCGTCTACCTTGGCGATCCTAGTGAGCCAGTGGCACTTCCGAGTGGTGTGATTGGACGGCTTCGCGCCACTGTGGAATTTGCAGGGTCCATCCAAAGTCTGCTCATATGAGAAAGCTGGCTGCCAGTTGGGCTTGCCGCCCTTCTGTCGTTTGGGCGGAAGCTGCCCTTCCAGCTGCTGGTCTTCGACTGTCACCACCTACCGACTGGTGGAAGTCGGTTGTGGGGCTTTGCGCTTGTGGTTGTTCTGCTATTGACGTTGACTGGTGTCTTCGGCCGGGGTTCGAGGAGCCTGAGGAGCCACCTTGCCTGTTGCACTAACTTGAATCTTCGTCTTCATGGAGGAGTCAGCCGTGGCGTATTTGTCTGCTATGATCAGCAGCTCGTCGAGGGTTTCCGGCTCATCGCAGAGAAGGTTGTGCTTGAGGAGGGTGCCCTCTCGGCCCAGCGCGTGAGGTAGTGAAGTACTCAATAGCCTGTAGTGAAGTACTCAATAGCCTGTAGTGAAGTACTCAATAGCCTGCACCTCGTGCACGCCCTCGCAGGAGTTGCGGAGCTCGGCCCAGCGCGTGAGGTAGTCGCGAGTTGACTCGTTGGAGCCATGCACGCACAAGGAGAGCTGGTGAGGTTTGGGAGGCCGCTTGTACGTGCTGGTGAAGTTGCGGATGAAGGCGTCGGTGAAGTCGACCCAACTGTTGATGCTACGGGGCCTTAAGATGTTCAGCCACGTCCGGGCCGTGCCCTGGAGCATGAGCGGAACATACTTCACGACAACACGCTTGTTGTCGTTTGCTATGCTGACGGCCGTGGGGTAGTCGACCAGCCAGTCTTCCAGCTTCACGGAGTCGGTGTATTTGCGTGTGTCTCTAGGGAGCGTGAACCCTTTGGGGAAGGGCTCGTCTCAGATGCGGGGGCCGAAACACGGTGGACCCAACTCATCTTCTTCTTCAAGCGACGCTCTTCGCCCTCGAACTTGTCCAGCTCATCTGCCGCCGCCTGGGCGGCTCGAATGTTCTCCATAGGCGTGCCATAAACAGGGTGATTTGCCCCGAACAGGTTGGCGATGGCCACGCCGCGCTGCTAGACCACGCCAAGGCACCTAGGCCCAGCCGGAGCCGGCGTACCGCCCACAGCGCGGTCCATATCACGCTGGTAGGCCTCTGATAGGCGTCTCATGCTGGCCAGCTTTTTGGCGCCTTTGACTAGCTGAAGGCGGCGCGCCTCCAGCGTCTCAGCATCGGCGTCTTCGGGAATGGGCGCTGCCAGGTCTTGCAGCGCCGCGTTGAGCGGGTCATAATCACTCCCGCCAGAGTGCTCGCCATGATCAATGACAAGAACTTCCATGACAGTGCTTCCGCCGCTCTCCGCGCAAGGGATCAGCTCATCGTAGACTACCACGTTGGTGGGGAACGTGTCAAGCGACGCGGTGTCGGAGTCGACCAACATCGGATTAGTGGAGCCTACGGACTCCAAGTCCCCAGCTGGCTCGCTGGCAACGTGGAGTTGATCAAGGAGGCCCGCGAGGAGGCTCTCGGGGCCTCCTGTGCCCGCGTCGGATGCAGGCTCGTCGGAGAGGCGGACCTCGCTGACAAGATCAGCGAGGCAACTGGCCGCGCAAGCAATTTCAGCGCCATGCAGCGCGTCGGCACAAACTCCGTCTGGCATGCCGGGCTGGCTGCGCTCGCCAGGGAGGAAAAGGGTTCCCGTCTAGAATAGGTCTCCGGACGATGATGCACCTGGCCCCATGGTGGGCGCCAAATGTCGGGGGTTGGGTGCGACATATGCCAACGGATGGCTTATCATGGTGGGGGCGAGTAGAACATCGCCGGTGCCTGGAAACGGGATAAGGCGTAGACATGAACGCCGGCGTACTTTACCTAGGTTCGGGGCTCTCCTAGGAGATAACACCCCTAGTCCTGCTCTGTGGGGTTTCGACATGATCACTAAGGCGAAGTGAATACAAGGGCGCTCCTCGAGCTGTATGCTGAAGGTAAGAGAAGGCAGGGTCAGCTCTTCTCCCCCCCCCCTCGGTGTTCTATCTAGTTCTAATGGATCGGAACCCCTTTGCATAGGTGCCCTGGGGGGTTTATATAGGCCTACCCCCAAGGGTACAATGGTAAACTGTCTGTGTGCAGGGCCCAGCCGTCGGTCTCTCAGCCTGCCGGCCCTTCTACCGACTGCTGGGGCCCGCCGATTGGTGGGCCCCGCTGACTAGTCTGGTACGGAGCCGACAAGCCGTACCCGCCGCTTGCGGGTCTTGCCGGCTGGTGATTATTGTAGCTGTGCCTCTAATGACGCAGGCTTGGTCATGGGGTCGTGGCTACAGTCCCGCTGCTTGCGGGTGATCATTGTAGCCACTCCCCGTCTCGTCTGGTCAATGGCATGGGGAACCCGTGGGAGGGGCAGGCCGACTCCCGGGGGCCGGCTTCCTACGGGTCCGAGTGGTGGCACCCTTGCCGTCTTCCGAACTCTCGCTGACTGGTAGGGCCCGTCATCCGTGGACCGTACCGTTAGGCCATCATGGGCTCAGGACTCCGCCCGTTGTTGCTGATGTCAGGGATGGCATGGCAACAGTGTCGCGCTAGACGGAGATCTCCGTTGGTACAGCACACTGTGGCCTAGCCATCTCCTGGAAAACGGGAGGGAGTGGGCTTCACTGTTGCCACTCCCTGTCCCATCCCCCCTAGAGAGGGCATAGGCTTTGTTGGTGTCGTGGGTCGACTCCCCGTGGCCGGCTTCTCCGGAAGCCGCCAGGCGGAGTCGACTGGTCTTGACCTCGCCTCTAGGACTCGGATGCATGCGGGCAGCCGACTGTTCCTTCAGCCGTCCTCCAGAAGGCGGCTCTTCATCTATCGTCTTGAGGGGCGCAGTCAGCCCCGATATCTTGAAATGTTCTGGGCCTCGGGTTAGCCTACCTGTGGCCCATTACTCCGAGCCTTGCTCTTTATTATCTTGCAAACCTATCCAACAACACCTACAAAGTACTTCTAGTTTCATACTTGTTCTAGGTAAAGCGAACGTCAAGCGCGTGTAGAGTTGTATCGGTGGTCGATAGAACTTGAGGGAATATTTGTTCCGCCTTTAGGTCCTCGTTGGGTTCGACACTCTCACTTATCGAAAACTGTTGCGATCCCCTATACTTGTGGTTTATCAGTCACCGAGTTGTACATGCGCTGAACGCGGAGGTGCCGTACGTTTGGTACTCGATCGGTTGGAGCGCGAAGAAGTTCGACTACATCAACTGCTTCAACAAATTCCCCCGCTTACGGTCTACGAGGGTACATAGACACACTCTCCCCTCTCGATGATATGCAGATCTTGTGTGTGCGTAGAATTTTTTTTGTTTTCCATGCAATGTTTCCCAACATGTCTTTCTCAAACAACCCTGCAATCAAAATACAAAGAGTCTCTTGTGTCCCCAACACACCCAATACTATTGTCAATTGTGTAGGTGCACTAGTTCGGCAAAAAGATGATGATAGATGTGTAATATGTATAGTAGATATAGGGTCTTGTAATCTAAAATAATAAAAACAGAAAGGTAGCAAGTGACAAAAGTGAGCACAAATGGTATTGCAATGCTTGGAAACAAGGCCTAGGGTTCATACTTTCACTAGTGCAATCTCTCAATAGTGCTAACATAATCGAATCATATAACAATCCCTGAACGTGCGACAAAGAATCACTCCAAAGTTCCTATCGAAGAAAGTAGGACAAAATGTGTATCAACCTCTATGCCTAGATTACCCTAATGTCACCATGGGAATCTGCAAGTTGATTACCAAAACATATAGCAAGTGACTCAATAGAGTACCCCATTGTCACCATGGGTATCCACATGCAAGACATACATCAAGTGATCTCAAAATCCAAAATATTCAATCCAAATCAATGAAGCCTCAAAGAGCAAGACTCAATTTATCACAACAAAATAGATGGAGAAGAATACCATATGATCCAACTATATTAACAAAGTTAATGGTACATCAAGATCGTGCCCTATCAAGATCACGAGAGAGAGAGAGAGAGAGAGAGATCAAACACATAGCTATTGGTACATACCCTCAGACCCATGAGTGAACTACTCCCTCTCATCATGGAGGCCATCGGGATGATGAAGATGGCCTCTGGTGATGATTTCCCCCTCTGGAAGGGTGTCGGAAAAGGGCTCTAGATGAGATCGCTTTGGAATAGAGTCTTGCGGCAGCAACATAAAAGTTCTAGGATTTATAAGAACTTTCGGCATTGGAATCATGTCAAAAGGAGTCCCAGGGGCCCACAAGCTCACATGGCACTCCCAAGGTGGGTGGCACACCGTGTGAGCTTGTGCCCTCTTTGTGGGTCTTCTGGTCCTTCCTCGGAGCTCTGGGGGCCTCTTATGTTCCAAAAAAATCACCGTAAATTTTTATCGCGTTTGGACTTCATTTGGTATGGTTTTTCTGCGAAACATAGAAAGGGAAAAAAATGGGAACTGGCACTCGACACTAAGTTAATAGGTTAGTCCATAAAATATATATAAGTGAACCAAAACCATATAAAATTGTTGTAAACATGGCATGAATACTCCATAAATTATAGATACATTGGAGACATATCAGCATCCCAAGCTTAATTCTTGCTCGTCCTCGAGTAGGTAAATGATAAAAGAAGTAATTTAGGAAGTTTGAATGCTAGAATAGTGCATAAGTTTGATCAATTATAATTTCAATCACTTTTCCTAGTATGATAAATAACAACTCCTTCTCATAAACTCATCATGATAAAGTAGCAATCAATTCACATGTTATGGCTCAAACAATGCACTCTCTTGAAACTTAACAACCTATGTTCTTAGTCACCAAATGATTAAAAATCATATTATCTTAGGAAAAGTCTAAGTAAGAGCTCCACATACTCAATTATCATATAGTCTTCTATGATTGCTAGTACTCAAAGCATATTCTTAGAACAAACAACATCCATCAAACACAGAGGAAGATAGGGGCTTAATGTTTCGCCTCCCAACTTATTTATCATAGAGATAAATGTCAATAATAATAATCATGATCAAATATATTTGACTGGATATATGTGTCTGGATCTTTTCCCACCACATGGTGCTTGCCAAGTGGAGAATAATTGAGGTCGGAATAAGAAGTTGAATCAACATGAAAAGTAAATAGACAGGCCCTCTGCATAGCAAAGCGTGGATTTGCTAATGTGCGAGAGCTCATAGCTTAAAACAGAGATAATTTCATTTGAGAGGTGTACTTTTCCTATCAACGGTTTAACGACAAAGTTTTCAATATATCCCAAGCTAAACACATTAATGGCGGTTCCCATGCTTTTACACCCCATCCACCATACCAACACAAACCATGGCTAGCCCAATCCACGGTTGCCTGCCAACTTTCAACTTTTAAGGGGATTGTCCTCTATAAATTTTATTATTATTTTTGTTTGGTACTGGGCATTCCTATTACTAGCCTCCCTCAAATTTCACAAGTGAATAAACTCTCGTCGATGAGTAAAATATGAAGGAAATATTCCCTAGAGGCAATAATAAAGTTTTTATTTATATTTTCTTATTCATGATAAAGGTTTATTATTCATGCTAGAATTGTATTGATCAGAAACTTAAATACATGTATGAATACATAAACAAATACCATGTCCCTAGTAAGCCTCCACTAGACTAGATCGTTGATCAAAGATGGTTAAGGTTTCCTAACCATAGACATGTGTTGTCATTTGATAAGGGGATCACATCATTAGGAGAATGATGTGATGGACAAGACCCATCCGTTAGCTTAGCATATTGATCGATCAGTTTATCGATATTGCTTTCTTAATGTCAAATGCATATTCATTCGACTATGAGATTACGCAACTCTTGGATACCATAGGAATACTGTTGGGGATATTACTACCAGTATGACCCGCCCAGGAGGGGCCGGGTCAGCCCTAATGGCGGGTTACATAAGAAGCCCGATAAACATTCAATATGATAGTTTACTAAACATTGAAGGCCCAAAGGCCTGGGGCGGCTTAAGGCCTGATACTGTAAACCGCCGTATGTAAGGAAAGACTTGTAAAGAAAGGCATGTAAAGGAAGTCACCGAGCCAGACACGATTATGAGCCGGCCAGGACTCTGTAGGCCACCAGGCGTCAACCCGTGTATATAAGGGGACGACTCGGTGGCGGTTTAGGACAAGAAACAACCAAGTCGATAACCAAGCCGGCGAGTTAAGCCTCTTGGAGATTGAAACTTCAGCAATACCAATCCCAACTAGATGTAGGCTTTTACCTTCATTGTAAGGGGCCGAACTAGTATAAAAACTCTCTCATGTGTCCTTTGTCCCGATTAACCCCTTTAACCTTCCTAGTGCGATGGCCCTAAGACTAAGTCCTTGCTCTAGGACATCTGCCGTGTCAACTCCATGACAGTTGGCGCCCACCGTGGGGCTCGAACCCACAACCACAAGGTTAAGAGCTGGAAGTAGCCTTTGGGGATGAGTATGACTCCAGAGCAGAAAAATTAACCTTTGAAGTGGATAAGATCAAAAGCCCATATCATGCTCCGTTTGGGCGGTCGGTTATGCCAAGTTCATAGCTCGGCCGTGTTACGTATATTTGCAGCTCAAGATGCCGGGTCCTAAGGGCACCATTACAGTAGATGGGAGCCGGAAGATAGCCTTGGAATGTGAAGAAGGTGATGCCGCCTATGCTGAATCTGTTTGTGCAACATAGGAGTTAAAATTCTACAAGGATCATGTTGACCCGGCAGACATGATGTCATTAAAGAAACCAACAACAGAGCATGAGCCGGAGTTGAAATTCAAATCAGCTGATGACACTAAGATGGTTGACTTTGTACCTGGCGACTCATCCAAACAGTTCATCATCAGCGCAAACTTGGATCCGAAATAGGAAAGTGCGCTCATCGAGTTCATCCGTGAGAACCAAGACATCTTTGCATGGAAACCTTCAGACATGCCGGGTGTCCCGAGGGAACTCGCTAGCACACTCTTAATATCGATCCAAAGTTCAAACATGTCAGACAGTTTCTCCGATGGTTCAATGAAGAAAGGCGCAAGGTCATTGGAGAAGAGGTGGCCCGGCTCTTGGCAGCCGGGTTCATTGTGGAGGTCTTTCACCCCGAATGGTTAGCTAACCCGGTGCTTGTACTCAAAAAGAATGGCACCTAGCGTATGTGTGTGGATTACACAGATTTGAACAAGGCTTGTCCAGCTGACCCTTTTGCTCTCCCCCGTATTGATCGGATCATTGATGCTACGACGGGTTGCGCACGGTTGAGTTTCATAGATGCTTATTCCGGTTATCATCAGATTAAGATGGCAGTCAAGAATCAAGAGAAGACAGCTTTTATAACTCCTTTTGAAGCTTTCTGCTATGTGTCTATGCCTTTTGGGCTTAAGAGTGCCCAGGCGACTTACCAGCGGTGTGTGCAGAATTGTCTTCACGATCAAATTGGGCGCAATGTTCATGCTTATGTGGATGATATAGTGGTGAAATCCAGGGAAGAGGAAACCTTGGTCACAGACCTGAAAGAGACTTTTGATAATCTTCGGGTTTACAAGATGATGCTTAACCTGGCCAAGTGTGTTTTTGGAGTGCCAGCCGGCAAGCTCTTGGGTTTTTTGGTGTCTAACCGAGGTATTGAAGCTAACCCAGAGAAAATCAAGGCAATCACATCTCTAGCCAAACCAACCTGCGTCAATGATGTTCAGCGACTGGCGGGTCGTGTGGATGCTTTGAGCCGGTTCATAAGCCGGTTAGGGGAAAAGGCTATGCCTCTGTATCAGTTGATGAAGAAAAACGGATGTTTTTGTTTGGAGCGATGCTGCGAACGCTACTTTTGAGGATCTAAAGGCGCAACTGGCTGAGCCGCTGGTCCTGGCTGCTCCAATTGAGAAAGAGCCGCTATTGTTATACGTAGGTGCCAACTCACGGGCTGTTAGTGTGGCTATTATGGTAGAGCGCCAGGAGGCTGGCAAAGAGCATCCGGTTCAGCGGCCGGTTTATTATGTCAGTGAAGTGCTAATTGAGTCTAAACAATGATATCCACATTGGCAGAAGCTTGTTTATGGGGTGTTCATGGCGAGCCGGAAGCTTGAGCATTACTTTCAGGGACATCCAATCTCTGTGGTTAGCTCTGCTCCTTTGGGAGACATTATTCAAAATAGAGAAACCACGGGGTGAGTCGCCAAGTGGGCAATTGAGCTTGGGTCTCATGGGTTGAAGTATGTTCCACGTACTGCAATTAAGTCTCAAGCCCTGGTTGACTTCATCAATGACTAGACAGAGATGCAGATGCCGGAAGAGAAGCCGGACAACACATATTGGACTATTCATTTTGATGGATCCAGGCAATTGGAAGGCTCGGGGGCTGGAGTCGTGTTAACTTTGCCACGAGGTGATAAATTTTGTTATGTGTTACAGTTGATGTTTCCATGCACTAACAACGCAACAGAGTATGAAGCCTTGCTCCATGGTCTTCGAGTGGCAAAGGAGATGAGCTTGAGCCGGGTCAGTTGTCTTGGTGACTCAGATCTAGTGGCTCAACAGGTATCTGGCAAGTGGGATTCCAAAGACCCTCTCATGGTGGCTTATCGTCGAGAGGTCGATGTTGTTGCAGGATATTTTAAAGGTTATCAGGTGGAACACATTGACCGTCGAAAGAACGAAGCGGCTGATGCTTTAAGCCGGCTAGGGTCTCATCATAAACCGGTGCCACCCAACACCTTTTTGGATGTTTTGCATAACCCCTCTATCAAGTTGCCCACAGAAGACGATTTAGCTGTTCCTGACCCGGAGGCACAGTTGGTAGCGGCTCTTCATGTCATCCCAGATTGGACGATGCCGTTCTTGGCTTACATGACCCGGTGAGAGTTCACTACATATGACACATCCATGACATTTTGGGCCGAACGAATTTTTTTTCTATCATACATATGACACTTCTATGAAGATAATTGTGACAAAACCCGGTATCATCATAGATGTGGTGGTCTCCTACTTCTATGACAAAAAATCATGACAGAAAATGGGCTTTTCGTCCTGGGCGAGCCGGAGACGCGGCTGCATGACATTCTTTGGGCCGTCCATGACGGAAAAAACCGTGGTAGAAGCGAGCGGGAGGAAAATTTCGGGGAGTTCCCGGTTACGGTGGGAGGTCGGGGGCCGAGCGATGCGCGTTTCTCTTGTACACGTACGCGCGTGTGTGCGGGGCATTGGCTCTAACTGAACCCAAGTGAGGCGATGGGCTCTAACTGAACCCGAGCGATTGCACTGCAGGCTACACGTTACTGAACCTGAGCGATCGATCGATGGCTGTTAACTAAACCTGATCGAGCGATTCCTTCGCTACTGCTGCTAACTGAAGCCGATCGATGGGATGAACAGTGAGCATTGCGGGGGGGTTTGGATGAACAGTGAGCGGTGGCGTTGCCTCTGGATGAACAGGACCCCGTGGTGTGGTGGAGGGCTGGATGAACAGTAGACGGTGGAGGGGTGCCCATGGAGGGGTGGATGAACAGGACCCCGTGGTGTGGAGGGCTGGATGAACAGTAGACGGTGGAGGGGTGGTTGAACAGGACCCCGTGGTGTGAAGGGATGGATGAACAGTAGACGATGGAGGGGTGCCCGTGGAGGGGTGGTTGAACAGGACCCCGTAGTGTGGGGTGCTGGATGAACAGTAGACGGTGGAGGGGTGGTTGAACAGTAGCCGGTGGAGTAGCGCGCGGTGGAGGCTGGATGAACAGGAGCCCGTGGATGAACAGTCGTAGGTGGAGGCTGGAGGAGGTCGACGGTGGATGAATAGTAGCTCGTGGAGGCTAGAGGGGGTCGACGGTGGAGATGAACAGTATCCCGTGGAGTCCCGTTTTGCGGTACGCCACACCCCTCACGATGAACAGGAACCCCGTTTTGACTGTAGCACTCCAACACAAGTTTGTTTCCTCCGTTTTGCGGTATGCCACACCCCTCCCGATCAACAGGACCCCCATTTGTTTCCTCCGTTTTGCGGTACGCCAGACCCCTCCCGATGAACAGGATCCCGTTTTGAACGTGGCCGGTTGAACACAAGGTCGTTTCCTCCGTTCTGCGATACGCCGGGCCTCGTTTTCATCGCCTGTTCCGTCCAAGCCCTCCCGATGAACACGACGCAGTCCGTTGCCTCCCCATGAACACGACGCATTCCGTTGCCTCCCCATGAACACGAGCATTCCATTGCCTCCCCATGAACACGATGACGACGGTGTTTCTCTGTTCCGATCCAGCCATGTACACGAGCCCTCGCCATACGTATGCGCGAGTAGGCATTCGAGACCCCGCCCGTATGTACACATACGTGGCCGTATTTTCTTTCTTGCACCCTGTCCGTTGTACGTACGTGTACATGCTACGTGCGCACCTCTAGTATGACACGTGCGCGCCTCTACTACGACACGTGCGCGCCTCTACATCGACCAGTATGTACGTACACGTTTTGGATCACCGGACAACTTCCGGAGCGAAGAGTTAATCTTCGACATCGTCCGGTTTCGCAGTGGCTATCATGCACTACTCGGACGGGCAACATTTGAAAAATTCAATGCAGTGCCGCATTACGCATACCTCAAGCTCAAGATGCCAGGACCTCGCGGGGTCATAACAGTAAATGGAAACACAGAAGCTTGCTCCGTAAGAAGGAGCACACTGCGGCCCTTGCAGCAGAAGCACAAAGCAGCCTGTTCAGGCAGACCACTCATTCGGCGTCACAGCCCCCGGACACCTTCAAGCGAGTCCGGAACAAGCTGCAACAGGATCTCCTGGCACGATCAGAGCTCGCCTAGCAATTCGGCCCCCGTCCCAGTCCCAGTAAAGCGAAGAAATCCGTGCCACGCGTACATAACTACGCATTGAAAATACCATGGACATAGGCGGGGGCACGATTAGGACACGCCCCGCATTGTGGCTTAACCGCACTAGGGGCTGTATACCTTTTTAATCCCTTTTCTCTTTCAGGGCCTAACTCTCTGAAGCCCTTTCCGGCAGTACGATTGTCGGACATATTCCGGAAGCAACAACCAAGGCGACAAGAAGCTAAGATGAACACGGGAACCGCCAGGTGGTCTCTAGTAATAATTGATATACCCGCTTTTCACTATTTATGCGTAGCTTGCCCTTGGATAGGACATTTCGAATTGTCCTACTTTATGCTTATTGCACTACTTGTACCAAGTACGCTTCGGTGTATTATTTTAATAACAATGCATATCATTAATCTGTCATTGCATTATTTAAGTTTTTCTCTTTCTCTTATATGTCCATTTACGACAATCCGCACCCGCACGTTCGGGTATGGTCAGTTCGCCAGGGGTTCTCGTTTACCCCATAATATGGCGCAAGAAGTCCGAACACTTTCGACAGTGTGGCACCCCGAACTTATAGCATTATATGCATCAGCTCCGAATCATTGTCTTTGGTCAAATGTTGGGTTGCCCGGCTCCCATGCTTTGGTACCTTACGTTCCGCTATATCGGCTAAGGTAGCGGTGGGAGAACTATTGCGATTGTGTCCCGGTTCTTCCGGATGAGCACCTCAGTAGAGAAAGTCAAAAACTGACTGTCATGATAAGGCGAGAGACTGGTCGCTGTTTGAGAGGTCTCAAGTCATTGAAGACTTTTTCCGCTTTGGGCGAGGAGTCGGCCTTGTCCGGCTTAGGCGTGTATAGCGCCCCAAATTCGGCCCTCCGAATACCAGGGGCTACGCCAAAATTTAAAATCATAGACTTCTATGGCTAAGTGAGAGTGATGAAGCATTATAGTCCGATTGCCTGGTTCGTTGCGCTGAACACCTCCCTTGAAGGACCCAAAATTGGGGTAAAGAGTGCTCAGGTTTATCCCGAACACCCCAGTACTAGTTACATGGGGGCAGAAGTCGATGACTGGCCAACTCTTAGATTTTATAAACGGCCACACAGAAGGTAATATTTTAAATTAAGAAAGCATCGCATGACGCAAATGAACTCGTTTCATATTACAGGATCACATGAGCATGTTCATTCAAAAATTACATCCTTGGCACACTTATCTGCCACTAGGCGGGAACCCTTCAAGACACTCATAATAATTCTCGGGGCAGCGATGCTCCTTGCCCTCTGGCGGCCCCTCCTTCACCAGCTCCACGGCGTCCAGCTTCGCCCAGTGCACCTTCGCCCGGGCAAAAGCCCTGAGTGCACCCTCGATGTAGACGGACTGCTTGATGACTTCAAGCCGTGGGCAGGCTTCCACAAGCCGCCTCACCAGACCGAAGTAGTTGCCGGACAGGGGCTCGCCAGGCCACATCCAGACTATAAGGCCCCTCATGGCTTGTCCGGCCGCCTTGTGAAGCTCGACCAACTGCTTCAGCTGGTCGCTCAAGGGCACGGGGTGTTCGGTCCCAGTATACTGAGACCGGAACAACTTCTCCGTTGAGCTCCCCTCCTCAGCCCGGTAAAACTCCGCGGCATCCAGTACACTGCGGGGAAGATCTGCAAACGCTCCTGGAGAGCTCCAAACTCGGGTAAGAAAAAGGAAAGTCTCCTTCACGTGCTTGCTTTGCATAATGAATGCCTTACCCGCTGCTATCTTCTTCACCGCGTCAATCTCCTGGAGGGCCTTACATGCTTCGGCCTTGGCGCTCCGGATGCTTTCAAGCGCCTGCGCGAGCTCGGACTCTCGCGTCTTAGAGTCAAGCTCCAAGGACTCGTGCTTTTTTGCGAGAGCCTCGAGCTCTTGCTGCACCTCTCCTACTCGGGCTTCTTGCTTCTCCCGCTCAATACACTCCTTGGCCGCTTCGTCTTCGGCCTTGGACAGCGCTTTCCTCAGGGTCGCCACTTTGGTCGTGGCCCCTCGCAAACCCATGATGATCCTATTATTTTTTAACTGAATTTCTTCTTAACTATATAGACAGGGGTATTTCTTACGTTTGCTCTCTTCAAGCTGCCTCTTGGTAAGGCCGAGCTCGTCCTCGGACCGCTTCAGGTCATGCTTCAGCGCAGAGACCTCCGCAGTACGTGCGGCAGCGGTCAGCAGTGAAGCCTGCACATACACATAGACATACTCTAATTAGACTCCTGAGTTATCATTTGATCCTCTATTCGGCTTTTCTTCGCGAACGCCGAACAGAGCATCAGGGGCTACTATCTATGCGGTAATATTTTCTTATATTTTGATTGCTTACCTCAAATCCTGTTAGGAGGCTGGCGCAAGCTTCGGTTAGTCCATTTTTGGCGGACTGAACCTGCTCGACCACCGCACTCATGATAGTGCGATGCTCTTCATCGATGGAAGCACTGCGAAGCGCTTCCAGCAAGTTGTCCGGTGCCTCTGGTTGGACAGAGGACACCGGCACGGATGGTTGGCCCCCCTTAACCGGGGACCGCCTGCCGGAGTATAACACCCTCGATGCGACTATATCTCCCACGTGTCGAGGCACGACTTAGAGGCATAATCGCATTGAAGGCATATGTCGCAAGTTAGGCAATCTTCACAACATCCCATGTAATATAAATAATAAAGGGGAGATAACATAGTTGGCTTACACTCTCCACATCAATCAAGTACATAAATAACATTACATCATCCAAACACTCATGGCCCGACTACGGCGCCAAAAAAAAGATAACCCAACATGCGACACGGTCCCGATCACCCCCAGCTGGGCACCACTACTGATCATCAGGAAAGGAAACATAGTAACCTTGAGAGTCCTCGTCAAACTCCCACTTGAGCTCAAACGCGTCTCCTGGAGCAGAATCATCTGGCCCTGCATCTGGTGTAATAATAATCTATGAGCCACAGGGACTCAGCAATCTCGCACCCTCGCGATCAAGACTATTTAAGCTTATAGGTAAGGCAAGGTAAATATGTGGAGCTGCAGCAAGCGACTAGCAAGTATGGTGGCCAACTTATTCGCAAAAGAGAGCGAGAAGAGGAGGCAAAGCGCGAGCGAGAAACTAGAGAGCAACCTGCGCAAAACATTACTCCAACACCGTGTCCACTTCCCGGACTCCGCCGAGAAGAGGCCATCACGGTAACACACTCAGTTGATTCATTTTAATTAAGTTAAGGTTCAAATTATCTACAACCGGACATTAACAAATTCCCATCTGCCCATAACCGCGGGCACGGCTTTCAAAAGTTCAAATCCCTGCAGGGAAGTCCCAACTTAGCCCATGACAAGCTCTCACGGTCGACGAAGGAATAGACCTCCTCCCAAGACGTTTCGATCAGACTCGGTATCTCAGTTATTCAAGACACTTCGACAGGTTAAAACAAGACCAGCAACACCGCCCGAATGTGCCGACAAATCCCGATAGGAGCTGCACATATCTTGTTCTCAGGGCACACTCAGATGAGCAAGACGTCGGGTAGGCCAGCCCAGAGTTGCCCCTGGTAGCCCCGGACATCGCTCGATTGGACCAACACTCAGAGGAGCACTGGCCCGGGGGGGTTAAAATAAAGATGACCCTTGAGTCTGCAGAACCCAAGGGAAAGAAAAGGCTAGGTGGCGAATGGTAAAACCAAGGTTGGGCATTGCTGGAAAAGCTTTAATCAAGGCAAACTATCAAGGGGTTCCCATTATAACCCAACCGCGTAAGGAACGCAAAATCCGGGAACATAACACCGATATGACGGAAACTAGGGCAGCAAGAGTGGAACAAAACACTAGGCGAGAGGCCGAGCCTTCCACCCTTTACCAAGTATATAGATGCATTAAGATAACATGGCAATATAATGATATCCCAACAAGTAAATAAATGTTCCAACAAGGAACGGCCTTCAATCTTCACCTGCAACTAGCAATGCTATAAGAGGGGCTGAGCAAAGCGGTAACATAGCCAATCAACAGTTTGCTAGGACATGGTGGGTTAGAGGTTTGACATGGCAATTTGGGAGGCTTGAAAGCAAGTGGTAGGCATCGTAGCATTGGCATAGCAAAAGAGCAAGCAAACTAGCATAGCAAAGATAGTAGTGATTTCGAGGGTGTGATCATCTTGCCTGCACAGTTGTCAGAGTTGACTGAATCCTCGAAAGCAAACTCAACGGGCTCCTCGTTAGCGAACTCGTCTCCCGGATCTACCCAAACAAGACAAACAAGCAACAAGGACACAATCAACCACGTGCAAGGAACAAACAATATGATGCGATGATGATATGCTATGCGGGATGCGATGCGGGATGCAAAATGAAAGATATAACAGCAAACGCATGAACCTGGCCTCAACTTGGAATTCCAAGTGTGCCACTGGAAATATGAGATGAAATCGCTAGAAAACGATATAAAGAACGCCGGAATCGGAGTTACGGTTTGGAAATGGCAAGCGATTCAAATATGACACCGGTCTTCGATTTACAGCAAGTAGCCATCTAAATGCAATGAAATGAACATGCTACGACACCCAAACATGACAACAAAATACATGGTAGGGATGCATTCAAGATGCTTAACAAAAGTCTAGCACTGAGCTACGGCCAAATCATCCATTAACAGGTTCAAACAAGCATGGCAAAAATGCATATGGCAAACAGATCTCAGACTTAGTGAAATTAACACTTGTCTGGAATTTCAGACTTAGTGAAAGTCTAGCACTTGTCTCTTCGGAGCCATAAAACTACATGCTACAGGACCTGAACATGGCAAAGTAAAGCATGGCATGGAGCTACTCAAAGAGCTTAACAAAAGTCCCTTAGTGACCTTGAGCCAAAAGGGATCAGAAAATACAATTGCAAGCATGTGAACATAGCAAAAACATAATCAGTTTCCAGACTTAGTGAAAACTGACACATGCTGAAACATAACTCAAGTAGGCATGTTTACGAGCTCGATGATCTCACTACAGAGCAAGTCATGGCAAGACAAGCATACACCCATCAAGAAGGCACAAAATGCAAGCTAGACATGGCAAGAACAATGGCATAGCATGCACAGATCAACTAAAACATCATCGACAAAATTGCAAACAAGTTGGCAATCTGCCCAGATTCACAAAGTAGCAAAAGTAGAGCTCGATTGACTCAAGCTAGGGTGCTCCATAATTGCAAACAAAGACATGGATGGATAAAGCACTACAAGATTAACAAAACATCCTTACTGATCATCCTCAAAAGAGGCACGGATCACTAGGAAACAACATGAACATATGGCATCATGAGATAAACAGCTCAAGGACTTAGTGGAATTGCTAAGTCCCTGAAATCAGAATTAACAAGTGCACCACTTTGCAAGCTTGTGCTAGTCACCACACACATCACAAAAATACATGGGTTGCACCTCTGGAAAGATTACAAAACCCTTAACAAAACATATGTAGAACTCATGGGCATAGCATGCACATATTAATCATGGCAAAAATGACAAAAGCCTAAATGGAGTAGCAGATCTGACAATTATCTCAAGTAGCCCTCTTCTAACAGCATATCGGGCATCAAGATGAGCTCAAATGAAAATGATGCAATGGAATGAAATGATGTACTCTCTAAGATGAACATTTTGATATGCTATATGCATGAATTGAAGCTACGGATGCAAAGTTACGAGGCCGTGAACATGAGCACTTGAACTGAAAATCCGGGGACTTAGAGGAAAAAATCAACCTTCCAGATCTAGGGTTTTGACCCGAGGCACGTAGATCAAGGCGGGGCCGGCGAGGCACTGTTCATCGGCGGGGATGGAGCTCGCCGGAGCCGGCGTTGAGGAGGGAGGAGGCGGCCGGAGGGGCGCCGGCCCGGATCTGAGGCGGCGGAGGCACGGGAGGGCGGCGGCGACCGGAGCGAGGCGGCGGCGGCCGGATCGAAGCGGCGGTGGCCGGTGGGTCGACGGCGACCGGCGCGGCGGTGGGGCGGCACCAGCGAAGGCGGCGGGCAGCGCTGGAGGGCAGGCGGCGGCGGAGAGCCTTCGGGCCGCGGGGGCCTGGCCCGGGCCTCGCGGGCTTCGGCGGGAGGCGGTGGCTGCGCGCCACGTGGCGCTCTGCCAGTGGCCACGGGTGGCGGCGCGGCGTGTCCAGCGGCGGACGGACACGTCCGGCGCGGAGAGAGATGAATTTTTAGGGTTTCGGGGAGGGGGATTCGAGATTTTCGAGGGGGACCTATTTATAGGCATAGGGGGAGCTAGGAGAGTCCAAATAAGGTGCGGTTTTCGGCCACGCGATCGTGATCGAACGCTCTAGATGATGGAGCAGGTTTAGGTTGGTTTTGGGGCAAATTGGAAGGGTGTTGGGCTGCAACACACACGAGGCCTTTTTGGTCCCTCGGTTAACCGTTGGAGTATCAAACGAAGTCCAAATGATACGAAACTTGACAGGCGGTCTACCGGTAATAAACAAGTCCGCTTGGAAAGTCTCGGTCCAATCCGGAAATGTTTAATCTCCACACACGAAAGAAAGCTAGAAATGACCACCGGAGGAGAACGAAGCGCCGGAATGCAAAACGAACAATGGGAAAAATGCTCGAATGCATGAGACGAACACGTATGCAAATGCAATGCACATGATGACATGATATGAGATGCATGACAACGATAACAACACACGGAGACAAAGACCCGAACCCGAGAAAATAAATATAACTTAACGCCGGAAACGGCAAGAGTTGGAGTACAAATTGGGAAAGTTACATCCGGGGTGTTACAACACTCCACCACTATGAAAGGATCTCGTCCCGAGATCTTGGACTGAAAGAACACCGGGTACTCAGAATGGAGGTGATCCTCGCGTTCCCAGGTAGCTTCACAGTCGGAATGGTGTGACCACTTGACTTTGAGAAATTTGATTGACTTGTTGCGAGTCTTGCGTTCAGTCTCTTCAAGAATAGCAACTGGGTGCTCATGATAAGAGAGATCTTCTTGGAGCTCAATGTCCTCGAAGTTGACGGTGCGGTCAGGAGTCTTGAAGCACTTTCGGAGCTGAGAGACATGGAACACGTCATGAACATTTGCAAAGTTTGAAGGAAGCTCGAGTTGATAGGCGAGGTCGCCTCTCTTGCTGACAATCTTGAAAGGTCCCACATATCTAGGGGCAAGCTTCCCTTTGATACCTAAGCGACGAGTACTTTTCATAGGAGAGACGTGGAGGTAAACATGATCTCCGATCTCGAAAGCCAAATCACGGTGCTTACTATTATAGTAGCTCTTCTGGCGGGATTGGGCTACTTTGAGGTTATCACGAATGACTTTGCACATTTCCTCTGCCTCTGTGATTAAGTCATTACCCAAAAGCTGACGTTCACCGGTTTCAGACCAGTTGAGAGGGGTACGGCACTTCCTGCCATACAGAATTTCAAATGGGGCCTTGCCCGAACTTGCTTGAAAACTGTTTTTGTAGGAGAGTTCAGCATAAGAAAGACAATCCTCCCACTTCATGCCGAAGGAGATCACACAAGCCCTGAGCATATCTTCAAGAATCTGGTTGACACGCTCGACTTGACCGCTAGTTTGAGGATGGAAAGTTGTGCTGAAGCGGATGTTGGTGCCCATGGCCTTCTGAAAAGAATCCCAAAACTTGGAGGTAAAGATGCTGCCACGGTCTGAAGAGATCACTTGTGGAATACCGTGCAGAGAGACAATACGAGAGGTATAGAGTTCCGCCAATTGAGATGTAGTGATCGACTCTTCGATAGGCAGAAAGTGAGCCACTTTAGTGAGTTTGTCGATGACAACGAATATAACATCATTGCCACGCTTGGACTTTGGAAACCCAGTCACGAAGTCCATTTCAATGTGGTCAAACTTCCATTCTGGAATGGCAAGAGGTTGGAGGAGACCTGCTGGCCTTTGGTGTTCTGCCTTCACTCTTCTGCAGACATCACATTCATTCACGAATTGAGCAATCTTGCGCTTCATTCGAGTCCACCAATAAGCTTGCTTGAGGTCCTAATACATCTTCGTGCTCCCAGGGTGGATGGAGAGGAGAGAATTGTGAGCCTCGTTCATGATCGCTTTACGGAGGTCACCTTTGGGTACAACAATACGATCCTCGAAGAAGAGAGTGTCCTTGTCATCAAGGCGGTAACACTTGTACTTGGGTTGACTCTTGGCAATCCCAATCTTCACCTTTTTCACCATAGCATCAAGAAGCTGGGCTTGGTGAATCTGGTCTTCTAAGGTAGGAGAGACTTGAAGGTTAGCGAGGAAACCTTGTGAAACAACTTGCAGATTAAGTTTGCGGAAAGCTTCACAAAGCTCGGGTTGATAAGGCTTAAGAATCAGACTGTTGCAATAAGCTTTCCTGCTCAATGCGTCAGCAATCACATTGGCCTCTCCTGGAGTATACTCGATACTCAGTTTATACTCTTGAATCATTTCGACCCATCGAGTTTGCCTGAGGTTGAGATTAGGCTGAGTGAAGATGTACTCGAGACTCTTGTGATCAGTGAAAATATCCACTTTTCTTCCCAATAGAAGATGTCTCCAAGTCAAAAGAGCATGCACAACTGCCGCCAACTCGAGATCATGAGTGGGGTAGTTCTTCTCATTAGGCTTCAACTGGCGAGAGGTATAAGCAACAACTTTCTTCTCTTGCATCAATACTGCGCCAAGACCTTGGAGAGAGGCATCACAAAAGACCTCGTACGGCTTGGATTCATCAGGCGGAGTCAGAACTGGAGCAGTGATCAATTTCTCTTTCAAAGTGTTGAAAGCAATGTCACACTCCGGAGACCAAACGTACTTGACGTGCTTCTGGACAAGATTAGAGAGAGGCTTCGCGATCTTCAAAAAGTTTTCAACGAATCTTCGACAATAGCTTGCGAGACCGAGGAAGCTACGGAGTTGCTTCACGTTCTGAGGAGGTTCCCAATTCACAATTGCAGACACCTTCTCAGGATCCACGGCAATGCCCTTGGCAGAGATGATATGACCAAGATAAAGAACCTCATCGAGCCAAAATTCACACTTGGAGAACTTGGCGTAGAACTGATGTTCCCTGAGCTTATCAAGAACCAAACGCAAGTGCTTGGCATGATCTTCCTTGTTCTTCGAGAAAACCAGAATGTCGTCGAGATAGACCAAAACGAAGTCATTGGTGTAGGCATTGAAGATGAAGTTCATCATGCGAGAGAACGTCGGAGGAGCGTTGACGAGGCCAAAAGACATGACAGTGTATTCATATGAACCAAAGCTTGTCCTCAAAGCCGTCTTGGCAATATCTTGCTCACGGATTCGAATCTGATGATAACCCATATGAAGATCAAGCTTGGAGAATACTTGGGCACCTTTGAGTTGTTCGAACAGCTCGTTGATGTTGGGAAGTGGATATTTGTTCTTGATGGTCTTCTTGTTCAATGGACTGTAATCAACACAAAGTCGGTCCGTTCCATCCTTCTTCTTCACAAAAAGAACCACAACCCCATGGAGAAGAACTAGGTCGGATGAGACCCATTTTCTCTTGAATATCGAGTTGCTTCTTCAGCTCCTTCAACTCTTCAGGTCCGAGCTTGTAAGGACGTTTGCACACAGGTTCCGTGTCGGGCTCGAGATCAATAACGAATTCAACTGGCCGGTGCGGAGGCATTCCTGGAAGCTCTTCTGGAAAAACGTCTTGATATTCGCAAACGACTGGAATTTGAGAGATAGCATCCAATTCACCCTTCTCATTGAGAGAAAACAGACGGATGGTATCATCACGAGCGGCAAAGACAATTACATCCTCAGACGAATGAGTCAATTGAATCTGCCTGGCTGCACAATCAAGCTGAGCCTTGTGCTTAGAAAGCCAATCCATTCCGAGAATAAGATCAATATCCGAGTTGCCAAGAACCATTGGAGAAGAAAGAAACTTGTAATCGCCCAACGTGATAGTAACATCCGGCGCCATCATTTTGGTGTTCATGAACAAACCCGGAGAAGAAACCGCTATCGGCTTAGGCAAATCAATAGTGTGCACATCATGCATAGATGCAAAAGGCTTCGATAAAAATGATAACGATGCACCAGTGTCAAAAAGAACTCTTGTGGGAATGTCATTAATAGGAAGGTTACCCATGATCACATCTGGTGAGTCCTCTTCCCGAGCTGCATTCAGCAAGTTGACCTTGGCGGACTTGGGGTTATGCTTGACCACAGCTGTACTTGCCGATCTGACAGGAGGAGGAGGAGGAAGACGCCTCTGGTTGAGACACTTGTTGGCATAGTGACCCTTCTGTTGGCACTTGTTGCACGTGACCTCTGAAAGCGGACGGTGATACAGAGCACTCAATCTTGGAGCTTGAGACGAAGTCTTGTTCTGAAAGCCAGGGTTGGGTGGGTGGGAAGAAACACTGCCACCTTTGCTCTTCTGCTGATACGGCTGACGGAATGGAGGAGGAGGAAGCCAATACTTCTGCTGCTTGGCCACTTGAGTAGAGGAAGAAGAAGTAACATCTCTGACTCGCTTCTTGGAAGCATCACACCTCAACTGAGAAGCCTCTTGCTTTAGTGCCATGTTGTAGAACTCATCGTATCTCAAGGGCTCAAAGAGAACAAGAGCTAGCTGAATTTCTTCTCTGAGACCACCCCTGAACTGGTATATCATGCTCTTCTCATCAGGGACGTCCTGCTTGGCAAAACGGGCAAGCTTGTGCAACAACTTGTTGTAGTCATAGACAGACAAAGAGCCTTGCTTCAGATTGCGGAATTCCTCACGCTTGCTTTCAACCACGCTCTGGGGAATATGATGAGCCCTGAAATCTCGACGGAAATCATCCCAAGTGATAACACGTCCACCTCTGGAGTCCTTGTACTGCTGGAACCATTCTACAGCTTGATCTTTGAGTTGGAAGGAAGCGAACTTAACAAAGTCCTCAGGCCTGACGTTACTGCACTCGAAATGCTTGCACAGATCCACAAGCCAATCGTCAGCATCGGTTGCCTCAACACAATTGCTGAAAGTCTTTGGCCCATTAGCAAGGAACTGGTTGAGTGAAGCAAAGTGATTCTGATTGTTGCCTTGATTCCCTTGGTTGCCTTGATTGCGCTCTTGGAGAATTTGCATGATCAACTGTGTGTTTGCATTGGTTGCGGCCATCACAGCTTGCCATGCCTCCGGAGGAGGTGGAGGTGGTGGCGGATCAGGATTCGGAGTCGTGCGTGTTGGAGGAGCCATCCTGAAGAGGTTGACCACCATTAGCACATTGATAGACAAATATTGAAGCTGAATCCAACGGAATGAAAATTGCAACATATAGTCTTCACATCTGAACAAAATGAACGAATGCATTCCTCTTGAAATGGTCACATATCCATAAATTGAGAAGCCACGTAGAATTAAGGTAGAGAAATAAATCAACAAGGTACGGATCAAGAACGAATAATCGGTAAGAAATCCCAATCTCAAACCAATATCCGTGGAAGAAGAACTAGAGCTACTAGAATTCCCACCTATGAAACTCCCGAACCTTTCCGGTTATGCAATCAGGTGTTGATGATACAGGGGAAGCATAATATCTCACCCAAACTAGCAATTCCTACATCCAGCTATATCCATCCTTCAACACATAACCAAGAAACCTTCGGAAACCATCTACCTCAACCTTCAAAAAGCATCCGTTATGCCAGTTATGGCGATACTCCCGAACTCCCGCCCCAGTACTGGGTTGCGTCGAGGTTATCTCACCAACGAACTGCATAAAAGAGATTTTCGATGTCGGCATACTAAACTCAGGTATTCCAGAACTGCAACGATAAAATTATGATGACAACACCTCAGAGCTCAACTCCCCGGGACACTTCCACTAAACCCCTGACAGGAGGCACCAAGACAATGTTCTCATCATAAAACCATCGGAACGATTCCAAGATACCCGCGTGATCCTAAAAAAATTTAGTGAAATTTGAGAAGAGAAGAGTCAAAACTCTATGTCAGGATGCCTTACCAGAGCGATGAGGAGACTGGGAAGTAAAAAGAATTCCTAAACTCTCCGATATATAATTCCTAAATGACTCAAAACATTTTTCTAGACACAACTCGGCCACTAAAAATGATCAAGCAATGGGGCTCCTAAGGTCGGGGAAGGCTCTGATACCAACTTATAACACCCTCGATGCGACTATATCTCCCACGTGTCGAGGCATGACTTAGAGGCATAATCGCATTGAAGACATATGTCGCAAGTTAGGCAATCTTCACAACATCCCATGTAATATAAATAATAAAGGGGAGATAACATAGTTGGCTTACACTCGCCACATCAATCAAATACATAAATAACATTACATCATCCAAACACTCATGGCCCGACTACGGCGCCAAAAAGAGATAAGCCAACATGCGACACGGTCCCGATCACCCAAAACTGGGCACCATTACTGATCATCAAGAAAGGAAACATAGTAACGTTGAGAGTCCTCGTCAAACTCCCACTTGAGCTCAAACGCGTCTCCTGGAGCGGAATCATCTGGCCCTGCATCTGGTGTAATAATAATCTGTGAGCCACAGGGACTCAGCAATCTCGCACCCTCGCGATCAAGACTATTTAAGCTTATAGGTAAGGCAAGGCAAATATGTGGAGCGGCAGCAAGCGACTAGCAAGTATGGTGGCCAACTTATTCGCAAAAGAGATCGAGAAGAGGAGGCAAAGCGCGAGCGAGAAACTAGAGAGCAACCTACGCAAAACATTACTCCAACACCGTGTCCACTTCCCGGACTCCGCCGAGAAGAGGCCATCACGGTAACACACTCAGTTGATTCATTTTAATTAAGTTAAGGTTCAAGTTATCTACAACCGGACATTAACAAATTCCCATCTACCCATAACCGCGGGCACGGCTTTCAAAAGTTCAAATCCCTACAGGGGAGTCCCAACTTAGCCCATGACAAGCTCTCACGGTCGACGAAGGAATAGACCTCCTCCCAAGACATTCCGATCAGACTCGGTATCTCGGTTATTCAAGACACTTCGACAGGTTAAAACAAGACCAGCAACACCGCCCGAATGTGCCGACAAATCCCGATAGGAGCTGCACATATCTCGTTCTTAGGGCACACTCAGATGAGCAAGACATCAGGTCGGCCAGCCCAGAGTTGCCCCTGGTAGCCCCGGACATCGCTCGGTTGGACCAACACTCAGAGGAGCACTGGCCCGGGGGGGTTAAAATAAAGATGACCCTTGAGTCTGCAGAACCCAAGGGAAAGAAAAGGCTAGGTGGCGAATGGTAAAACCAAGGTTGGGCATTGCTGGAAAAGCTTTAATCAAGGCGAACTATCAAGGGGTTCCCATTATAACCCAACCGCGTAAGGAACGCAAAATCCGGGAACATAACACCGATATGACGGAAACTAGGGCGGCAAGAGTGGAACAAAACACTAGGCGAGAGGCCGAGCCTTCCACCCTTTACCAAGTATATAGATGCATTAAGATAACATGGCAATATAATGATATCCCAACAAGTAAATAAATGTTCCAACAAGGAACGGCCTTCAATCTTCACCTGCAACTAGCAATGCTATAAGAGGGGCTGAGCAAAGCGGTAACATAGCCAATCAACGGTTTGCTAGGACATGGTGGGTTAGAGGTTTGACATGGCAATTTGGGAGGCTTGAAAGCAAGTGGTAGGCATCGTAGCATTGGCATAGCAAAAGAGCAAGCAAACTAGCATAGCAAAGATAGTAGTGATTTCGAGGGTGTGATCATCTTGCCTGCACAGTTGTCAGAGTTGACTGGATCCTCGAAAGAAAACTGAACGGGCTCCTCGTTAGCGAACTCGTCTCCCGGATCTACCCAAACAAGACAAACAAGCAACAAGGACACAATCAACCACGTGCAAGGAACAAACAATATGATGCGATGATGATATGCTATGCGGGATGCGATGCGGGGTGCAAAATGTAAGATATAACACGAAACGCATGAATCTGGCCTCAACTTGGAATTCCAAGTGTGCCACTGGAAATATGAGATGAAATCGCTTGAAAACGATATAAAGAACGCCGGAATCGGAGTTACGGTTTGGAAATGGCAAGCGATTCAAATATGACACCGGTCTGCGATTTACAGCAAGTAGCCATCTAAATGCAATGAAATGAACATGCTACGGCACCCAAACATGACAACAAAATACATGGCAGGGATGTATTCAAGATGCTTAACAAAAGTCTAGCACTGAGCTACGGCCAAATCATCCATTAATAGGTTCAAACAAGCATGGCAAAAATGCATATGGCAAACAAATCTCAGACTTAGTGAAATTAACACTTGTCTGGAATTTTAGATCAGGTAGCACTCTTCGGAGCCACAAAACTACATGCTACAGGACCTGAACATGGCAAAGTAAAGCATGGCATGGAGCTACTAAAAGAGCTTAACAAAAGTCCCTTAGTGACCTTGAGCCAAAAGGGATCAGAAAATACAATTGCAAGCATGTGAACATAGCAAAAACATAATCAGTTTTCAGACTTAGTGAAAACTGACACATGCTGAAACATAACTCAAGTAGGCATGTTTACGAGCTCGATGATCTCACTACAGAGCAAGTCATGGCAAGACAAGTATACACCCATCAAGAAGGCACAAAATGCAAGCTATACATGGCAAGAACAATGGCATAGCATGCACGGATCAACTACAACATCATCGACAAAATTGCAAACAAGTTGGCAATCTGCCGAGATTCACAAAGTAGCAAAAGTAGAGCTCAATTGACTCAAGCTAGGGTGCTCCATAATTGCAAACAAAGACACGGATGGATAGAGCACTACAAGATTTACAAAACATCCTTACTGATCATCCTCAAAAGAGGCACGGATCACTAGAAAACAACATGAACATATGGCATCATGAGATAAACAGCTCAAGGACTTAGTGGAATTGCTAAGTCTCTGAAATCAGAATTAACAAGTGCATCATTTTGCAAGCTTGTGCTAGTCACCACACACATCACAAAAATACATGGGTTGCACCTCTAGAAAGATTACAAAACCCTTAACAAAACATATGTAAAACTCATGGGCATAGCATGCACATATTAATCATGGCAAAAATGACAAAAACCTAAATGGAGTAGCAGATCTGACAATTATCTCAAGTAGCCCTCTTCTAACAGCATTTCGGGCATCAAGATGAGCTCAAATGAAAATGATGCAATGGAATGAAATCATGTACTCTCTAAGATGAACATTTCGATATGCTATATGCATGAATCGAAGCTACGGATACAAAGTTACGAGGCCGTGAACATGAGCACTTGAACTGAAAATCCGGGGACTTAGAGGAAAAAATCAACCTCCCAGATCTAGGGTTTTGACCCGAGGCACGTAGATCGAGGCGGGGCCGGCGAGGCACTGTTCACCGGCGGGGATGGAGCTCGCCGGAGTTGGCGTTAAGGAGGGAGGAGGCGGCCAGAGGGGCGCCGGCCCGGATCTGAGGCGGCGGAGGCACGGGAGGTTGGCGACGACCGGAGCGA
>NC_041390.1:553352988-553385752 GCF_002162155.2 Triticum dicoccoides
GCTGGAGGGCAGGCGGCGGCGGAGAGGCTTCGGGCCGCGGGGGCCTGGCCCGGGCCTCGCGGGCTTCGGCGGGAGGCGGTGGCTGCGCGCCACGTGGCGCTCTGCCAGTGGCCGCGGGTGGCGGCGCGGCATGTCCGGCGGTGGACGGACACGTCCCGCGCGGAGAGAGATGAATTTTTAGGGTTTCGGGGAGGGGGATCCGAGATTTTTGAGGGGGCCTATTTATAGGCATAGGGGGAGCTAGGAGAGTCCAAATGATGTGCGGTTTTTGGCCACGTGATTGTGATCAAACGCTCTAGATGATGGAGCAGGTTTTGGTGGGTTTTGGGACAAATTGGAAGGGTGTTGGGCTGCAACACACACGAGGCCTTTTCGGTCCCTCGGTTAACCGTTGGAGTATCAAACGAAGTCCAAATGATACGAAACTTGACAGGCGATCTACCGGTAGTAAACCAAGGCCGCTTGGCAAGTCTCGGTCCTATCCGGAAATGTTTAATCTTCACACACGAAAGAAAGCTAGAAATGACCACCGGAGGAGAACGAAGCGCCGGAATGCAAAACGGACAACGGGGAAAATGCTCGAATGCATGAGACGAACACGTATGCAAATGCAATGCACATGATGACATGATATGATATGCATGACAACGATAACAACACATGGAGACAAAAACCCGAACCCGAGAAAATAAATATAACTTAACGCCGGAAACGGCAAGAGTTGGAGTACAAATTGGGAAAGTTATATCCAGGGTGTTACACGGAGTCCGGAACCATCAAAGGTTCCGGCGCAGTGTTCGGCTGAGGTCCGAACTCGGAGCTCGTAGGAGCCTCGCTCCCTTGGTACCCAGGGTCCGGGAAGTTGCCTTGAGGCGCCCCCAGGACCACCTCCCCTTGGCTCTGTGCCTTTTGAGACAACACATCGGCGTTATCCATAGGGCGAGGGGTGGTAGCGGTCAGGAGAGAACCGTTGTTCATATCCGACGAGTCCAGAGAGCCGCTCGACGAGGATACGTCGAGACGAGCTTGGGACGGACTGCATAATCATGTTCGGCATGAGGAGAGGCAGTGTAATAAAGTATACCATGAAGTACTATGGCGCCCGGACACTTACGATTTTGCCAAGGGCTTGACCCTGGGTAGACACTTGTCGCCGCAGTCGACGGCTGTCGTGGCGCAGTCCGAAGGGAGGGTCCTTCCCTTCTTGGACCCTTCGGCCTCCCCGGTTGGGTCGACCTTCCTTTTCTTGTCTCCCCCGGCTGGGGGGGAGAACTTTCCTCTTCCTCCTCCTCGTCTTCATGGGAGGAGTGCGCGTCGGAGTCATCGGACGATGAGTCCGATACAACCTTGCGTCGGAGACCCTTTCGGGTCCCCGCGGCCTTCTTCTTGGTCTTCTTCACCGGCACCTTGTAAGGTGCCGGAGTCAGCATCTCCGTTAGGAGAGCGCCTGGAGGATCTTCGGGCAGGGGGACTGGGCAATCAATCTGCTCCGCTGTCTTTATCCAGTCCTATTAATGGTATAGAAGCTTAGATCTTACATATGACTAAACCGGGGCAAATAAATACCCTAAGAGATATAAAAACTTACCGGATTGGCGCGGCGTTTTGCGCTAAGTCTGCGGTCCTCGGTGAGGGAAGGAGGAATCTCGACGCCCTTGAACAGCACCCTCCAAACGTCCTCGTGCATCGTGTCATAGAGCTCTTGCAGCGTCTGGTGCTTGGCCGAGTCGAACTCCCACAAATCGAATACCCGTCGTTGACACGGGAGGATCCGGCGGAAGAGCATGACCTGGACCACGTTGACGAGCTTGATTTTCTTGCTCGTCATGTTTCGGATACAGGTCTGGAGTCCGGTCAACTCTACCAAGGAACCCCAGGACAGGCCCTTCTATTTCCAGGAGGTGAGCCGCGTGGGGATTCCGGATCGAAATTTGGGGACCGCCACCCAGTTGGAGTCGCGCGGCTCGGTGATGTAGAATCACCCCGATTGCCACCCCTTTATGGTATCCACATAGGTGCCCTCGAGCTAGGTGACATTAGGCATCTTGCCCACCATGGCGCCTCCGCACTCTGCTTGCTGGCCACCCACCACCTTCGGCTTAACATTGAAGGTTTTCAGCCATAAGCCGAAGTGGGGCCTGATGCGAAGGAAGGCCTCGCATACGACGATAAACGCCGAGATGTTGAGGATGAAATTGGGGGCCAGATCATGAAAATCCATCCAATAGTAGAACATGAGCCCGCGGACAAACAGGTGGAGGGGAAATCCTAGTCCGCGGACAAAATGGGTAAGAAAAACTACCCTCATGGGGTTCGGGCGTTGGGATGATCTGCCCCGCATTTGGCAGCCGGCGCACGATATCCGCGGCCAGGTATCCGGCTTTCCGTAACTTTTTGATGTTCTCCTCCGTGACGGAGGAGACCATCCACTTGCCTCCTGCTCCGGACATGTTTGGAGTGGTTTGAGAAGAGGAACGCGAGCTTGGTCGCTAGAGCTCGAGTGTGCGGGAATGGGTAAGCAAGGAGGAAGAAGGCGTGGGTGAAAAGAGTGAATCCTTGTCCCTTTATAAGGGCGGAAGAGGCGATGTGTCTCCCCACTTGCCTGGTAAAACCGCTTATTTTCCAGGCGCCGTAATTGATGGCGCGCTTGGGTTACCCACATCCGTATTGATGAGAATCCCGTAATAAGGGGGACACGATCTCTGCTTTGATAAGACGTGTCGAAGAAAACCGCCCCATGTTATGTGCGGTGCTGGTTGAGAAAAACAGTTCAAATAATGACCGAGCCATGACATAACGTCATGCTGTCAAAACGTGTCAGCAGATTAGATTTGTGAAAATATTATTCTCTCTACGGTGGTATGTGGAACTTATTTTGCAGGGTTGGTGACACTATCCTTGTATTCAAACTCTTCCATGGTGTATTCGGAGGAGGAACCCGCATTGCAATGCTGAAGACAACACTGCGCGCCGGACTCATCGTCATTGAAATCTGGTTCAGGGGCTACTGAGGGAGTCCTGGATTAGGGGGTCTCCGGACAGCCGGACTATATCCTTTGGCCGGACTGTTGGACTATGAAGATACAAGATTGAAGACTTCGTCTCGTATCCGGACGGAACTCTACTTGGCGTGGAAGGCAAGCTAGGCAATACGGATATGTATATCTCCTCATTTGTAACCGAACTTATGTAACCCTAGCCCCCTCCGGTGTCTATATAAACCGGAGGGTTTTAGTCCGTAGGACAACAGACAATCATACCATAGGCTAACTTCTAGGGTTTAGCCTCTTTGATCTCGTGGTAGATCAACTCTTGTAATACGCATATCATCAAGAACAATCAAGCAGGACGTAGGGTATTACCTCCATCAAGAGGGTCCGAACCTGGGTAAAACATTGTGTCCCCTGCCTTTTGTTACCATCCGCCTTAGACGCACAGTTTGGGACCCCCTGCCCGAGATCCGCCGGTTTTGACACCGACAATCCACAATAGCACTGCTACGGTAAGAGCCCTGGCACACCGGCCACTGCCCCTGCGTGTGCCACCACTAGAGTCTAGGAGAGATGGCCGCCACCCCACCTCGCCAAACCATGAGAGCCATCGAGAGGAATCTCGCGTGCTTGTCACCGTCCTGATTCGGTCCAATCCAGAGCCAAAGTCACCAGATCGCCAACGCAGATCCGCCTTGGACAAGGACATCGCCATGCCATGCCACCGCGAGAGGCCTATGCTTCGCCTGTCACCACCTTCCAAGGCCACCGCCACGAAGTCCTCCACGTCGCCGCATCACCCACGCAGGCACCCCACGCCAGTGAGCCGTCGTGCCACGCCGCCCTGTGCCATGCCCAAGCCCGAGGAGGCCGGCCCACGCTGCCCCATCACGCGAGGGGAAGAAGACGCCCCGTCGGCGCCGGCACCGGTGGGAGGCAAGAGGAGGCGACCGACGGCGCAGACCGAAGGCCCCTCCCCGTTGCCTTGCGGGGGCGGCGGCGAGGGAGTGGGAGGCAGGAGGAGGCGACCGGGGCGCAGATCGAAGGCCCCTCCCCGTCGCCTCGCGGTGGCGGCACGGGAGGGTTAGGTTTCATTTTCAGTTAACTGATGAATTGGCGGTCCCAATAATTATTTAAGAATCTGTTGAGAGCTTTTCACTGTTTTCACCGGATATCCGACAACATATCTCTAAATTCAACGTGCTGCCTGGCTGTTGCTAACCCATTTCATTCCATTTCTCGTTCGTGAGAACAAACATGAACAAAAAGTTGAAGCCTTAGTTTAATTCCCTTCATTCCACAATGTAATGATTCTTCTATCCCCGTACTTCAACTTTAACTGTAAATTTAACTACCAAGGCCGATTGCGGCGGGAGCAAAAATTATATCAATGAATTTGTATTCGGAAGAAGTTTTTAATTATATAATCTTTTTCTCCCGTCGCAGTTGGTCTCGTTGGTTAAATTTATGATCAAAGTTATACCTCAAAAAACGCGGGCGCATTATATTTTGAAACGGAGGGAGTACTACATTCATTCACATATCGAATATTGGCGCGCTTCAACAATCCAGACGAACTGCTCTGAAGTCTGAACATCACCGTGCATGCGTACGTTGTAAGTACAAGAAAATCGGACAGGATCGACCAAGACACGACCTCTGGATCGACGCCATTACCTTATTCTCATCTCCTCCGCCTCAAATCCGTTCGATCAGCCGCGGATCTCTGCTATACCGATCGATCCGCCGCAGTTTCGAGCGACCCAAGCAGGGTGTCAGGAGCGTTTCCGGCGGGTGGGCGATCACAAGGTGAGCTTCCCCATCTCCCGGCGCAGCGCGGTGGCCCTGACGAGGCTGCCGATGGTGTTGACGGCGAGCTTGATGTCCTCGATGGGGTTGCCCGGCACGACGCGCTTGTAGAGGTAGCTGTCGAAGGTCATCCGCTGCACGTAGTCGTCGGCGCACATCTCCACGAACGCCTCCCGCGCCGCGTTGGAGCGGTAGAACACCTTCTGCAGGATGTCCAGCACTTTGTACGTCGGCCAGTAGAGCCGGTCGAACTCCGCCAGGTACTTGCGCAGGTCGCTCTCGTCCACCAGCCGCGTCCCGTTCGCCGACCCGGCCACGATCGCCTCCGCGCACATCCGCCCGCTCTTCGCCGCGAAGTAGATCCCCTCGCCGGAGCACTTGGTCACGTACCCCGCCGCGTCGCCCACCAACGTCACCCGCCCCGACACCCTGATGACGATCGAACACGATGAGTGAGACCCAATTGATCGGGCAATCGTTCTTGCAATACAGAGGAGAGGAGAAGTTCGTCACCTCTTGGGCCTGGGGTGCTCGGGGATGGGGTGAGCCTCGACGCGGATGATCTTGCCGCCCTCGATCTTGTCCTTGGCGCGGAGGCGCGTGGCGGCCTGGAACTTCTTGATGTCGGCCTTGTGGGTGACGGTGCCGGTGCCGACGGCGACGTGGTCGCACTTGGGGAACACCCAGCCGTAGAAGTCGGGGGACACGTCGTCGCCGACGTACATCTCGGCGCGCTCCTCGTAGTAGCGCATCTTGTCGTCGGGGATCTTGACGCGCTCCTGGAACGCGATGGCGTACTCGTAGTCGCCCGCGCCCATGTCCTTGGCCACGCGGGAGTTGGCGCCGTCCGCGCCCACGATCGCGTCCACCTCGAACGAGCGCTTCTCGCCGCCCACCTTGCCGTTGGAGCTGTCGTAGTGGTTGTAGTGCACCGTGTACGTGCCGTTGCGCTCCTTGGGCGCCTCATACCTGAGCCACGGTAACAGTTAGCCAGACTGATTAGTCGATCAACCACTGGTTACATCTCAGACAGAGCTAAGCCACAGCTTGATTAGAACAACCAGGCTGTGATTTTAGTATATAAGTTCTGTAAATTTTTATACGTACTCCTATTTAAGTTTGTTCAGTTGACATGTCAAATTTGAAATGGTTCTCGGTGTTACCGCTGACACACATGCATGCAGGCCTGTAGAAGTGCATGCTCTAGCCAATGCAACCAAAAATCGATCTTATGGAAAAGACTAGGCAGCACATTATACGTCAGCACTCCTCCTCACGTGTGGCTCCTCAGGCCTAAACGTGGACCAAAAGTGGGCTGCAATTTAATTGCGTCAGTCAGGTCTTGAACTCAAGACCTCTTGGCTTCGATACCATATAGAAGTGCATACTCTAGCCAATACAACTAAAAAATCGATCTTATGGAAGAGACTAGTCAACACATATACGTCAACAAGGCCAAATACAATAGTCGACGAAGATGAAGTCACACAGACAGCGTCTCGTCTCTCTCGTGCTAAGTTCATCATGCAAATGTAACGCTACTACTACTACGTGCACTCTGACACTGAAGCACTTGTGCTCAGTGATATAGTGTCAGGATAACATCCAGCGCGATGGCAGGAGAAGTGCAGAACTAATCCTAGCGTACTCATAATCTTGCATTTGACGGCCGAAGTGGTATGCATACCTTAGGAAGAGGCCATTGAGGACCTCGGCGCCGGCCTTCTGCGCGCGGTTACGGAGGAAGTCGTCGAGCACCTCGCGCCTGACCATGCCAATGTACTCGTGCGGCGCGAGCGTGCGGCCGATGTCGACGGCGACGTTGGAGGGCGAAATCATCTTCATCTTGGTGACCCTCCTGTCGACGAGGTCCAGCGGCAGGTCGAATTCGGACACCATGCAGAGCGGGATGGCCCCGCCGCACGGCTTGCAGTTGTCCATCTTGCGCTCGATGAGCACCGTCTCGACGCCGCCCTTGGCCAGCGCCTCCGCGGCCGCGCCGCCCGCGGGGCCCCCTCCCACGACCGCCACCCGCAGCTTCCGCCCGCCGGGGAGCTTGGGGCTGGACGCTGCCGCGCGGGTCACGAGGAGCTGCGACCTCCTGCCGCCCGCCGGCCGCGCGCGGCAGGAGGAAGGGAGGAAGGTGGCGCGCGCCGCGGCCGCGGACGAGGAGAGAGACGTCATTGTTGCCGCGGCGAGAGGTCCTCGGCTGGCTCGAGCTGGACGTGCGGCGGGGAGTGAGCGAGCGAGTGAGGGTCTGTGAGGAGGCGCGAGCAGAGCACGCACACGTAGTAGTGAAGTGGGGCGGAGAGGCCGAGGATAGGATGAGGCCCGAGAGTGGGGATCGCGGGGGAGGCCGGCCGTCAGATCGGGGCCCTGGGCGGCCCGGATCGCGCGTATGGATGAGGTTTTTGTGTGCTTTCGCTTTTGCCGCTCCGCCCGCGCGAGTGGACGTGGTTTTGCCAAGTCGGACGAGCTTGTTTGTCTCGTTGTGTACGCTGAGTGATGGGTGATGGCTTTGACACGTCAAAAATAATCCATGATGAGGTCTAATAAACACTATGCATGTCACTTTTGTTTTGAAGAACGGCATATGCATCTCAGGCCCGTCCTTGCATCAAGACCGTCCATGTCGTCCAGTCCATCGTCTAGGCGCGCTAGCGTCGAAAACTTTGCATCCGTCGCCTTCTTCCACGGCCGTCTCCGGCGGATGCCCAACCAGCCAAGTCATGGGCATTAACGTGCGTCCTTGGCTAATTGGCTTTGCTCTACGGAGATCGCCGCCCGTTACTCGTCCTCGCTTGAGGCAACCGGTGGTTGCGTACGTACGTGGTGATCGAGGTTCGAGGCCGTCCCACCCGGCCGGACTATGCGGCTGACGGGCACGGGCTCCGCAAGCAGACGACGTCGCGTGTTAGTGGTTAAGCGAGTTCCGACGAGATCGTGTGTTAGTGGCCAGCCAAGTAGTACCCGTGGTAAAGGGTGTTATTTGGCCACGTCATAATGCATGTTCATAACTTTCTGGGGAGAGAACTATGTTCTGAGGTGATATTTGGCTGGGAGACATCTCTTAGGCCTCCTTTGGTTTGTAGGAATTTTATAGAAATTTCATAGGATAGAATTTTTATAGGAATTTTTCCTTTAGAGCCATTTGGTTCATAGAATAGATTTCTATTCCTACACAGGATTGGTTCCTATCCTTCACATTTCATAGGAAAATAAAAAAGAACCTAGACTCAATGAAAAAATTCTTTTGATGTCAATCAAATGACATCTCCTTTTCTATTCCTACTCATAGGATTTGACATACATGCCATCTCATTTCCTACAAATTTCCTATTCCTACGATAATCCTATCCTATGAACCAAAAGAGGCCTAAGTGGGCAATTCCCTAGACTATATGCCCTAACTTTTAGTATTGATTTTACTGTTGCTAAAGCCTTATATGAGAACATGAGCTTGATTAGATTTTGGAAGGATATTATGGGGGGACACTGCTGATATGTGGTATGAGCTAAAAAGCATCTGTAGCAGTGTAACCTTGAATGATCAGGAGGACAAGTGTGGTTGGTTGTTAACTAGATCAGGAAAATTCTCGGTTAGATCCTTATATTTAGCTCTTAAAACTAATCAGGTACCTGGTTGGCCTCATAGAAATATGTGGAAAGCTAAGATCCCTCTAAAAGTTAAAGTTTTCATCTGGTTGGTCTTCAAGAACGGGGTGTTAACTAGAGATAATTTAGCTAAAAGAAACTGGAAAGTAAAGATAAAAGTTGCAGTTTCTGTGATCATTCTGAGACCGTGGAGCGTCGCTTTTGCACTTGTGTGGTAGTCAAGTTTGTATGGGGGGTTGTTAGGAATGTCACTGGTATCTATGACATTCCTTGCAAAATTGAAGAGTTCAACAACTGGGTAGAGATGTTTCCTAAGAAGATGAGACAAACAGCAGCAGTGGGTGTAGCGGCAGTATTCTCGTCTTTATGGAAAACTAAAAACACTGCCACTTTTCATCACATTTACCCACATGATCCGAGTGTGATGTTTTTCCAAATAGCTTACTAGATGTCGTACTGGACTGGCTTGCAAAGAAAAGAAGGGCAACAGAAGTTACGCGACATGGCGGTGTTGCTGGTTGATGTTGTGAATGGCTTCGATCAACAAGAGCAGAGGATGGGCGCCAATGACAAAACGTCTGGGAGTGGGTTGAGAGCTTTTCTGTTTCTATGTTTTGAGTTTTCTTCGTTGGAATAGCTTGCAGTTTCTGCCTAGATAGTATGGTTGTTCTAAGCTCTATCATTGTTGGAAAATGAGAGTAGGGGATGGAGCCCCGGGTAGTGCTTCTTTACTCATTTCTCCCCCTAGAGGCCAAGGTAGGGTGTCTGGGGGGCGAGAAACAAACTGTTTTATGACTCTGCTTAATCGGTTTCCTTTCATTCAATGAAATGAAATCGGGGGCGTGCCCTTCAATTCAAAAAAAAACTTTCTCCTTTCTTGTTTCTGCATTCCGGCATTGAATATTAAATTCATGCTATAGCCAACCCTAAACCTCTTGGTTGTAAGTTATATGCAGCTAACCAGTTCATCCATCAGTACGAACTAATGAAAAGGGATGAGCAAAATATTTCAGCACTCCCCCTAACATCTAGTCTATTTTAATTCTTAGATGTGGGAATGATATAGTGCGCATATTTTTTATTTTTATTTTAAAACTGTGTTGGCAAGGTCTTGAACTTCGGTTCTCTTGACTTGGATATCATATTGTCTTCATGCTCCAGTCACTTGCTCCATAAGTGTAAACCAAGAGAGAGCTAGACATTATACTCCAACACTGAATGGTTTAATCGACTTGAATATTACCTTCCAACATTTCATCAACAACTGGAAAAGATGTCAAAAGGCATATGTTCTTTGGTTGACTCTACAAAAAGTACTTACACCGTCCCAAATAAGTGTCTTAACGTAAGTACAACTTTGTACTAAAGTTGAGATGCTTATTTTGGGAGAGGGAGTAGTATCTTCCGATGATTTTCTTTGACAAAGTACATGCAACGTGTTGAAGATCACATGGCTAGAAAGTCGGAACAGACAAGACATTGTTTGTTTTTTTACAAATAACACTGGTGCATAAACCCCTTATGGAATTTCCTTAGTAGTGATATGCGGCTAAACTGGCACGCCATCGATAATATGGCAAAATAGCAATGGCGCGCCGACCTGCGGGGCAGGCCACTAATAGAGGAATATCAATGGCATGCGGTCTGTATTCCAAAATACACCAACACCTCGGCTCCTACTAGAGCTTTCGACTGCATAACCATGATCATAACCTAGAGTATACCAGCTAAATTATCTACTTGAATTTGGTTAATTTGAGTTTTGAGAATAAAAAGAACAGAGGGGCAAATTTCCTCGAGATATCTCGAATCTCTCAACTATCGCAGCTTTGCCAGCATCGCAACAGTTCCAAAACATGATACTCATTGTGCCAAGTGGTGCTCCTCAAGGGAGGCCATCAATCACGCATCATTAGACTTTCCTGATTGATTTCCTTTTTGTCATTGTTCTTATATCTAATGCTAGTTTTAGGTCTCTTGGGATCTTGTTTTAGAGGGGGATTTGGGGGATACTCGGGCAGAGTTAGAGCCAATGTTCCATTGCGGGGGGCACTCACAACCAAAGTAGTACTCCTAGCAGGAACTATCTCTTCTGAAGTGTGCTTCCTATTCAGGTTAGCTTCAGTTGCTGTAGCATATGGACCGTCCTCATCCTCATAGTGTCCATCATTATCGCTCCCTCCATCCTAGTTTCACATGGCCTCCATGCCCATTACCACTACTAGACCCATGAGCACATCAAGCAACGCCCCTGGAGGGCCCTGTTGGGAAACGTAGCAGAATTTTAAAATTTTCTACGCATCACCAAGATCAATCTATGGAGTCATCTAGCAACGAGGGAGAGAGGAGTGCATCTACATACCCTTGTAGATCGTGCGCGGAAGCGTTCAAGAGAACGGGGTTGATGGAGTCGTACTCGACGTGATTCAAATCACCGATGACCTAGTGCCGAACGGACAACACCTCCGCGTTCAACACACGTACGGTTAGGAAGACGTCTCCTCCTTCTTGATCCAGCAAGGGCGAAGGAGAGGTTGATGAAGATCCAGCAGCACGACGGCGTGGTGGTGGATGCAGCAGGATCCCGGCAGGGCTTCGCCAAGCGCAAGCGGGGAGGAGAGGTGTTACGGAGGGAGAGGGAGGCGCCAAGAGCAAGCGGTGCGGCTGCCCTCCCTCCCTCCCCCCTCTTTATATAGGGGCCTTGGGGGGCGCCGGCCCTAGGGAGATGGATCTCCAAGGGGGCGGCGGCCAAGGGTCGCTTCCCCCCCAAGCCAAGTGGGGGGCGTCCCCACCCCTAGGGTTTCCCAATCCCTAGGCGCAGGGCAGGCCCAAGGAGGGGTGCACCAGCCCACTAGGGGCTGGTTCCCCACCCAATTCAGCCCATGGGGCCCTCCGGAATAGATGGCCCCACCCGGTGGACCCCCGGGACCCTTCCGGTGGTCCCGGTACAATACCGGTAACCCTCGAAACCTTCCCGATGGACAAAACTTGACTTCCCATATATAAATCTTTACCTCCGGACCATTCTGGAACTCCTCGTGACGTCCGGGATCTCATTCGGGACTCCGAACAACTTTCGGATTACTGCATACTAATATCTCTACAACCCTAGCGTCACCGAACCTTAAGTGTGTAGACCCTACGGGTTCGGGAGACATGCAGACATGACCGAGACGCCTCTCCGGTCAATAACCAACAGCGGGATCTGGATACCCATGTTGGCTCCCACATGCTCCACGATGATCTCATCGGATGAACCACGATGTCGAGGATTCAATCAATCTGTATACAATTCCCTTTGTCAATCGGTACATTACTTGCCCGAGACTCGATCGTCGGTATCCCAATACCTCGTTCAATCTCGTTACCGGCAAGTCACTTTACTCATGCCGTAATGCATGATCCCGTGATCAACCACTTGGTCACTTTGAGCTCATTATGATGATGCATTACCGAGTGGGCCCAGAGATACCTCTCCGTCATATGGAGTGACAAATCCCAGTCTCGATTCGTGCTAACCCAACAGATACTTTCGGAGATACCTGTAATGTACCTTTATAGTCACCCAGTTACGTTGTGACGTTTGGCACACCCAAGGCACTCCTACGGTATCCGGGAGTTGCACAATCTCATGGTCTAAGGAAATGATACTTGACATTCGGAAAGCTACAGCAAACGAACTACATGATCTTTGAGCTATGCTTAGGATTGGGTCTTGTCCATCACATCATTCTCCTAATGATGTGATCCCGTTATCAATGACATCCAATGTCCATAGTCAGGAAACCATGACTATCTTTTGATCAACAAGCTAGTCAACTAGAGGCTCACTAGGGACGTGTTGTGCTCTATGTATTCACACATGTATTACGATTTCCGGATAACACAATTATAGCATGAACAATAGACAATTATCATGAACAAAGAAATATAATAATAACCATTTTATTATTGCCTCTAGGGCATATTTCCAACAGTCTCCCACTTGCACTAGAGTCAATATTCTAGTTACATTGTGATGAATCAAACACCCATGCAGTTCTGGTGTTGATCATGTTTTGCTCTAGGGAGAGGTTTAGTCAACGGATCTGCCACATTCAGGTCCATATGTACTTTACAAATCTCTATGTCTCCATTTTGAACACTTTCACGAATGGAGTTGAAGCGACACTTGATATGCTTGGTCTTCCTGTGAAACCTGGGCTCCTTGGCAAGAGAAATAGCTCCAGTGTTGTCACAGAAGAGAGTCATCGGGCCTGACGCATTGGGTATGACTCCTAGGTCGGTAATGAACTCCTTCACCCAGACTGCTTCTTGTGCTGCCTCCGAGGCTGCCATGTACTCCGCTTCACATGTAGATCCCGCCACAATGCTTTGCTTGCAACTGCACCAGCTTACTGCCCCACCATTCAAAATATACATGTATCCGGTTTGTGACTTAGAGTCATCCGGATCTGTGTCGAAGCTAGCATCGACGTAACCCTTTACGACGAGCTCTTCGTCACCTCCATACACGAGAAACATGTCCTTAGTCCTTTTCAGGTACTTTAGGATATTCTTGACCGCTATCCAGTGTTCCATGCCAGGATTACTTTGGTACCTTCCTACCAAACTTACGGCAAGGTTTACATCAGGTCTGGTACACAGCATAGCATACATGATAGACCCTATGGCCGAGGCATAGGGGACGACACTCATCTTTTCTCTATCTTCTGCCGTGGTCAGGCATTGAGCCGTGCTCAATCTCATACCTTGCAATACAGGCAAGAATCCCTTCTTTGACTGATCCATTTTGAACTTCTTCAATATCTTGTCAAGGTACGTACTCTGTGAAAGACCAATGAGGCGTCTCGATCTATCTCTATAGATCTTGATGCCTAATATATAAGCAGCTTCTCCAAGGTCCTTCATTGAAAAACACTTGTTCAAGTAGGCCTTTATGCTTTCCAAGAATTCTATATCATTTCCCATCAACAGTATGTCATCCACATACAATATGAGAAATGCTACAGAGCTCCCACTCACTTTCTTGTAAATGCAGGCTTCTCCATAAGTTTGCGTAAACCCAAACGCTTTGATCATCTCATCAAAACGGATGTTCCAACTCCGAGATGCTTGCACCTGCCCATAAATCGAGCATTGGAGCTTGCACACCTTGTCAGCATTCTCAGGATCGACAAAACCTTCCGGCTGCATCATATACAATTCTTCCTTAAGGAAACCATTAAGGAATGCCGTTTTGACGTCCATTTGCCATATCTCATAATCATAGAATGCGGCAATTGCTAACATGATTCGGACGGACTTCAGCTTCGCTACGGGTGAGAAAGTCTCATCGTAGTCAACCCCTTGAACTTGTCGATAACCCTTAGCGACAAGCCGAGCTTTATAGATGGTCACATTACCATCCGCGTATGTCTTCTTCTTAAAGATCCATTTATTTTCTATGGCTCGCCGATCATCGGGCAAGTCAGTCAAAGTCCATACTTTGTTTTCATGCATGGATCCTATCTCGGATTTCATGGCTTCTAGCCATTTGTCGGAATCCGGGCCCGCCATCGCTTCTTCATAGTTCGAAGGTTCACCGTTGTATAACAACATGATTTCCAAGACAGGGTTTCCATACCACTCTGGTGCGGAACGTGTCCTCGTGGACCTACGAAGTTCAGTAGTAACTTGATCTGAAGTTTCATGATCATCATCATTAACTTCCTCTCTAGTCGGTGCAGGCACCTCAGGAACATTTTCTTGAGCTGTGCCACTTACCGGTTCAAGAGGTAATACTTCATCAAGTTCTACTTTCCTCCCACTTATTTCTTTCGAGAGAAACTCTTTCTCTAGAAAGGACCCATTCTTGGCAACAAAGATCTTGCCTTCGGATCTGAGGTAGAAGGTATACCCAACAGTTTCTTTAGGGTATCCTATAAAGACGCATTTTTTCGACTTGGGCTCAAGCTTTTCAGGTTGAAGTTTCTTGACATAAGCATCGCATCCCCAAACTTTTAGAAACGACAGCTTAGGTTTCTTCCCAAACCATAATTCATACGGTGTCGTCTCAACGGATTTCGAAGGAGCCCTATTTAAAGTGGATGCGGCAGTCTCTAAAGCATAGCCCCAAAATGACAGCGGTAAATCGGTAAGAGACATCATAGATCGGACCATATCCAATAGAGTGCGATTACGACGTTTGGACACACCATTACGCTGAGGTGTTCCAGGCGGCGTGAGTTGTGAAACTATTCCACATTTTCTTAAGTGTGTGCCAAATTCGGGACTCAAGTATTCTCCCCCACGATCTGATCGCAAGAACTTGATTTTCTTGTCACGTTGATTCTCAACCTCACTCTAAAATTCCTTGAACTTTTCAAAGGTCTCAGACTTGTGTTTCATTAAGTAGACATACCCATATCTACTCAAGTCATCAGTGAGGGTGAGAACATAGCGATAGCCACCGCGAGCCTCAACACTCATTGGACCGCACACATCAGTATGTATGATTTCCAATAAGTTGGTTGCTCGCTCCATTGTTCCTGAGAACGGAGTCTTGCTCATTTTACCCATGAGGAAATGCCTCGCACGTGTCAAATGATTCGTAATCAAGAGACTCTAAAAGTCCATCTGCATGGAGCTTCTTCATGCGTTTGGCACCTATGTGACCAAGGCGGCGGTGCCACAAGTATGTGGGACTATCATTATCAACCTTACATCTTTTGGTATTCACACTATGAATATGTGTAGCATTATGCTCGAGATTCATTAAGAATAAACCATTCACCATCGGAGCATGACCATAAAACATATCTCTCATATAAATAGAACAACCATTATTCTCGGATTTAAATGAGTAGCCATCTCGAATTAAACGAGATCCTGATACAATGTTCATGCTCAAAGCTGGCACTAAATAACAATTATTGAGGTTTAAAACTAATCCCGTAGGTAAATGTAGAGGCAGCGTGCCGACAGCGATCACATCGACCTTGGAACCATTCTCGACGCGCATCGTCACCTCGTCCTTCGCCAGTCTCCTCTTATTCTGCAGCTCCTGCTTTGAGTTACAAATGTGAGCAACCGCACCGGTATCAAATACCCAGGAGCTACTACGAGTACTGGTAAGGTACACATCAATTACATGTATACCACATATACCTTTAGTGTTGCCGGCCTTCTTGTCTGCTAAGTATTTGGGGCAGTTCCGCTTCCAGTGACCACTTCCCTTGCAATAAAAACACTCGGTCTCGGGCTTGGGACCATTCTTTGGCTTCTTCCCAGCAGCTTGCTTACCGGGCGCGGCAACTCCCTTGCCGTTCTTCTTGAAGTTCTTCTTACCCTTGCCTTTCTTGAACTTAGTGGTTTTATTCACCATCAACACTTGATGTTCCTTTTTGATTTCCACCTCTGCTGATTTCCGCATTGAATACACCTCAGGAATGGTCTTTTCCATCCCCTGCATATTGAAGTTCATCACAAAGCTCTTGTAGCTCGGTGGAAGCGACTGAAGGATTCTGTCAATGACCGCGTCATCCGGGAGATTAACTCCCAGCTGAGTCAAGCGGTTATGCAACCCAGACATTCTGAGTATGTGCTCACTTATAGAACTATTTTCCTCCATCTTATAGCTGAAGAACTTGTCAGAGACTTCATATCTCTCGACCCGGGCATGAGCTTGAAAAACCATTTTCAGCTCTTCGAACATCTCGTATGCTCCGTGTCTCTCAAAACGCTTTTGGAGCCCCGGTTCTAAGCTGTAAAGCATGCCGCACTGAACGAGGGAGTAATCATCAACACGTGACTGCCAAGTGTTCATAACGTCTTGGTTTTGTGGGACAGGTGCATCACCTAGCGGTGCTTCTAGGACATAATCTTTCTTGGCAGCTATGAGGATGATCCTCAGGTTCCGGACCCAGTCCGTATAGTTGCTGCCATCGACTTTCAGCTTGGTTTTCTCTAGGAACGTGTTGAAGTTGAGGACAACGTGGGCCATTTGATCTACAAGACATATTGTAAAGATTTTAGACTAAGTTCATGATAATTAAGTTCATCTAATCAAATTACTCAATGAACTCCCACTCAGATAGACATCCCTCCAGTCATCTAAGTGAAACATGATCCGAGTTAACTAGGCCGTGTCCGATCATCACATGAGACGGACTAGCCAACATCGGTGAACATCTTCATGTTGATTGTATCTTCTATACGACTCATGCTCGACCTTTCGGTCTTCCGTGTTCCGAGGCCATGTCTGTACATGCTAGGCTCGTCAAGTCAACCTAAGTGTATTGCGTGTGTAAATCTGGCTTACACCCGTTGTATTCAAACGTTAGAATCTATCACACCCGATCATCACGTGGTGCTTCGAAACAACAAACCTTCGCAACGGTGCACAGTTAGGGGAACACTTTCTTGAAATTATTGCGAGGGATCATCTTATTTAAGCTACCGTCGTTCTAAGCAAATAAGATGTAAAACATGATAAACATCACATGCAATCAAATAGTGACATGATATGGCCAATATCATTTGCTCCTTTTGATCTCCATCTTCGGGGCTCCATGATCATCGTTGTCACCAGCATGACACCATGATCTCCATCATCATGATCTCCATCATCGTGTCTTCTTGAAGTTGTCTCGTCATCTATTACTTCTACTACTATGGCTAACGCTTTAGCAATAAAGTAAAGTAATTACATGATGTTTATGTTGACACGCAGGTCATAAATGAATAAAGACAACTCCTATGGCTCCTGCCGGTTGTCATACTCATCGACATGCAAGTTGTGATTCCTATTACAAGAACATGATCATCTCATACATCACATATATCATTCAACACATCCTTTGGCCATATCACATCACAAAACACTTGCTGCAAAAACAAGTTAGATTTCCTCTAATTGTTGTTGCAAGTTTTTACGTGGCCGCTATAGGTTTCTAGCAAGAACGTTTCTTACCTATGCCAAAAACCACAACGTGAATTGCCAATTTCTATTTACCTTCATAAGGACCCTGTTCATCGAATCCGATCCGACTAACGTGGGAGAGACAGACACCCGTCAGCCACCTTATGCAACTAGTGCATGTCAGTCGGTGGAACCAGTCTCACATAAGCGTACGTGTAAGGTCGGTCCGGGCCGCTTCATCCCACGATGCCGCCTAATCAAGATACGACTAGTAACGGCAAGCAAATTGACAATATCGATGCCCACAACTGCTTTGTGTTCTACTCGTGCATAGTAACTACGCCTAGACCTAGCTCATGATGCCACTATTGGGAAACGTAGCAGAATTTTAAAATTTTCTACGCATCACCAAGATCAATCTATGGAGTCATCTAGCAATGAGGGAGAGAGGAGTGCATCTACATACCCTTGTAGATCGCACGCGGAAGCGTTCAAGAGAACGGGGTTGATGGAGTCGTACTCGACGTGATTCAAATCACCGATGACCTAGTGCCGGATGGACGGCACCTCCGCGTTCAACACACGTACGGTTAGGAAGACGTCTCCTCCTTCTTGATCCAGCAAGGGGGGAGGAGAGGTTGATGAAGATCCAGCAGCACGACGGCATGGTGGTGGATGCAGCAGGATCCCGGCAGGGCTTCGCCAAGCGCAAGCAGGGAGGAGAGGTGTTACGGAGGGAGAGGGAGGCGCCAAGAGCAAGCGGTGCGGCTGCCCTCCCTCTCCCCTCTTTATATAGGGGCCTTGGGGGGCGCCGGCCCTAGGGAGATGGATCTCCAAGGGGGCGGCGGCCAAGGGTGGCTTCCCCCCCAAGCCAAGTGGGGGGCGTCCCCACCCCTAGGGTTTCCCAACCCTAGGCGCAGGGCAGGCCCAAGGAGGGGCGCACCAGCCCACTAGGGGCTGGTTCCCCACCCAATTCAGCCCATGGGGCCCTCCGGAATAGGTGGCCCCACCCGGTGGACCCCCGGGACCCTTCCGGTGGTCCCGGTACAATACCGGTAACCCCCGAAACCTTCCCGATGGACAAAACTTGACTTCCCATATATAAATATTTACCTCCGGACCATTCCGGAACTCCTCGTGATGTCCGGGATCTCATCCGGGACTCCGAACAACTTTCGGGTTACTGCATACTAATATCTCTACAACCCTAGCGTCACCGAACCTTAAGTGTGTAGACCCTACGGGTTCGGGAGACATGCAGACATGACCGAGATGCCTCTCTGGTCAATAACCAACAGCGGGATCTGGATACCCATGTTGTCACCCACATGCTCCACGATGATCTCATCGGATGAACCATGATGTCGAGGATTCAATCAATCCGTATACAATTCCCTTTGTCAATCGGTACGTTACTTGCCCGAGACTCGATCGTCGGTATCCCAATACCTCGTTCAATCTCGTTACCGGCAAGTCACTTTACTCATGCCGTAATGCATGATCCCGTGATCAACCACTTGGTCACTTTGAGCTCATTATGATGATGCATTACCGAGTGGGCCCAGAGATACCTCTCCGTCATACGGAGTGACAAATCCCAGTCTCGATTCGTGCCAACTCAACAGATACTTTTGGAGATACCTGTAATGTACCTTTATAGTCACCCAGTTACGTTGTGACGTTTGGCACACCCAAGGCACTCCTACGGTATCCGGGAGTTGCACAATCTCATGGTCTAAGGAAATGATACTTGACATTCGGAAAAGCTAAAGCAAACGAACTACACGATCTTTGAGATATGCTTAGGATTGGGTCTTGTCCATCACATCATTCTCCTAATGATGTGATCTCGTTATCAATGACATCCAATGTCCATAGTCAGGAAACCATGACTATCTTTCGATCAACGAGCTAGTCAACTAGAGGCTCACTAGGGACGTGTTGTGGTCTATGTATTCACACATGTATTACGATTTCCGGATAACACAATTATAGCATGAACAATAGACAATTATCATGAACAAAGAAATATAATAATAACCATTTTATTATTGCCTCTAGGGCATATTTCTAACAGGCCCTAGGCTACAACGCATATTCTAGGAAGCTCAAACATTCTTCAAAACCAGGGTGGACCCCATCACCATGTTCCATGAATTGATGCCCCACCATTCCATAGACCTGTCACCAATCTGGTAGCCTCTCATATTTGATTGCAAAGGTCTTGTATTTTCCTCCCGTAACCAAAGAGGTTGCTTTCTTCAATGGCTTGCAAACATCGAGTCTCACCCGGACTTCTAAGAAATTTCCCTCAAAATCAAATGAAGTAGGTTCAGCCACTGCATGCTCTCTACCTTTGATGCCATGACTTGATCATACCATGGTAACCATGAGGCGGTTCATAAATTATAGCCCAAATATAAAAAATGAAGAATTCAATAGAGGAATGCTTGGTAAACCCATCTTGCAGTGTAATCGGAACATGATTCCCCCCTAAAGTGCCATGGCCCACCTTGAGTGACTTTCTCCCAATCCCGCACCTGAATTGCATCACAAAAAATCTGGATCCAGGGGCCAGATCTTGATGGGCAGTGCTAGATCCCAGGCGGTCCTCATGTTCTTGATTAACCAAAAGCTGCTAACTCCTTATCCATATGCACACAAATGATGGTAGTCCAATGCATTCCTCCTCGTAAATCAGATCACTGAGGTCTTCCTCATTAAGATCCAGGCCACACACCATAACTTCAAGGTTTTCTTCTCTGATATCCAAGATGATGAGCCCTGGTCTCTGATGCCATGAGAGTAGTCACTTCTCGATCCAGTCTGGCGCTGAAGGAAAGCCCTTAAGAGACCTCACCTCCCATGACCCTGCCACCAATCGCCAAGGCCGAGAAAGGGTTCAATACCAACCTGTAGTCAGCCCAAGCAAGACCACGATCAGGATTAAGCAGAGGGGGAGAAGATATACACTTAACGCCAACGCACCGATGAGAGAAGATATAGACTCAATGCAAACACACTAAGGAGGGAAGACTAAACCCTAGCGAGAGGACAAGATGGAGAGGTGTGGATGTACATTACCACACTTGCGCGGGGTGCAAATTCTATGGTTTTGGACTTCATGAGGATATGAATCTATCGAAGAAGACTTGAGAGGGAACAATATATATCCTCAAAAAATGAATGAGTGAGGCCAATGTCCCAATGGGTACCATCGGCACATATCCATCTTTACCATTCCAACAGTGGTGAATGATCTCACAAACAAAAATTACTAGAGAAAATTGGATTGATGAGAACTTTGAAAATCCGGATCTTCAGGGTATGAGAGGGAAGGGAATTAGTGGACAAAACTTTAGAAAATCGATGTACCGTCCAAGCTAAAGATGTTCCTATAGTGCCTTGCACATAGCTCAATACCTACGACTGATCTACTCGAGCATAGGAACATGGTCAACTCGGTGGCATGCATGTTATGTGGCGTGAGAGATTCATGGAGACATGCACTACTAAATTGCTCGATGGCCTGAAGTGTATGGGAATTATCTGATGAGGGACTCATGGAACAAATGTGCCAGCATTAGAACAAGAACGCAAGGGACTGGATTTTCACCATGAGTGGTGTGTTATCCCATGATAAGCTAGTTTGCATGGTGATCACCATCTGGGCGATATGGAGAGTGAGGAGAAAGGATGTATATGAGGATATCCATCAAAGCCCGTTGTCAACACATCTTTTCATCCAGTCATATTGGAATGATCTCCAAGTTTTAAAGAAATCGACTGCACCCATGTCGCAAAACAAAGTGGTGAGACCAACCCACTCGCTAGAACCGCCGGAGAAAATGGTGAAGGCTAATGTGGATGTTGCCATAGCTGGGAGTTCGGGTATAGGGGCAGTTGCGGAAGTGTGCAGAGACAGGGAGGGAATGTACCTGGGTTAATCGGTCGTTGTCTTTAGGGGCATCAGCGACCCTACCACATTGGAGGCACTGGCAGTAAGGGAATCAATGGCTCTCGCAAATGATCTTAATTTACAGTCTATCCATGTTGCATTAGATTGTAAGGTGGTGATCGAGGATATTAAGAAGAAGAGTGGGGCGGGCTACGGTGCTATTATACATGAAATCGTAGAGTATTCGAGTAGTTTCATTTTATGTAATTTTGTCCATGAGTTTAGGAGCTTGAATTTCGAAGCTCACAATCTTGCGAAGCATGCACTTCAATTAGGAGGTTGGCCGCCATGTTTGGTTAGTCTATCCCGATGAACTTTCTTTCATCCCTGTCAACATTGTGACAGTTTCATAAAGCTTTGCATGATTATTTAAAAAACAGTGGAGCCCAAGTAGGTCAAAAAAATAGTGGAGCACAAGAGCCCGTGACGCGAAGCCCCCAATCCCACACGACATATGGGTACACAAACTACAACGCTTTCCGTGGACCCAGAGTGACCCTTGACCAATGGGTAGCAGCTACCACTACACATGACGCACGTTGTTGTCAAGCATGGACCCACCTGTCATCCATAGGATGTGTCAAGACCACAGAAAATAAAAAAATCCAACACTCCATCGTTCACTCCCGTCTACTCGTCGTCTTCCTCGGCGCGGGCGCTCTAGCTCGTCCCCGTCTCGGCCTCCGAGCTCCACCACACAAGCCGCTCGCCTCTCCCTCAGCTCCTCCACCTCCAGGCCCCCCACTCCATGTCGCCGCAAAAAACCTGTAGCCAGTTTTAGGGCATCTGCTCGAGTCGCTCTTACTCCTTTCTAGGAGTACATGGCATCACTGAATGGTGTAAACCAACGAATCGATGAACTCTTTGTTGGATGAATTCATCAAGCTCATTGTTCTGAAACTCATCATCAATGAATCCGAAGAATCCATCATAATACCTACAAAAGAATAAAAAAATCTTGGAATTCTGTCGAACACATAGAGGGCAAAGTGTATGACCGGAGGAGCAGTACGTACTGCAATAGTGTCAGAGCGGCGGAGATGGTGGGAGGGGTTTGTGCTAGTGGTGGAGGCGTTGTGGGGTTGGGACGATGGTGGAACTAGGTTGGTGACGACACTAGGGGAGGGTCGTTGCAAGAAAGCCAGAAGAGATGAGAGAAAGAAGGATGGTAGGGCTACATTGGGAATGATTTTGAGAGATTTGGTTGTGGATCCGATCTCTCAGGTCTGACGTGACGGATGCGCCCGAACCTCCCCATTTTGCCCCCAGATATGGGCCGGGTTTGAGGGGTGCCAGACGAGCTGGAAGTATAGCGCCGGTTTGAGGGGACCGGTTGGACCACGTTTTCACAACCCATTACCGACCGACCCGTCCGCTCGTATAAGGGGAATTTGAAGGGCCTGGATGTAGATGATCTAACCATCCAACCATTAAAAAACTAGACAAACTCGCGAAGCCTATATTTAATTCATCACGATGTTTAGAGAGACAAAATGATGATTATTGCGCTGACACAACCACACATGGAAGCCAACCCCTAAAGAAAGAGTGTGCTTCGCTAAATTGCGAGCTTCGAAATTTGAGCTTGAAAACTCATGAACTATGTTATAAAAATTAAGCACTGAAGAGTATTCTCTGATTTCATGGATGATCGCTCCATATATCGCCGAAATACCCAGCTTAATGTCATAGACCACCACCTTACAATCCGAGGCAATGTGGATTCGCTGGATATAAATATCCTCCAAAAGAGCCATGGCTTCTCTGACTGCCAACGCATCAAAGTGTAGTTGGGTCTGATTTTGCCGTGAAAAATTTGTGGAAGCACCCAAAGCTCCAGTGCTATCTCTACGCATAGCTCCCACCACTCTGAAACCATCATTACGTGATATGGCCGCATCAACATTTACCTTCAACACATCGTTCCGACCATTCTGAAACCATTATTACGTGATATGGCCACATTCAGGCGGCAGATGAGAGTGGAATTAAATGGGACTAACCAGCCCATCCCACCTAAATTGCTTTAGTGGGATCCCATTAGACGGAAAAACATTAAGTGGGCTAGCCCTATTAACCCATTGGGATCCCACCGCACCCACCAGCCCCTTCCCTTCCCTTGGGGCATCATCGCGAGTGACAGAGGCGGTGTCGAAAGCCATGAGGAGATGCCTTTCAATGACTGCATGCCGGCATCCTGCCAACGCTGGTCACCTGGATGAGCGCAAATGGCCGCACCGGCACCTGAACCGTGCACACGGGGACGACCGCCGCCTGCAGCTGGGCGACGAGGCACAATTTTCTCCTCCTGTTCACGCAACTGCACCCTGCGAGCCAGAGCTCACCGCCCCCTGCACTGGGCAACTCCACCGCACCTGAACCCGACGCGCCCGCGCCGTCGCACCCGGCGAGTTCATCACTGCTCGCACATCAAGATTGGCCGGCTCCTCCTTCTGCACCTCCAACCTACAACAGCTCGTCGGCGCAGTCGCACCCCTACGCGTGTCATGCGCCACCAGAGGCGACCGAGGTACCTCGCAGTTCATCACCTCCGACGGCACCGACCCGTGGGGACCCCTGCATTCCAGCCGCGCCTCCATCTCCACTCTCCACCTCTCGATTAAGCGTCTTCCCTGGAAGGAGACCATCTCGCCGACCGAGTCCTCCATGGCCAGCTCCGACAGGGCCCAGAACCGGCTCCCGTGAATCGGCGACGACCGTCCCGAGGCTTCCGCCTCACCCTCACTGACGGCAGTCCAGGGGAGGGCGCCGTTGCAGTATCCGCCAAGCTGTCGGCGTGTCCCGCTCCAACGGTCATCTCCTCTTCCATTGCTATGTCCCGCAAGCTACTGGCCGTCGTGTTTGTACGCGTTGTGGCCCATCTTCATCGTGAGTGCATTTGCTAGTAAGTGGGATGAGATCCCACTTGTGCCCACATAATTTGCGCAAGTTGTGACGTGATGACCGGTTATTCCTACCAAACGTAGTGGGATCAAGTGGGCTAAAGGTGGGAGTCCCATGCATACTCCCACTTGCAGTCTGAGGCCACATCAACATTTATCTTTGCACAATCCGCCTCCGAAGCCAGCCAATGTGTTTGTCTTGGGGCCACATCGACCAGTATTATGGGCACTTTGATTGTGAATAACTTGGCGCTCTACCAAATAGGATGTGCTGGAGATTCTGATTAAGGCAGTAGCGCTAGCAATCCCATCATATGCTATGTCTGTGTTCAAGCTGCCGAAAGGAATCTGTAAGTCAATTACCGATGAAATATCCGGTTTTTGGTGGGAGATGGAGAGGAGAAGAGGAAAATGCATTGGTTTGCGTGGTGGAAAATGTGTGTACCAAAGGAAAGGGGTGGTATGGGATTTAGAGACCTTCACAGCTTTAATCTTGCTATGTTAGTAAAGCAGTGTTGGCGTCTAATCCAAAACCCTGATTCGCTGTGTGCAAGAGTGTTGAGCGCAAAATATTATCCCGGTGGAGATATATTGAAAGCTGGTCCAAAGAAAGGAGCTTCGTTTACCTGGCAAAGCATTGTTGAGGGAATTAAAACTTTTAAGAGGGGATGTATCTGGCGGGTAGGATCTGGTTCACATATCAATTTATGGGATGACCCTTGGATCCCTTCAAGTGCAACTAGGAAGTTGATCACACCTAGAGGTGGCATCCTGTTGACAAGAGTAGAGGAAATAATTGATCCTCATACAGGATACTGGGATGAGGACCTCATTCGGCAAGTGTTCTCGCCAGTCGATGCAAATAGAATACTGCAAATTCAGCTTAATGTGGAAGTAGTGGAAGATCTTGTAGCTTGGAACCACACAAGGTCGGGAACATTTTCAGTGAGATCGGCATATCATGTTGAGTTTGAGAACCAGTTTGGACGACACTTTAACCGAAACAGCCAAGGCAGTGCTAACGAGCATGGGGTTTGGAAAGATTTATGGAAATTAAGGCTACCAGGGAAAGTTAAACATTTTGGTTGGAAAGTGCTGAAGGGAGTTTTGCCTTGCTATGGGGTGTTGGCCAGTCGGCACATACCTTTACTGCCACAATGCCCGCTTTGTAATATCGGATTGGAGGACATCTAACATTGCCTGTTCACGTGCTCTCGAGCATATGTTATATGGGAAAAGCTGGGGTTAGCGACCGAGATTGACAGGGTGATCACTCGGGACTGCTCGGGCTCGATAAACCTTGACTCCTTGCTCCAGGTACATGAGACGGTGAGTAACATCCCAGCACTCGAATTCATATTGGTGGCCATGTGGTTCATCTGGTGGCAGAGAGATTGTATACCAAGGGGGAAACTACCCAGACGACAGAACAAGCGGCTATGTCAATACAGGTTCTAGCCACTAATTTTGTACGAGTAAATACTCCAAAACAGGCTGTTCGGAAGAGTGATCAGGTTTGGAAGAAACCGGAAGTGGGGATGATTAAAATAAATGTTGATGCATCCTTTATTGCGGATAATCTCTCAGATGCTTGTGGAGCAATAGCACGCAATGATCAAGGACAGTTCTTAGGTGCAGCCTCTAAGCTACTACCCCATGTGCCTAACGTAGAAGAAGCGGAGATGATTGCTATCCGGTGTGGACTGAGTCTAGCTGCAAATTTAGGCTGCACAAAGCCGGTGATAGAATCTGATAGCACAAGGGCGCTGGAGGCAGTTTCAGACCCTAATGCATATATGGGACCAGCAGTGTCTATTATAGCAGAGTGCTCCCTAATGACAATGGAATTTGCTCATATTTCCTTTGATCACTGCAGTAGAGAGGCGAACACAGTAGCGGATGCTCTAGCAAAGCATTATATTAGCATGAAAAAGTCTGAAGTATGGGAAAACATCCCTGACTTTATTCTTCATCTCTTTGTAAACGACTTGGCTATCATTTGATAAACAAAGTTATATGCTCAAAAAAATATAGGATGTGATGGATCCGTGGATAGAGTGCGGACTCTGAAATATGTCCTCGTGAATTGCCTTCCTTATCGCACCTCGGATCGCTCATAGGTAACCAACCATGCGGACGAACTCATCGCTTTGTATAAGGTTTCGTGTAGAGCAAAGATCCAATTCTTCGCCCAAGCTTTTTAAACCAAGCCATCGGCCTCGAAATTTTAAGCTAGGCCAATGTGCCAACGAGTACCATCGGCCCATATTTCCAACAGTGGAGCCCAAGAGCCAGTGACGCGAACCCCCAATCCTACACGGCACATGGGTACATAAACTACAGCGGTTCCCATGGACCCGCAGCGACGCTTGACCAATGAGCAGCGGCCAGCACTACACGTGACGCACGTTGTAGGCAAGGATGGGCCCACCCGTCATCCACAGGCCGTGTCAAGCCCACAGAAAAAAAGGAAGAGCCAACACTCCGCCGTTCACTCCCCTCTACTCGTCGTCTTCCTCGGCGCGGGCGCTCTAGCTCTTCCCAGTCTCGGCCTCCGAGCTCCACCACACAAGCCGCTCGCCTGTCCCCGGCCTCCAGTTCCTCCGCCTCCCGGCCCCCCCCGCTCCGTACCGCCGCAAAAAACCTGCAGCCACACGTAGCCAGCGCAGATCTTTCTTCCACCCGCGCTTAATTTCCCTCGTGCTCGCGCCGCTCGCCGTCGCCCTCGTCCACTACTGCTCTGCCTTGTTTGTCCGGCTGTTTCTGTTCATCCCCGAAGACTTCTGGCGCGTCGGATCCCGGGATGTCGGGGCACATCGCTTCCTCGTCCGCGGCGTTCCTCTTGCTCGTGGCCTCCTCCTCGTCGTCGCGGCGCTGGCGGAGCAGCTCACCGCGCTCTTTCGGTGCCGCCGGTACGCGGCTGCATTGGGAACGGCGAGGGTTTTCTCGGGACGGATCGGTGCCGTGCCGCCGCGGCTCAGCAGCAGCGGCAGTGGCTGGTGGTGAGGAGGGCGCGGGGAAGGCAATAGCAGGGGAGGGCTCGAGGCAGGCAGCCTCTGGGCAGCGCGGCAAGCTCGAGGTTGGTAACGCTCGTATCATTCCTTCTTTTCCATTCGAAATTTCTGCAAAGGCTTTGCTTGTCAGAGTGGGTGTTATTTTTAGTGCAGAAAGCGCAGTTCAGTTTAGTCGCCCTTTCTGTCGGAAATGTAGCCTCACGTGCAGTTTTTGCCATGCGTTTTCCCTTCACTTTTGTTACTAACAGGCATCATCCGGCATTGACCTTCAGTTTTTATCATGCTTTCTTATGCTGAACTGTTGATGGGTTCCATTGCGTGCTCAGGCTGCTGAAAATGAGGATGCTGTTTCACAAAAATCAGTTGCATCTGCACCCAGGCCAGATAGTACCGTTGCAGAGCAACATTGGGCAGCTGGGAGCAGATCCGAAGTCGATCCGTCAGCTCCTGTCTCGGCGGCGGCATCAGGTTATTGGAAAGACGTCGTTGTCGCTGAACAGGTTGGGGCTAAGGTTGATGCCGGTGGAGATGCAGCAAAAGTGTGGAGTTCTCCGGTTGACAGTGAGAACAAGGGGTCTGCTCCTTTGGCTGGCCCGAATGTGATGAATGTCATCGTTGTGGCTTCTGAATGTGCTCCTTTCTGTAAAACAGGTGTGCATACATAAACTGAGCAATTAGACTTCCCTTTAGTTCTGTTTGATTGAGCTCGAGCCTCGAGCAATCAGACTTTTTTTTTCTTTTTTCTTTTTTTGCGAAGGAATGAGCCTTCAAACTTAGAATGTACTACTCTTAAACTTGTGTGAATTGTTCTCTGACTAATGATATCGTGCATAGGTGGGCTTGGAGATGTTGTGGGTGCTTTGCCGAAGGCTCTGGCAAGAAGAGGGCATCGTGTTATGGTACCCACTCCTTTGCTTTTCTCTTTGCTCCATCTTGCAAAGGGAGATCATGATTTACTTAATTAGTAGATGAATATTTTTATATAAAATGTAACCACATTTTGATGCCGATGCTCTCCATAAGAGGCTAAACATGTACGACCTCTGTTTATTTTTAGAGTGAATTCCATTTTTTACCTTGTAGTTGTACATTTGTGACACAAATTACCCTATTTAGCGGAACTTTTATCGAAATGTCAGATTTTGGAGACTTTTAACACGGTTTTACCCCAGTTTTACATTTTGTTTGTTTATGGTCGATAGGATTGGCATGTTGCGTCATTGATTTGTAAAAAAAACTGTAAGGATCGGAGGGCATCATTGGCGATCTTGTCCAAGCTTCTCTTGTCTATCTGTTCCACTCCTTGTGGCCGTCCACATGTTTTTGGATACAGGGTGTCACCTCACACCTTACCTGATGGACACGCATCAAAAAACAAGGGTCCAAAGATTTCAAAAGGGGTATTCTAGACGAATTTTCACTCGAAGGGGTAATTAGTGTCACAAATGTATAAATATGGGGTAAAAAGTGAAATTCACTCTTATTTTTACAAGACGTTTTAGACTTTCAGACACTGTTCAAAACAGCACAAAGCAAGTTGTCTGAACGTCTTATAAAAACAAACGGAGGGAGTAATTAAGTTGTGCTGCAACTCGTGCTTGAGCAACATTTAGAAGTTGTTGTTCTTTTCAGTTTGTGTGCAACATGTGGAAAAGAAAAACTTACACTATAACCTTGATTGTTTGAATATTTGTCTAGGCTCTAATATTATTTATGCATATGAAAGAAGAAGAGGAAGAAGAAATGCGGCGTCATAACAGAACTATTCATTCTTCATGTTTGATGTAACATGCTCAATATAGATGAGATGACAATATGCATGCCTAAGATGCCACTTTTCTGTATAAGGGCTTTGTAAATTTAAGTGTAGAGTATGTCCGAAATTGAGTATGCTGGCCTAGTTTGGAAATAAGTAATATAAGTTTTTTCTTTAAATTTTAGGTCGTGATACCAAAATATGGAGATTACGGAGAAGCTCGTGATCTAGGTGTTCGCAAACGTTACAAGGTAGCTGGCCAGGTATGTAAAATAAAGAGTCTGCAGTATTAGATGAAAAGTGTAAGGAACCATTGACCAGATCAGTTAATTGAATTGTTGTCTGGCTTGCAGGATTCAGAAGTGAGCTACTTTCATTCTTATATCGATGGAGTTGATTTTGTGTTCTTAGAGGCCCCGCCCTTCCGCCACCGGCACAATGATATTTATGGAGGAGAAAGACCGGTAAGCGTCTGTTTCCCCAGTGCTTTCTTAGCCATAGAAAATCAAACCGAATTTCTCTTAATATTTATGTAATTGATGTGTGTACCTTTCCATCATTTTTGGCAGGATGTGCTGAAGCGCATGATTTTGTTCTGCAAGGCTGCTGTGGAGGTACCTTTGCAAATTGTATTGCTATTGATGTGTAAACAATTTCCCCCGCAAAGAAAAGATGTGTAAACAATTCACAAATAACTACTCTCTTACACAGACCATCATGGTCCGTTTCAAATACTCATCTTACACCATTACCTTTTTTTCGGAGAAAAGACCATCATGGTCCAGCTTTTGTAGAAAGCAAGTAAAAGTTTCATATAAGTCCTGGACTCACCAAATTTACAGGTAAGAAAAACTGAATGGAAAATGGCCATGCGCTGAGAACATACCTAGTCAATCACCACCATTGCTGAGACCTAGCAGCTGCGTACACATTTGTGATCAAAGTTTCTATGGCTTGATTGTGCACTAAATTGATGCCTATTCAGGAGCAGAGTGAGTAATTTGATCCAATTCCTTCATCGGTAACTATTTACATCTCGATGAAATTTTTTAAATTGACCATATAAATTGGTTCTTGATATTTGAAACGTGAGATGTCTCTTGCTCCTTTGGACTCATATAAGATGAACTCTACCATCGAACAAGCTGACAACTCAAGCTGAGTTTCTTGCAGCAAGCCGTATGTGCGCTTTATTGATCAGCTTGTCTTAAGTCATAAGAAACACAGGACAGCTCAAGCTAGCATGCCTGTATGTTTGGTTATTCTAGCGTAGATGAACTGTCATTATGATCTTCAAATTAATTATGCACCTATCCAAATGAATACAATGTTCATCTGTTCAAACATTTGCAGGTTCCTTGGTACGCTCCATGCGGTGGTACTACCTACGGTGATGGCAATTTAGTCTTCATTGCAAACGATTGGCATACTGCACTTCTACCTGTTTATCTGAAGGCGTATTACCGAGACAATGGCCTGATGCAGTATACTCGTTCTGTTCTCGTGATCCATAACATTGCTCATCAGGTTTTACACCTCAATCTTTAACTGCACATTTTTACTCGAGTACTAGTTGAACCATCAGTGTGCCTTTCATTGGAAACGAGCTGACCTTGTATTGTCATTCCATAAGAGGTTGCCATGCATGATTTTTAGGTTTAACAACTGATCAGCAGTGAGAGCTTATTCATCTGCCAATCTGTCTTACTTCCTCCAGTTTAGAACTATTTGTCATGTCACCACATTTTTATATGAAAATTATTTGGCGACTAGTATAGCTTCATGAAAGTTAATCAACAAATGATATGCTCCACATTTTTTATCTTTTATCGTGCTAAACCTGGAGACTAAATATTTGGCTTTGCAGGGACGTGGCCCTGTAGATGACTTCAACATCATGGACTTGCCTGAGCACTACATGGATCACTTCAAACTGTATGATCCCCTTGGCGGCCAGCACAACAACGTGTTCGCTGCTGGCCTGAAGATGGCAGACCGGGTGGTCACCGTCAGCCATGGCTACATGTGGGAGCTGAAGACGATGGAAGGCGGCTGGGGCCTCCACGACATAATAAACCAGAACGACTGGAAGCTGGACGGCATCGTGAACGGCATCGACACGGCCGAGTGGAACCCCGCAGTCGACGTGCACCTGCACTCCGACGACTACACCAACTACACCCGAGACACGCTGGACATCGGCAAGCGGCAGTGCAAGGCGGCCCTGCAGCGCGAGCTGGGCCTGCAGGTCCGCGACGACGTGCCGCTCATCGGGTTCATCGGGCGGCTGGACCACCAGAAGGGCGTGGACATCATCGCGGCGGCGATGCCGTGGATCGCGCAGCAGGACGTGCAGCTGGTGATGCTGGGCACGGGGCGGCCGGACCTGGAGGACATGCTGCGGCGGTTCGAGGGGGAGCACCGGGACAAGGTGCGCGGGTGGGTGGGGTTCTCGGTGCGGATGGCGCACCGGATCACGGCGGGCGCGGACGTGCTCCTCATGCCGTCGCTGTTCGAGCCGTGCGGGCTGAACCAGCTGTACGCGATGGCGTACGGGACCGTGCCCGTGGTGCACGCCGTCGGCGGGCTCCGGGACACGGTGGCGCCGTTCGACCCGTTCGGCGGCACCGGGCTGGGGTGGACGTTCGACCGCGCGGACGCCGGCAGGATGATCGACGCGCTCGGGCACTGCCTCAACACGTACTGGAACTACAAGGAGAGCTGGAGGGGCCTGCAGGTCCGCGGCATGTCGCAGGACCTCAGCTGGGACCGCGCCGCCGAGCTCTACGAGAACGTCCTCGTCAAGGCCAAGTACCAGTGGTGATGCGGCTGATGCTGACCCCTCTACTGCAACGCATGCACGTACTTAGGGGACAGCCGGAAGTGGTGCCCACGATCGCGATCACTGGCGCCCCGGAGTAGCCAAGTGTCACGCGATGCCACCGGCGGCAGCCGGACGACGGTGGAGGTAGTGAACCGTGCCCGTGGCGCCACCCAACTTTTGGGTTCACGAGTTGTACACACCAGTTCAGTCAGGTTCGTGGCTTCTGTGAATTACCGAGTCGTAGGCGATCAAATAGGAAGTTGCAGAGTTTCTATACTGCCAATTTTCTCAGCTCTTGGTGTAGAAAAACACAGTTCTGAGAAGGTTCATCACTGGACGCTGACCACGTTCACGTTCTGTTTCATGCTCCCTCGGTTTCAAAGTAATTCAAGTTTTAGGAATATTCTAAGTCAAACCTTCTAAAGTTTGGCCAAATTTATAAAAAAATCTGCTAAGATCTGCAATATCCAATATATATAAATAATACGAAAATATATTTCATAGGTTGTTGACTCGTTAACGCGTCACCGAAGCAAGCCATGTGGTACTGTTATACATACTGTTTATTACGTCCTATTTTTTCAGAATTTTAGGAGTTACAGAAACATATGTATTGAATCGATTGTTACATATTGATTTGTTTAGACTATTCCTGAAATATAAGATGCGCTTGACTTTTCACATGCTATAACACTTTTGACTATTCCTTGCAAAAAGAAAATGGACATCGATATCTTCCGATCGATCGGACCGTTACCGACAGATTCGAACGATCCCACCCCTAGTACGTCGTGAGGCCGAGCCAGCGCAATAAAGCCCTACAAACCCACCCGGCATCCACTCCGTGTGAGGTCCCACATGACGAGGCAAAGCGATTGACCCTGGCCCACCCCTCACGCGCCACCACCTCCATAAAACCTAGCCCTCTTACCTTCACTGCAAGAAATTGATCCCCCACGCTCACCGTCAAACCCCTTCCTCTCTCTCCCTCGC
>NC_041390.1:553386048-553540334 GCF_002162155.2 Triticum dicoccoides
CCCCCAATTTCATCCTCCAATGGCTCCGCAAACCACGCCAGGGAACCTGAAGAACGAAAGTTACCACTGGATCTAGCCTAAAACTACCACCAACGACATCACAGCTTATCATGCCTTCGGGATCCATACGAAAATATATTTCACAGGTCATTGACTCGTTAACGTGTCACTGAAGGGAGCCATGTGGTACTGCTATACAAACTGTTTATTACATCCTAATTTTTCAAAATTTTAGGAGTTACAGAAATGTAAGTATCAAATCGATTGTTACACGCTGATTTGTTTAGACTATTCCTGAAATATAAGATGCACTTGACTTTTCACATGCTTGAACACTTTTGACTATTCCTTGCCAAAAGAAAATGGACAATGATATCTTCCGATCGATCAGACTGTTAGTGACACATTCGAACGATCCTACCCCTAGTACGTCGCGAGGCCGAGCGCGTGAGGCCGAGCCAGCGCAATAAAGCCCAACAAACCCACCCGACATCCACCCCTCATGAGGCCCCACGTGACGAGGCAAAGCGATCGGCCCTCGCCCATCCCCTCACGTGCCACCACCTCCATAAACCCTAGCCTTCTTACCTCCACTGCAAGAAACTGACCCCCCTGAGGGAGTCCTGGATTATGGGGTCCTCGGGCGTCCGACCTGTGTGACATGGGCTGGACTAATGAGCTATGGAGATGCAAGACAGAAGACTCTCTCCCGTGGCGATGGGACTCCCCTTGGCGTGGATGGCAAGCTTGGCGTTTGAATATGAAGATTCCTTCCTCTGTAGCCGACTTTGTACAACCCTAGTCCCCTCTGGTGTCTATATAAACCGAAGGGTTTAGTCCGTAGAGGCAATCATAATCTGACAGGCTAGACTTCTAGGGTTTTAGCCATTATGATCTCATGGTAGATCAACTCTTGTAACCCTTATACTCATCAATATCAATCAAGCAAGACGTAGGGTATTACCTCTATTGAAAGGGCCCGAACCTGGGTAAAACTTCGAGTCCCCTGTCTCCTGTTACCATCAACCTTAGACGCACAGTTCGAGACCCATACCCGAGATCCGCCGGTTTTGACACCAACACCCCCCCCCCACACACACACACGCTCACCGTCAAACCCCTACCTCACGACATCCTCACATTGGCGGCACCACGTAACCTCTATCCCCTTCCACCACCACCAATTTCATCCTTCAATAGCTCCACAAACCACACCAGCAAACCTGAAGAACAAAAGTTACACTGGATCTAGCCTGAAACTACCAGCAACGACATCACAACTTACCAGGCCTCCGGGATCCAAAAGGAACAAGAAACGACAGGTAAAATCTAACTATCCTACAGTTGATGTATTTTCAAGTCAATCCAAAATCAAAAGCCCCCATCAAAAAGGAAAAACCTAGAAATCAAGTGGAAAAGGGGGCCTTTTCCCTATTTTTACCAATTTGTGTGCATACAAGCTACCAACATGTGTGCAAAATGAGTTACCAGGGCAATGAAAATGTGTACAAAAAGAAGGTGTGCATGATGTAGTTGTCAACTGGATCTAAATGGGTTTACAAAAAGAGTTATCAGGGTAGACATAGAAAAAATATGAAAAAGCCAACTCCTTTCAACTTATTTGACAAATCATGTAAATCTGCTACAAAACAATGATTGTATGTGAAGAGAAAGGTTACAGGTCCCCAACTGGATCCAAATTTGTTTTGATTGTTGTATAGAAAAGAAAGTAGGAAAAGCTACCATGTTGTTTCATACAAAGTTATCAGCTCTAGGATACAAAAAAGTACCAGGCTACTATCACTAAAAACCCATGTGTAGTATAGAGTGTTGCAGAAGGGACTAATGTTACCAAGTGGAATAGACTGCCAATTGACTACCAAGTTGTTACTGTAAAAAAATTGACAATATCCAAATCAGTGCAAAAAAAACAATACAAGAAATTGTAATGTTGAATTGTATGCCTGATGCAATTAAATGTGTAAGCATGTACTACAAGATGGCGGATAACCACGGAGAAAACATGAATGTCATAGAGAGTGGTGGGGAGGCAAACAGCAGGATGAGGGTTTTTTTGCGAGGAAAACAGCAGGATGAGGTTGCACATATGACTAGCTTTAGCTCTGCCAACCTCAACCACGATGTGGCAGGTAAGAGTCAATTCAACAAAAGTGTTAAACTCTATGTCTATGATGTACACAAAATATTCTAGTGTTATCAGCTCTACATCCGAAAAATTACCATGCTATATGCATTGTAAGTACCATCCTGGATTTTAGAACTACCAGGCTTCTTACAAGTAAATTACCATAGAGTGTTTGCTATTGTTTACAAAGCTCTAGTTTGGGGGAAAACTAGCACTGCATTTTAGGGTTAACACAAAACATTGAGCATGCAAAGATACCGACTGCAACAAAGTCATATTTACTTGTCTTACTGAATCCATAAAGAAAAAATGTTTTCTGCTATTTTACCATGCCAACAGAGTGCAAGTTACCACAAAAAACAAAACAAGTTTAAAAACCGATGGTCCTTTTCATGTGAAAAAATGCAGGTGCTCCACCTACGAGCAACCCGAGGATCCAAGAGCCAAACAAGGAAGTAAGTGCTAACATTGGGGGGAAGAAAGTTTCTTTGATGAATCTGAAGGAAATATGCCCTAGAGGCAATAATAAAGTTATTATTTATTTCCTTATATCATGATAAATGTTTATTATTCATGCTAGAATTGTATTAACCGGAAACATAATACATGTGTGAATACATAGACAAACAGAGTGTCACTAGTATGCCTCTACTTGACTAGCTCGTTAATCAAAGATGGTTATGTTTCCTGACCATGAACAATGAGTTGTTATTTGATTAACGAGGTCACATCATTAGTTGAATGATCTGATTGACATGACCCATTCCATTAGCTTAGCACCTGATCGTTTAGTATGTTGCTATTGCTTTCTTCATGACTTATACATGTTCCTATGACTATGAGATTATGCAACTCCCGTTTGCCGGAGGAACACTTTGGGTGCTACCAAACGTCACAACGTAACTGGGTGATTATAAAGGAGCATTGCAGGTGTCTCCAAAGGTAGATGTTGGGTTGGCGTATTTCGAGATTAGGATTTGTCACTCCGATTGTCGGAGAGGTATCTCTGGGCCCTCTCGGTAATACACATCACATAAGCCTTGCAAGCATTACAACTAATATGTTAGTTGTGAGATGATGTATTACAGAACGAGTAAAGAGACTTGCCGGTAACGAGATTGAACTAGGTATTGGATACCGATGATCGAATCTCGGGCAAGTAACATACCGATGACAAAGGGAACAACGTATGTTGTTATGCGGTCTGACCGATAAAGATCTTCGTAGAATATGTAGGAGCCAATATGGGCATCCAGGTCCCGCTATTGGTTATTGACCGGAGACGTGTCTCGGTCATGTCTACATTGTTCTCGAACCCGTAGGGTCCGCACGCTTAAGGTTACGATGACAGTTATATTATGAGTTTATGCATTTTGATGTACCGAAGGTTGTTCGGAGTCCCGGATGTGATCACGGACATGACGAGGAGTCTCGAAATGGTCGAGACATAAAGATTGATATATTGGAAGTCTATGTTTGGACATCGGAAGTGTTCCGGGTGAAATCGGGATTTTACCGGGTTACCGGGAGGTTACCGGAACCCCCCGGGAGCCATATGGGCCATCATGGGCCTTAGTGGAAAAGAGAAAGGGGCAGCCCAAGGGGGCTGCGCGCCTCCCCCCTTCCCCTAGTCCTATTAGGATTAGGAGAGGTGGCCGGCCACCCCTCTCCCTCTTTCCCCCTTGGGAATCCTAGTTGGAATAGGATTGGGGGGGAGTCCTACTCCCGGTAGGAGTAGGACTCCTCCTGCGCCACCTCCTCCTGGCCGGCGCCTCCTCCCCCCTTGGCTCCTTTATATACGGAGGCAGGGGCACCTCTAAACACACAAGTTGACACAAGTTGATCCACGTGATCGATTCCTTAGCCGTGTGCGGTGCCCCCTGCCACCATATTCCTCGATAATACTGTAGCGGAGTTTAGGCGAAGCCCTGCTGCTGTAGTTCATCAAGATCGTCACCACGCCGTCGTGCTGACGAAACTCTTCCCCGACACTTTGCTGGATCGGAGTCCGGGGATCGTCATCGAGCTGAACGTGTGCTCGAACTCGGAGGTGCCGTAGTTTCGGTGCTTGATCGGTTGGATCGTGAAGACGTACGACTACTTCCTCTACGTCGTGTCATTGCTTCCGCAGTCGGTCTGCGCTGGGTACGTAGACAACACTCTCCTCTCGTTGCTATGCATCACATGATCCTGTGTGCGCGTAGGAAAATTTTTGAAATTACTACGAAACCCAACACGACCCGCATCTCCATAACACTCGACCCAAAATAGGAAGAAGCGCTCATCCAGTTCCTCCGTGAGAACTGGGACATTTTTGCATGGAAGCCCGCTGACATGCCAGGTGTTCCCAGGGGACTGGCTGAGCATCGCCTAAGAGTCGACTCGTCTGCAAAACCAGTCAAAGAGCATCTTCGGCGGTCCGCCGTCCAGAAGAGAAAGGCCATCGGTGAAGAAGTGGCTCGACTGTTGGCGGCAGGATTTATCCGAGAGATATACCACTCCGAGTGGCTCGCTAATGTCGTCATGGTTCCTAAGAAGGACAAGTCGCTCCGAATGTGCATTGATTTCAAGCACATCAACCGGGCCTGCCCGAAAGATCACTTTCCTCTCCCTCGCATAGATCAAATTGTTGACTCGACCGCGGGATGCGAGAGGTTGTCTTTTTTAGATGCTTACTCCGGGTACCACCAGATCCGTCTGTACGGGCCCGATGAGGTAAAAACAGCTTTCATCACTCCATTCGGGTGCTTCTGCTATATCACCATGCCATTCGGCCTCAAGAATGCCGGAGCCACTTTTATGCGAATGATTCAGAAGTGTCTACTCACCCAAATCAGTCGGAATGTGGAAGCTTATATGGATGATATGAAGGAAATATGCCCTAGAGGCAATAATAAAGTTATTATTTATTTCCTTATAATCATGATAAATGTTTATTATTCATGCTAGAATTGTATTTTCCGGAAACATAATACATGTGTGAATACATAGACAAACAGAGTGTCACTAGTATGCCTCTACTTGACTAGCTCGTTAATCAAAGATGGTTATGTTTCCTAACCATGAACAATGAGTTGTTATTTGATTAACGAGGTCACATCATTAGTAGAATGATCTGATTGACATGACCCATTCCATTAGCTTAGCACCTGATCGTTTAGTATGTTGCTATTGCTTTCTTCATGACTTATACATGTTCCTACGACTATGAGATTATGCAACTCCCGTTTACCGGAGGAACACTTTGGGTACTACCAAACGTCACAACGTAAATGGGTGATTATAAAGGAGTACTAAAGGTGTCTCCAATGGTCGATGTTGGGTTGGCGTATTTCGAGATTAGGATTTGTCACTCCGATTGTCGGAGAGGTATCTCTGGGCCCTCTCGGTAATACACATCACATAAGCCTTGCAAGCATTACAACTAATATGTTAGTTGTGAGATGATGTATTACGGAACGAGTAAAGAGACTTACCGGTAACGAGATTGAACTAGGTATTGGATACCGACGATCGAATCTCGGGCAAGTAACATACCGATGACAAAGGGAACAACGTATGTTGTTATGCGGTCTGACCGATAAAGATCTTCGTAGAATATGTAGGAGCCAATATGGGCATCCAGGTCCCGCTATTGGTTATTGACCAGAGACATGTCTCGGTCATGTCTACATTGTTCTCGAACCCGTAGGGTCCGCACGCTTAAGGTTTCGATGACAGTTATATTATGAGTTTATGAGTTTTGATGTACCGAAGGAGTTCGGAGTCCCGGATGAGATCGGGGACATGACGAGGAGTCTCGAAATGGTCGAGACGTAAAGATCGATATATTGGACGACTATATTCGGAGTTCGGAAAGGTTCCGAGTGATTCGGGTATTTTCCGGAGTACCGGGGGGTTACGGGAATACGGGGAAGAGTATTGGGCCTTGATGGGCTTTAGTGGGAAGAGGAGAAAAAGGCTGCGCCCCCCCTCCCCTCTAGTCCGAATTGGACTAGGGAAAAGGGGGCCCGCCACCTCTCCTTCTCCTCCTATTCCTTCTCCCTTCCTCCCCTCTCGGTGGACTCCTACTAGGACTTGGAGTCCTAGTAGGACTCCCTATCCTGGCCGCACCTTTGCCTTGGCCGGCCTCCTCCTCCTCCATCCTTTATATACAGGGGCAGGGGGCACCCCATAGACACAAGTTGACACAAGTTGATCCACGTGATCGATTCCTTAGCCGTGTGCGGTGCCCCCTGCCACCATATTCCTCGATAATACTGTAGCGGAGTTTAGGCGAAGCCCTGCTGCTGTAGTTCATCAAGATCGTCACCACGCCGTCGTGCTGACGAAACTCTTCCCCGACACTTTGCTGGATCGGAGTCCGGGGATCATCATCGAGCTGAACGTGTGCTCGAACTCGGAGGTGCCGTAGTTTCGGTACTTGATCGGTTGGGTCGTGAAGACGTACGACTACTTCCTCTACGTCGTGTCATCGCTTCCGCAGTCGGTCTGCGTTGGGTACGTAGACAACACTCTCCTCTCGTTGCTATGCATCACATGATCCTGTGTGCGCGTAGGAAAATTTTTGAAATTACTACGAAACCCAACAGTGGTATCAGAGCCAGGTTATTGATGTTGATGTTATATGCACGAGTAGAACACAAGTGAGTTATGGACGATACAAGTCATACTGCCTACCAGCATGTCATATTTTGGTTTGGCGGTATTGTTGGACGAGACGACCCAGACCAACCTTACGCGTACGCTTACGCGAGACCGGTTCCCTCGACGTGCTTTGCACAGAGATGGCTTGCGGGCGACTGTCTCTCCAACTTTAGTTGAACCAAGTATGTGAAGGAAATATGCCCTAGAGGCAATAATAAAGTTATTATTTATTTCCTTATAATCATGATAAATGTTTATTATTCATGCTAGAATTGTATTTACCGGAAACATAATACATGTGTGAATACATAGACAAACAGAGTGTCACTAGTATGCTTCTACTTGACTAGCTCGTTAATCAAAGATGGTTATGTTTCCTAACCATGAACAATGAGTTGTTATTTGATTAACGAGGTCACATCATTAGTAGAATGATCTGATTGACATGACCCATTCCATTAGCTTAGCACCCGATCGTTTAGTATGTTGCTATTGCTTTCTTCATGACTTATACATGTTCCTGTGACTATGAGATTATGCAACTCCCGTTTACCGGAGGAACACTTTGGGTACTACCAAATGTCACAACGTAACTGGGTGATTATAAAGGAGTACTACAGGTGTCTCCAATGGTCGATGTTGGGTTGGCGTATTTCGAGATTAGGATTTGTCACTCCGATTGTCGGAGAGGTATCTCTGGGCCCTCTCGGTAATACACATCACATAAGCCTTGCAAACATTACAACTAATATGTTAGTTGTGAGATGATGTATTACGGAACGAGTAAAGAGACTTGCCGGTAACGAGATTGAACTAGGTATTGGATACCGACGATCGAATCTCGGGCAAGTAACATACCGATGACAAAGGGAACAACGTATGTTGTTATGCGGTCTGACCGATAAAGATCTTCGTAGAATATGTAGGAGCCAATATGGGCATCCAGGTCCCGCTATTGGTTATTGACCGGAGACGTGTCTCGGTCATGTCTACATTGTTCTCGAACCCGTAGGGTCCGCATGCTTAAGGTTACGATGACAGTTATATTATGAGTTTATGCATTTTGATGTACCGAAGGTTATTCGGAGTCCCGGATGTGATCACGGACATGACGAGGAGTCTCGAAATGGTCGAGACGTAAAGATTGATATATTGGAAGCCTATATTTGGATATCGGAAGTGTTCCGGGTGAAATCGGGATTTTACCGGAATACCGAGAGGGTTACCGGAACCCCCCGGGAGCTATTTGGGCCATAGTGGGCCTTAGTGGAAAAGAGAAGGGGCTGCCCTAGATGGGCTGCGCGCCACCCCCTTCCCCTAGTCCTATTAGGACTAGGAGAGGTGGCCGGCCCCCTCCTCCTCTTTTCCCCTCCGAGGAATCCTAGTTGGACTAGGATTGGAGGGGGAATCCTACTCCCAGAGGGAGTAGGACTCTCCTGCGCCTCCCCCCCCCTTGGCCGGCCAGCCTCCCCTCCTCTCCTCCTTTATATACGGAGGCAGGGGCACCTCTAAACACACAAGTTGACACAAGTTGATCCACGTGATCGATTCCTTAGCCGTGTGCGGTGCCCCCTGCCACCATATTCCTCGATAATACTGTAGCGGAGTTTAGGCGAAGCCCTGCTGCTGTAGTTCATCAAGATCGTCACCACGCCGTCGTGCTGACGAAACTCTTCCCCGACACTTTGCTGGATCGGAGTCCGGGGATCGTCATCGAGCTGAACGTGTGCTCGAACTCGGAGGTGCCGTAGTTTCGGTGCTTGATCGGTTGGATCGTGAAGACGTACGACTACTTCCTCTACGTCGTGTCATCGCTTCCGCAGTCGGTCTACGTTGGGTACGTAGACAACACTCTCCTCTCGTTGCTATGCATCACATGATCCTGTGTGCGCGTAGGAAAAATTTTGAAATTACTACGAAACCCAACAGTGGCATCCGAGCCTGGTTATTGATGTTGATGTTATATGCACGTTGGAACACAAGTGAGTTGTGGACGATACAAGTCATACTGCCTACCAGCATGTCATATTTTGGTTCGGCGGTATTGTTGGACGAGACGACCCAGACCAACCTTACGCGTACGCTTACGCGAGACCGGTTCCCTCGACGTGCTTTGCACAGAGATGGCTTGCGGGCGACTGTCTCTCCAACTTTAGTTGAACCAAGTATGGCTACGCCCGGTCCTTGCGAAGGTTAAAACGGAGTCTATTTGACAAACTATCATTGTGGTTTTGATGCGTAGGTGAGATTGGTTCTTACTTAAGCCCGTAGCAGCCACGTAAAAAATTGCAACAACAAAGTAGAGGACGTCTAACTTGTTTTTGCAGGGCATGTTGTGATGTGATATGGTCAAGGCATGATGCTGAATTTTATTGTATGAGATGATCATGTTTTGTAACCAAGTTATCGGCAACTGGCAGGAGCCATATGGTTGTCGCTTTATTGTATGCAATGCAATCGCGATGTAATGCTTAACTTTATTACTAAACGGTAGTGATAGTCGTGAAAGCATAAGATTGGCGAGACGACAACGATGCTACGATGGAGATCAAGGTGTCGCGCCGGTGACGATGGTGATCATGACGGTGCTTCGGAGATGGAGATCACAAGCACGAGATGATGATGGCCATATCATATCACTTATATTGATTGCATGTGATGTTTATCTTTTTATGCATCTTATTTTGCTTTGATTGACGGTAGCATTATAAGATGATCTCTCATTAAATTATCAAGAAGTGTTCTCCCTGAGTATGCACCGTTGCCAAAGTTCGTCGTGCCCAGACACCACGTGATGATCGGGTGTGATAAGCTCTACGTCCATCTACAACGGGTGCAAGCCAGTTTTTGCACACGCAGAATACTCAGGTTAAACTTGACGAGCCTAGCATATGCAGATATGGCCTCGGAACACGGAGACCGAAAGGTCGAGCGTGAATCATATAGTAGATATGATCAACATAACGATGTTCACCATTGAAAACTACTCCATCTCACGTGATGATCGGTTATGGTTTAGTTGATTTGGATCACGTAATCACTTAGAGGATTAGAGGGATGTCTATCTAAGTGGGAGTTCTTAAGTAATATGATTAATTGAACTTAAATTTATCATGAACTTAGTACCTGATAGTATCTTGCTTGTTTATGTTGATTGTAGATAGATGGCTCGTGCTGTTGTTCCGTTGAATTTTAATGCGTTCCTTGAGAAAGCAAAGTTGAAAGATGATGGTAGCAATTACACGGACTGGGTCCGTAACTTGAGGATTATCCTCATTGCTGCACAGAAGAATTACGTCTTGGAAGCACCGCTGGGTGCCAGGCCTGCTGCTGGAGCAACGCCAGATGTTATGAACGTCTGGCAGAGCAAAGCTGATGACTACTCGATAGTTCAGTGTGCCATGCTTTACGGCTTAGAATCGGGACTTCAACGACGTTTTGAACGTCATGGAGCATATGAGATGTTCCAGGAGTTGAAGTTAATATTTCAAGCAAATGCCCGGATTGAGAGATATGAAGTCTCCAATAAGTTCTATAGCTGCAAGATGGAGGAGAACAGTTCTGTCAGTGAGCATATACTCAAAATGTCTGGGTATAATAATCACTTGATTCAATTGGGAGTTAATCTTCCGGATGATTGCGTCATCGACAGAATTCTCCAATCACTGCCACCAAGCTACAAGAGCTTCGTAATGAACTATAATATGCAAGGGATGAACAAGACTATTCCCGAGCTCTTCGCAATGCTGAAAGCTGCGGAGGTAGAAATCAAGAAGGAGCATCAAGTGTTGATGGTTAACAAGACCACTAGTTTCAAGAAAAAGGGCAAAGGGAAGAAAAAGGGGAACTTCAAGAAGAACGGCAAGCAAGTTGCTGCTCAAGAGAAGAAACCTAAGTCTGGACCTAAGCCTGAAATTGAGTGCTTCTACTGCAAGCAGACTGGTCACTGGAAGCGGAACTGCCCCAAGTATTTGGCGGATAAGAAGGATGGCAAGGTGAACAAAGGTATATGTGATATACATGTTATTGATGTGTACCTTACTAGAGCTCGCAGTAGCACCTGGGTATTTGATACTGGTTCTGTTGCTAATATTTGCAACTCGAAACAGGGACTACAGAATAAGCGGGCACTGGCAAAGGACGAGGTGACGATGCGCGTGGGAAACGGTTCCAAAGTCGATGTGATTGCAGTCGGCACGCTACCTCTACATCTACCTTCGGGATTAATATTAGACCTAAGTAATTGTTATTTGGTGCCAGCGTTGAGCATGAACATTATATCTGGATCTTGTTTAATGCGAGACGGTTATTCATTTAAATCAGAGAATAATGGTTGTTCTATTTATATGAGTAATATCTTTTATGGTCATGCACCCTTGAAGAGTGGTCTATTTTTATTGAATCTCGATAGTAGTAATACACATATTCATAATGTTGAAGCCAAAAGATGCAGAGTTGATAATGAAAGTGCAACTTATTTGTGGCACTGTCGTTTAGGTCATATCGGTATAAAGCGCATGAAGAAACTCCATACCGATGGACTTTTGGAACCACTTGATTATGAATCACTTGGTACTTGCGAACCGTGCCTCTTGGGCAAGATGACTAAAACACCGTTCTCCGGTACTATGGAGAGAGAGCAACAGATTTGTTGGAAATCATACATACCGATGTATGTGGCCCGATGAATATTGAGGCTCGTGGCGGATATCGTTATTTTCTCACCTTCACAGATGATTTAAGCAGATATGGGTATATTTACTTAATGAAACATAAGTCTGAAACATTTGAAAAGTTCAAAGAATTTCAGAGTGAAGTTGAAAATCATCGTAACAAGAAAATAAAGTTTCTACGATCTGATCGTGGAGGAGAATATTTGAGTTACGAGTTTGGTGTACATTTGAAAAACTGTGGAATAGTTTCGCAACTCACGCCACCCGGAACACCACAGCGTAATGGTGTGTCCGAACGTCGTAATCGTACTTTACTAGATATGGTGCGATCTATGATGTCTCTTACTGATTTACCGCTATCATTTTGGGGATATGCTTTAGAGACGGCCGCATTCATGTTAAATAGGGCACCATCAAAATCCGTTGAGACGACGCCTTATGAACTGTGGTTTGGCAAGAAACCAAAGTTGTCGTTTCTTAAAGTTTGGGGCTGCGATGCTTATGTGAAAAAGCTTCAACCTGATAAGCTCGAACCCAAATCGGAGAAATGTGTCTTCATAGGAAACTGTTGGGTACACCTTCTATCACAGATCCGAAGGCAAAACATTCGTTGCTAAGAATGGATCATTTCTAGAGAAGGAGTTTATCTCGAAAGAAGTGAGTGGGAGGAAAGTAGAACTTGACGAGGTAACTGTACCTGCTCCCTTACTGGAAAGTAATTCATCACAGAAAACTGTTTCAGTGACACCTACACCAGTTAGTGAGGAAGCCAATGATAATGATCATGAAACTTCAGATCAAGATACTACTGAACCGCGTAGATCAACCAGAGTAAGATCCGCACCAGAGTGGTACGGTAATCCTGTTCTGGAGGTCATGCTACTAGATCATGATGAACCTACGAACTATGAAGAAGCGATGGTGAGCCCAGATTCCGTAAAGTGGCTTGAAGCCATGAAATCTGAGATGGGATCCATGTATGAGAACAAAGTATGGACTTTGGTTGACTTGCCCGATGATCGGCAAGCAATTGAGAATAAATGGATTTTTAAGAAGAAGACTGACGCTGATGGTAATGTTACTATCTACAAAGCTCGACTTGTCGCAAAAGGTTTTCGGCAAGTTCAAGGAATTGACTACGATGAGACCTTCTCACCCGTAGCGATGCTTAAGTCCGTCCGAATCATGTTAGCAATTGCCGCATTTTATGATTATGAAATTTGGCAAATGGATGTCAAAATTGCATTCCTGAATGGATTTCTGGAAGAAGAGTTGTATATGATGCAACCAGAAGGTTTTGTCGATCCAAAGGGAGCTAACAAAGTGTGCAAGCTCCAGCGATCCATTTATGGACTGGTGCAAGCCTCTCAGAGTTGGAATAAACGTTTTGATAGTGTGATCAAAGCATTTGGTTTTATACAGACTTTCGGAGAAGCCTGTATTTACAAGAAAGTGAGTGGGAGCTCTGTAGCATTTCTGATATTATATGTGGATGACATATTACTAATTGGAAATGATATAGAATTTCTGGATAGCATAAAGGGATACTTGAATAAAAGTTTTTCAATGAAAGACCTCGGTGAAGCTGCTTACATATTAGGCATTAAGATCTATAGAGATAGATCAAGACGCTTAATTGGACTTTCACAAAGCACATACCTTGACAAAATTTTGAAGAAGTTCAAAATGGATCAAGCAAAGAAAGGGTTCTTGCCTGTGTTACAAGGTGTGAAATTGAGTAAGACTCAATGCCCGACCACTGCAGAAGAAAGAGAGAATATTAAAGATGTTCCCTATGCATCAGCTATAGGCTCTATCATGTATGCAATGCTGTGTACCAGACCTGATGTGTGCCTTGCTATAAGTTTAGCAGGGAGGTACCAAAGTAATCCAGGAATGGATCACTGGACAGCGGTCAAGAACATCCTGAAATACCTGAAAAGGACTAAGGATATGTTTCTCGTATATGGAAGTGACAAAGAGCTCATCGTAAAAGGTTACGTTGATGCAAGCTTTGACACTGATCCGGATGATTCTAAATCGCAAACCGGATACGTGTTTACATTAAACGGTAGAGCTGTCAGTTGGTGCAGTTCTAAACAAAGCGTCGTAGCAGGATCTACATGTGAAGCGGAATACATAGTTGCTTCGGAAGCAGCAAATGAAGGAGTCTGGATGAAGGAGTTCATATCCGATCTAGGTGTCATACCTAGTGCATCGGGTCCAATGAAAATCTTTTGTGACAATACTGGTGCAATTGCCTTGGCAAAGGAATCCAGATTTCACAAAAGGACCAAACACATCAAGAGACGCTTCAACTCCATCCAGGATCTAGTCCAGGTGGGAGACATAGAGATTTGCAAGATACATACGGATCTGAATGTTGCAGACCCGTTGACTAAGCCTTTCCACGAGCAAAACATGATCAGCACCAAAGCTCCATGGGTGTTAGATTCATTACAGTGTAATCTAGATTATTGACTCTAGTGCAAGTGGGAGACTGAAGGAAATATGCCCTAGAGGCAATAATAAAGTTATTATTTATTTCCTTATAATCATGATAAATGTTTATTATTCATGCTAGAATTGTATTTACCGGAAACATAATACATGTGTGAATACATAGACAAACAGAGTGTCACTAGTATGCTTCTACTTGACTAGCTCGTTAATCAAAGATGGTTATGTTTCCTAACCATGAACAATGAGTTGTTATTTGATTAACGAGGTCACATCATTAGTAGAAAGATCTGATTGACATGACCCATTCCATTAGCTTAGCACCCGATCGTTTAGTATGTTGCTATTGCTTTCTTCATAACTTATACATGTTCCTATGACTATGAGATTATGCAACTCCCGTTTACCGGAGGAACACTTTGGGTACTACCAAACGTCACAACGTAACTGGGTGATTATAAAGGAGTACTACAGGTGTCTCCAATGGTCGATGTTGGGTTGGCGTATTTCGAGATTAGGATTTGTCACTCCGATTGTCGGAGAGGTATCTCTGGGCCCTCTCGGTAATACACATCACATAAGCCTTGCAAGCATTACAACTAATATGTTAGTTGTGAGATGATGTATTACGGAACGAGTAAAGAGACTTGCCGGTAACGAGATTGAACTAGGTATTGGATACCGACGATCGAATCTCGGCAAGTAACATACCGATGACAAAGGGAACAACGTATGTTGTTATGCGGTCTGACCGATAAAGATCTTCGTAGAATATGTAGGAGCCAATATGGGCATCCAGGTCCCGCTATTGGTTATTGACCGGAGACGTGTCTCGGTCATGTCTACATTGTTCTCGAACCCGTAGGGTCCGCACGCTTAAGGTTACGATGACAGTTATATTATGAGTTTATGCATTTTGATGTACCGAAGGTTGTTCGGAGTCCCGGATGTGATTACGGACATGACGAGGAGTCTCGAAATGGTCGAGACATAAAGATTGATATATTGGAAGTCTATGTTTGGACATCGGAAGTGTTCCGGGTGAAATCGGGATTTTACCGGGTTACCGGGAGGTTACCGGAACCCCCCGGGAGCCATATGGGCCATCATGGGCTTTAGTGGAAAGGAGAAAGGGGCAGCCCAAGGGGGCTGCGCGCCTCCCCCCTTCCCCTAGTCCTATTAGGACTAGGAGAGGTGGCCGGCCACCCCTCTCCCTCTTTCCCCCTTGGGAATCCTAGTTGGAATAGGATTGGGGGGGGAGTCCTACTCCCGGTAGGAGTAGGACTCCTCCTGCGCCACCTCCTCCTGGCCGGCGCCTCCTCCCCCCCTTGGCTCCTTTATATACGGAGGCAGGGGCACCTCTAAACACACAAGTTGACACAAGTTGATCCACGTGATCGATTCCTTAGCCGTGTGCGGTGCCCCCTGCCACCATATTCCTCGATAACACTGTAGCGGAGTTTAGGCGAAGCCCTGCTGCTGTAGTTCATCAAGATCGTCACCACGCCGTCGTGCTGATGAAACTCTTCCCCGACACTTTGCTGGATCGGAGTCCGGGGATCGTCATCGAGCTGAACGTGTGCTCGAACTCGGAGGTGCCGTAGCTTCGGTGCTTGATCGGTTGGATCGTGAAGACGTACGACTACTTCCTCTACGTCGTGTCATCGCTTCCGCAGTCGGTCTGCGTTGGGTACGTAGACAACACTCTCCTCTCGTTGCTATGTATCACATGATCCTGTGTGCGCGTAGGAAAATTTTTGAAATTACTACGAAACCCAACAGTGGTATCAGAGCCTGGTTATTGATGTTGATGTTATATGCACGAGTAGAAAACAAGTGAGTTGTGGACGATACAAGTCATACTGCCTACCAGCATGTCATATTTTGGTTCGGCGGTATTGTTGGACGAGACGACCCAGACCAACCTTACGCGTACGCTTACGCGAGACCGGTTCCCTCGACGTGCTTTGCACAGAGATGGCTTGCGGGCGACTGTCTCTCCAACTTTAGTTGAACCAAGTATGGCTACGCCCGGTCCTTGCGAAGGTTAAAACGGAGTCTATTTGACAAACTATCGTTGTGGTTTTAATGCGTAGGTGAGATTGGTTCTTACTTAAGCCCGTAGCAGCCACGTAAAAAATTGCAACAACAAAGTAGAGGACGTCTAACTTGTTTTTGCAGGGCATGTTGTGATGTGATATGGTCAAGGCATGATGCTGAATTTTATTGTATGAGATGATCATGTTTTGTAACCAAGTTATCGGCAACTGGCAGGAGCCATATGGTTGTCGCTTTATTGTATGCAATGCAATCGCGATGTAATGCTTAACTTTATTACTAAACGGTAGTGATAGTCGTGAAAGCATAAGATTGGCGAGACGACAACGATGCTACGATGGAGATCAAGGTGTCGCGCTGGTGACGATGGTGATCATGACGGTGCTTCGGAGATGGAGATCACAAGCACGAGATGATGATGGCCATATCATATCACTTATATTGATTGCATGTGATGTTTATCTTTTTATGCATCTTATCTTGCTTTGATTGACGGTAGCATTATAAGATGATCTCTCACTAAATTATCAAGAAGTGTTCTCCCTGAGTATGCACCGTTGCCAAAGTTCGTCGTGCCCAGACACCACGTGATGATCGGGTGTGATAAGCTCTACGTCCATCTACAACGGGTGCAAGCCAGTTTTTGCACACGCAGAATACTCAGGTTAAACTTGACGAGCCTAGCATATGCAGATATGGCCTCGGAACACGGAGACCGAAAGGTCGAGCGTGAATCATATAGTAGATATGATCAACATAATGATGTTCACCGATGAAACTACTCCATCTCACGTGATGATCGGACATGGTTTAGTTGATTTGGATCACGTGATCACTTAGAGGATTAGAGGGATGTCTATCTAAGTGGGAGTTCTTAAGTAATATGATTAAATTGAACTTAAATTTATCATGAAATTAGTCCTGGTAGTATTTTGCAAATCATGTTGTAGATCAATAGCTCGCGTTGTTGCTTCCCTGTGTTTATTTTGATATGTTCCTAGAGAAAAAATTGTGTTGAAAAATGTTAGTAGCAATGATGCGGATTGGATCCGTGATCTGAGGTTTATCCTCATTGCTGCACAGAAGAATTATGTCCTTGATGCACCGCTAGGTGACAGACCTATTGCAGGAGCAGATGCAGACGTTATGAACGTTTGGCTGGCTCAATATGATGACTACTTGATAGTTTAGTGCACCATGCTTAAACAGCTTAGAATCGGGACTTCAAAGACGTTTTGAACGTCATGGACCATATGAGATGTTCCTGGAGTTGAAGTTAATATTTCAAGCAAATACCCGAGTTGAGAGATATGAAGTCTCCAACAAGTTCTATAGCTAAAAGATGGAGGAGAATCGCTCAACTAGTGAGCATGTACTTAGATTGTCTGGGTACTTCAATCGCTTGAATCAAGTGGGAGATAATCTTCCAGATAAGATAGTGATTGACAGAATTCTCTAGTCACCACCACCAAGTTAGTAGAACTTCGTGATGAACTATAATGCAAGGAATGACGTAAACAATTCCCGAGCTCTTCGTGATGCTAAAATCGACGAAGGTAGAAATCAAGAAAAACATCAAGTGTTGATGGTAGACAAAGACCACTAGTTTCAAGAAAAGGGAAGAAGGGGAACTTCAAGAAGAACGGCAAGCGAGTTGCTGCTCAAGTGAAGAAGCCCAAGTCTGGTCCAAAGCCTGAAACTGAGTGCTTACACTGCAAAGGAAATGGTCACTGGAAGCGGAACTACCCTAAATATTTGGTGGATAAGAAGGATGGCAAAGTGAAAAAGGGTATATTTGATATACAGGTGTTTGATGTGTGCTTTACTAGTGTTTATAGCAACCCCTCGGTATTTGGTACTGGTTCAGTTGCTAAGAGTAGTAACTCGAAACGGGAGTTGCAGAATAAACAGAAACTAGTTAAGGGTGAAGTGATGATGTGTGTTGAAAGTAGTTTCAAGATTGATATGATCATCATCGCACACTCCCTATTCTTTCGGGATTAGTGTTGAACCTAAATAAATGTTATTTGGTGTTTGCGTTGAGCATGAATATGATTTGATCATGTTTATTGCAATACGGTTATTCATTTAAGTAAGAGAATAAACTGTTGTTCTATTTACATGAATAAAACCTTATATGGTTACACACCCAAAAAAATGGTTCATTGGATCTCGATCGTAGTGATACACATATTCATAATATTGATGCCAAAAGATGCAAAGTTAATAATGATAGTGCAACTTATTTGTGGCACTGCCGTTTGGGTCATATCGGTGTAAAGCGCATGAAGAAACTCCATAAAGATGGATTTTCGGAATCACTTGGTTATGAATCATTTGATGCTTGCGAACCGTGCCTTTTGGGCAAGATGACTAAAACTCCGTTCTTCGGAACAATGGAACGAGTTACTGACTTGTTGGAAATAATACATACCGATGTATGCGATCCAATGAGTGCTGTTGCTCGTGGCAAGCATCGTTGTTTTCTGACCTTCACAAGATGATTTGAGCAGATATGGGTATATCTACTTGATGAAACATAAGTCTGAAATAGTTGAAAGGTTCAAAGAATTTCAGAGTGAAGTGGAAAAATCATCGTAACAAGAAAATAAAGTTTCTGCGATCTGATCGCGGAGACAAATATTTGAGTTACGAGTTTGGTCTTCAATTAAAACAATGTGGAATAGTTTCACAGCTCACGCCACCTGGAACACCACATCGTTATGGTATGTCCGAACGTCGTAACCGCACTTTATTTGATATGGTGCAATCTATGATATCTCTTTACCACTATCGTTTTGGGGTTATGCATTAGAGACAGCTGCATTCACGTTTTAAAATAGGGCACCATCTAAATCCGTTGAGACGACACTGTATGAACTATGGTTTAGCAGTAAACCTAACCTGTTGTTTCTTAAAGTTTGGGGCTGCGATGCTTATGTGAAAAAGGTTTCATCCTGATAAGCTCGAACCCAAATCGGAGAAGTGCGTCTTCATACCCAAAGGAAATTGTTGGGTACACCTTCTATCACAGATCCGAAGGCAAGACATTCGTTGCTAAAATGGATCCTTTCCAGAGAAGGAGTTTCTCTCGAAAGAAGTGAGTGGGAGGAGAGTAGAACTTGATGAGGTAATTATACCTTCTCCCTTATTGGAAAGTAGTTCATCACAGAAATCAGTTCCAGTGATTCCTACACCAATAAGTGAGGAAGTTAATGATGATGATCATCAAACTTCAGATCAAGTTACTACCAAACCGCGTAGATCAACCAGAGTAAGATCCGCACCAGAGTGGTACGGTAATCCTGTTCTGGAGGTCATGCTACTAGATCATGATGAACCTACGAACTATGAAGAAGCGATGGTGAGCCCAGATTCCGTAAAGTGGCTTGAAGCCATGAAATCTGAGATGGGATCCATGTATGAGAACAAAGTATGGACTTTGGTTGACTTGCCCGATGATCGGCAAGCAATTGAGAATAAATGGATTTTTAAGAAGAAGACTGACGCTGATGGTAATGTTACTGTCTACAAAGCTAGACTTGTCGAAAAAGGTTTTTGACAAAGTTCAAGGTGTTGAATACGATGAGATTTTCTTACTCGTATCGATGCTTAAAAGTCTGTCCGAATCATGTTAGCAATTGCCGCATTTTATGATTATGAAATTTGGCAGATGGATGTCAAAACTGCATTCCTGAATGGATTTCTGGAAGAAGAGTTGTATATGATGCAACCGGAAGGTTTTGTCGATCCAAAGGGAGCTAACAAAGTGTGCAAGCTCCAGCGATCCATTTATGGACTGGTGCAAGAATCTCGGAGTTGGAATATACGCTTTGATAAGTTGATCAAAGCATATAGTTATTGTACAGACTTACAGTGAAGCCTGTATTTACAAGAAAGTGAGTGGGAGAACTACAACATTTCTGATAAGTATATGTGAATGACATATTGTTGATCGGAAATAATGTAGAATTATTCTGCAAAGCATGAAAGGATACTTGAATAAAAGTTTTTCAAAGAAAGACCTTGGTGAAGCTGCTTACACATTGAGCATCAAGATCTATATAGACAGATGAAGACGCTTGATAAGATTTTTTCAATGAATACATACCTTGATAAATTTTTGAAATAGTTCAAAATGGAACAGTCAAAGAAGGAGTTCTTGCCTGTGTTGCAAGGTGTTAAGTTGAGTAAGACTCAAAGCCCGACCACGGCAGAAAATAGAAAGAGAATGAAAGTCATTCCCTATGCCTCAGTCATAGGTTCTATAAAGTATGCCATGCTGTATACCAGATCTATTGTATGCCATACCACTGAGTTTGGCAAGGGAGTACAATAGTGATCTAGGAGTAGATCACTGGAGAGCGGTCAAAATTGTCCTTAGTGGAATAAGGATATGTTTCTCGATTATGGAAAAAGGTTCGTCGTAAAAGGTTACGCCGATGCGAGTTTGACACTAATCTAGATGACTCTAAGTCTTGATCTAGATACATATTGAAAGTGGGAGCAATTAGCTAGAGTAGCTCCGTGCAGAGCATTGTAGACATAGAATTCGCAAAATACTTACGGATCTGTATATGACATACCCGTTGACTAAGATTCTCTCACAAGCAAAACATGATCACACCTTAGTACTCCTTGGGTGTTAATCACATAGCGATGTGAACTAGATTACTGAATCTAGTAAACCCTTTGGGTGTTGGTCATATAGCGATGTGAACTATGGGTGTTAATCACATGATGATGTGAACTATTGCTGTTAAATCACATGGCGATGTGAACTAGATTATTGACTCTAGTGCAAGTGGGAGACTGAAGGAAATATGCCCTAGAGGCAATAATAAAGTTATTATTTATTTCCTTATATCATGATAAATGTTTATTATTCATGCTAGAATTGTATTAACCGGAAACATAATACATGTGTGAATACATAGACAAACAGAGTGTCACTAGTATGCCTCTACTTGACTAGCTCGTTAATCAAAGATGGTTATGTTTCCTGACCATGAACAATGAGTTGTTATTTGATTAACGAGGTCACATCATTAGTTGAATGATCTGATTGACATGACCCATTCCATTAGCTTAGCACCTGATCGTTTAGTATGTTGCTATTGCTTTCTTCATGACTTATACATGTTCCTACGACTATGAGATTATGCAACTCCCATTTACCGGAGGAACACTTTGGGTACTACCAAACGTCACAACGTAAATGGGTGATTATAAAGGAGTACTACAGGTGTCTCCAATGGTCGATGTTGGGTTGGCGTATTTCGAGATTAGGATTTGTCACTCCGATTGTCGGAGAGGTATCTCTGGGCCCTCTCGGTAATGCACATCACATAAGCCTTGCAAGCACTGCAACTAATATGTTAGTTGTGAGATGATGTATTACGGAACGAGTAAAGAGACTTGCCGGTAACGAGATTGAACTAGGTATTGGATACCGACGATCAAATCTCGGGCAAGTAACATACCGATGACAAAGGGAACAACGTATGTCGTTATGCGGTCTGACCGATAAAGATCTTCGTAGAATATGTAGGAGCCAATATGGGCATCCAGGTCCCGCTATTGGTTATTGACCGGAAACGTGTCTTGGTCATGTCTACATTGTTCTCGAACCCGTAGGGTCCGCACGCTTAAGGTTTCGATGACAGTTATATTATGAGTTTATGAGTTTTGATGTACCGAAGGAGTTCGGAGTCCCGGATGAGATCGGGGACATGACGAGGAGTCTCGAAATGGTCGAGACGTAAAGATCGATATATTGGACGACTATATTCGGAGTTTGGAAAGGTTCCGAGTGATTCGGGTATTTTCCGGAGTACCGGGGGGTTACGGGAATACGGGGAAGAGTATTGGGCCTTGATGGGCTTTAGTGGGAAGAGGAGAAAAAGGCTGCGCCCCCCCTCCCCTCTAGTCCGAATTGGACTAGGGAAAAGGGGGCCCGCCACCTCTCCTTCTCCTCCTATTCCTTCTCCCTTCCTCCCCTCTTGGTGGACTCCTACTAGGACTTGGAGTCCTAGTAGGACTCCCTATCCTGGCCGCACCTTTGCCTTGGCCGGCCTCCTCCTCCTCCATCCTTTATATACAGGGGCAGGGGGCACCCCATAGACACAAGTTGACACAAGTTGATCCACGTGATCGATTCCTTAGCCGTGTGCGGTGCCCCCTGCCACCATATTCCTCGATAATACTGTAGCGGAGTTTAGGCGAAGCCCTGCTGCTGTAGTTCATCAAGATCGTCACCACGCCGTCGTGCTGACGAAACTCTTCCCCGACACTTTGCTGGATCGGAGTCCGGGGATCGTCATCGAGCTGAACGTGTGCTCGAACTCGGAGGTGCCGTAGTTTCGGTACTTGATCGGTTGGGTCGTGAAGACGTACGACTACTTCCTCTACGTCGTGTCATCGCTTCCGCAGTCGGTCTGCGTTGGGTACGTAGACAACACTCTCCTCTCGTTGCTATGCATCACATGATCCTGTGTGCGCGTAGGAAATTTTTTGAAATTACTACGAAACCCAACAGAATCAACCAGTGAGCCGGCAAGTCCAGAAATAGGAAGGGCGAACAGTGATGAAGGAGACGTAAGCATCGAGGCATACTCCACGCCTAAGCCTCCTTATACAACAATGAAGTTCGGCACTTATGAGGAGGCTTTTGATTACTACAAGCTATATGCACTTAGGCATGGGTTTGGAATAAGGCTGGAATACGGGAGAACGGGGAAGGACAATACTGTAAGTAGAGTGCTCATGGTGTGTGAGAAAAACGACAAGCCAAAAGAAACAAGGAGGAGTTACAGGATGTGCAGAACCCAAACGACATAGTAAGAAGAGAAAAAGGGGAAGATTGTGAGGACTGAATGTCCAGCCCACCTTTATATTACGAATAAGGATGCATGATGGAGAGTCGAACGTGTCGACGATAACCACAACCATCCTCTGATAAAAAAGCCTTCCCTGAAAAAATTCCTAGCATCACATCGACCCATTCCCAAAGATGAGCATGACTTCTTGAGGAAATACATGCCTCGCTACCCTTTCCATCACGAGGTGAGGACTCCACAAGCTTGAACCTACTACAAAGCACCTCCCCCACTGAAGATATATCAATCTAGTTGGCCAAACCAAATGGATAGTTCGGAGAGAAATACAAAGCTATAATAATCATGCATAATAAATTTCATAAAAGACTCAGTTACTTTCAATGAATAATCTAACCATAAACCCACAATTCATCAGATCCCGACAAATGCACCACAAAAGAAGATTACATCGGATAGAACTCCAAGGAGAACATTGTATTAGAGATCAAAGAGAGAGAGAAGAAGCCAACTAGCTAATCACTATGGACCCATAGGTCTATGGCAAACTACTCACACATCATCGGAGGTGCAACAAGGTTGATGTAGAGGCCCTTCTTGATCGATTCCCCCTCCAGCAGAGTACCAGAAATGGCTTTGATGACCCACAAGTATAGGGGATCAATCGTAATCCTTTTGATAAGTAAGAGTGTCGAACCCAACAAGGAGCAGAAGGAAATGATAAACAGTTTTCAATAAGGTATTCTCTGCAAGTACAGAAAGTACTGGTAAGCCGGTAAAAAATAGTTTTGTAGTAGGATAATTTGAATCAAGTAACAACTGGCAATAATAACAAAGGTGCAGCAAGGTGGCCCGATCCTTTTTATAGCAAAGAACAAGATGGAAAGTTCTCTTATATAAAAGCAAAGTGCTCTCGAGGGCATATGAATTCTCGTCTAGTCGCGTTCATCATGTTTAGTTGATTCACGTTCACTACTTTTATAATTTGATATGTGGGTGGACCAGTGCTAGGGTTCTGTTCTTACTTGAACAAGCAACCCTCTTATGATTACCCCCTCTCGCAAGCATATGCAACTACAAAAGAAGAATTAAGATAAATCTAACCATGACATGAAACATATGGATCCAAATCAGCCCCTTATGGAATAAGGCATAAACTAGGGGTTAAGCTTCTATCACTCTCGCAACCCATCATCTAATTATTGCTCCCTAATGTCTTCCCTTAGGCCCAAGTATGGTGAAGTGTCATGTAGTCGACGTTCACATGACACCACTAAAGGAAGAACAACATACATATCATCAAAATATCAAATGAATACCAATGTCACATGATTACTTATAACAAGACTTCTCCCATGTCATCAAGAACAAAAGTAACTACTCACAAATTAAATTCATGTTAAAGATCAATGGTGTATGGAATATGCTTAAGGATCTGAACATATAATCTTCCACCAAATAAACCAACTAGCATCAACTGCAGGATGTAATCAGCACTACTAGCAACCCACAGGTACCAATATGAGGTTTTGAGACAAAGATTGAATACAAGAGATGAACTAGGGTTTGAGAGGAGATGGTGCTGATGAAGATGTTGATGCAGATTGGTCCTCCCACAAATAAAGAATCATTGGTGATGTCGATGGCTTCGATTTTCCCTTCCCGGAGGGAATTATCCCCGGCGGAATCGCTCCACTGGAGGGAAAAAGTGCTCCTGCCATGTTCCGCCTCGAGATGACGGCACTTTGTCCCAAAAATCTTCCTCCTGTTTTTTCTAGGGTAAAAGCCCTCATTTAAAACTATAGAGAGGCTAGCCAACTCGCTTGGAGAAGGCTCCCTCGATTTGCATCCTTCCTGGCCGTTCGATCCTGGTCAACGAGGTCCTTCTTTCGCTGCTGACCGTTGGATGGTCGCTGGAAATCGATCTGTGCCGTTTTGACCGTGTGGTGAATCGTGGACGTGGATGACATGTGGGCTCGGGCGAAATTCGATTGGCTGGGTGCCAGTTTTTTGGGTGTGCTCGGGAAGCGGGCAACCTCTCCTGCCACGCCGCGTGGGCGCGTGGTGGTGGAATGCGGTCGTGCGTCGTGGGGTTGGTTGCGTAGGCTGCGCAGAGTGGGCTGGCGCATGCGCACCCGGCTGGTGCATAAGTTTTTGAGCAGGCGCGATGACATGTGGTGCTGTTACGCCCTCGATGCGGCTATATCTCCTACGTGTCGAAGCACGACTTAGAGGCATAACTGCATTGAAAGCAATGTCGCAAGTGAGATAATCTTCGCAAACAACCCATGTACATAAATAAAGGGGAAAGATACATAGTTGGCTTACACTTGTCATGTCACACAAATACATAAATAAGTCATTACTTCATCCAATACACTCAGGGTCCGACAACGGAACCCAAATAAAGATCAACCCCCAAATGCGACAAAGTCCTCGATCGCCCCAACTGGGCACCACTACTGATTATCTGGGAAAGACACGTAGTAACGATGAGAGTCTTCATCGAACTCCCACTTGAGCTCGGTCATATCATTTGGAGCGGTATCATCGGTCCCTGCATCTGGTTTGGAAGGAATCTGTGAGTCACAGGGACTCAGCAATCTCACACCCTCGCGATCAAGACTATTTAAGCTTTTAGGTAAGGCAAAGGTATGATGTGGAGCTGCAGCAAGCGACTAGCATATATGGTGGCTAACATACGCAAATGAGAGCGAGAAGAGAAGGCAAAAACACGGTCGAACAACTATGATCAAGAAGTGATCCTAGAACAACCTACGTCAAGCATTACTCCAACACCGTATTCACTTCCCGGACTCCACCGAGAAGAGACCATCACGGTTACACACGCGGTTGATGCATTTTAATTAAGTTAAGTTTCAGGTTTTCTACAACCGGACATTAACAAATTCCCATCTGCCCATAACCGCAGGCACGACTTTTGAAAGTTCAAATCCCTGCAGAGGAGTCCCAACTTAGCCCATCACAAGCTCTCACGGTCAATGAAGGATATTCCTTCTCCCAAGACAATCCGATCAGACTCGGCATCCCGGTTACAAGACATCCTCAACAATGGTAAAACAAGTCCAGCAACACCGCCCGAATGTGCCGACAAATCCCGATAGGAGCTGCACATATCTCGTTCTCAGGGCACACTCAGATGAGACATCCTACGAGTAAAACCAACCCTCAAGTTGCCCCGAGGTGGCCCCACAGTCTACTCGGTCGGACCAACACTCAGAGGAGCACTGGCCCAGGGGAGTTTAATAAAGATGACCCCTGGGCTCCGGAAACCCAAGGGAAAAAGAGGCTAGGTGGCGAATGGTAAAACCAATGCTGGGCATTGCTGGAGGAGTTTTATTCAAGGCGAACTGTCAAGGGGTTCCCATTATAACCCAACCGTGTAAGGAACGCAAAATCCGGGAACATAACACCGATATGACGGAAACTAGGGCAGCAAGAGTGGAACAAAACACCAGGCATAAGGCCGAGCCTTCCACCCTTTACCAAGTATATAGGTGCATTAAGATAAACAAGATAATATGGTGATATCCCAACAATAAACAAGTTCCAACAAGGAACGATCTCCAATCTTCACCTGCAACTAGCAACGCTATAAGAGGGGCTGAGCAAAGTGGTAACATAGCCAAACAACGGTTTGCTAGGACATGGTGGGTTAGAGGTTTGACATGGCAATATGGTAGGCATGATAAGCAAGTGGTAGGTATCATAGCATAGGCATAGCAAAAGAGCGAGCATCTAGCAAGCAAATATAGAAGTGATTTCGAGGGTATGGTCATCTTGCCTGCGAAGTTCTCAGAGTTGCCTTGATCCTCATAAGCGAACTCAATGGGCTCCTCGTTCACGAACTCGTCTCCTGGCTCTACCCAAGCAAGAAAAACAAGCAAAAAGGAACACAATCAACCACGTGCAATGCTCAAACAACATGATGCAAACATGGTATGATATGCGGGATGCGGTATGTGATGCATATGCAAGATTTGGAAAGGAATGATTGAACCTGGCCTCAACTTGGAAATCCAAGAGTTCCACTGGAAAGGTGAGGTTATTTCGGTCGAAATCAATATAAAGATCACCGGAATCGGATGCACGGTTTGGAAATGGCAAGCAAAACAAATATGGCACCGGTCTGCGATAAACTACAAGTAGCCTTCTAAATGCATCAAGAACGACATGCTACAGCATTCCAACATGACAACAAAATACATGGCAGGGATCCACTCATGATGCTTGACAAAAGATGAACACTGAGCTACGGCTAATTCACTCATTAACAGGTTCAAACAAGCATGGCAAAAGTGCAAAAGATAACAGGTTTCATACTTGGTGAAATTAACAGCATGTCAGAAATTTATCATCAGGAAGCAATGTTTAGAGCACGATAATTAGATGCTAAAGGAACATATCATGGCAAAAGAAGGCATGGTATGAAGCTACTCTAAGCATATAACAAAAGTCCCTTAGTGACCATGAGCCAAAAGGGATCAGAAAATACAATTGCAAGCATGCGAACATAGCAAAAACATAAACAGATTCAGACTTAGTGAAAAACTGGAGCATGGCAAAACAGTTAACGAGTAGGCATGTTTACGAGCTCGATGCACTCACTACAAGGCATTGCATGAAAAGCTAAGCATACACCCAGCAAATAGACATGGCATAAAAGCTAGACATGGAAAGAACAACAACATAGCATGCACGGATCAACAACAACAAGCTCGGCAAAATTGCTAAACATGTTAACAATCTGCCAGGAACATTTTATAGCAAAAGCAGAGATCGATTGATTCAAGCTAGGGTGCTCCACAATTTCAAACGAAGACATGGATGGATAGAGCACAACATTATCTACAAAATATCCTTACTGATCATCCTCAAAAGAGGCACGAATCACTAGGAAACAACATGAACATATGGCATAAAAATAATGACAGGGCAAGGACTTAATGAAATTCTAAGTCTGTGAAATCAGCATCATTGAGTAGGCTACTTTGCAAGCTTGTGCTAGTCACCACAAAGATCACAAAAATACATGGCATACACCCCTGTAAATATAACATGGCATTCTTCAAAACTCATGTAGAGCTCAAGATCATAGCATGCACACATTAATCATGACAAAAATGACAAAAGTGCATTTGCTGAAACAGATCTGAAACTTTCCTCACATAGCCCTCTTCCAACGACATTTCGGGCATTAAGATGAGCTCAAATGAAAATGATGCAATGAGATGAAATGATGTACTCATCGAGACGAACATTTTGATATGCTACACGCACGAATCGAAGCCACATTGACAGAGTTATGGCAGGTCAAAGATTACAAAAAAACATGTTGGGAATTAGGGTTTGGGTTCAACCGAGAAGTGGATCTGGATATCAGGTCAAGCACTGTAGCGGCACGGCTCCCCAAGTTCGTCGGCGCCGGAGATCCTGTTCGTTGAAGCGTCGTGGGTGCTCGTTGGGAGGAAGGAGGCCGGACGGTGGAGGTCGCCGGAGCACGCCGCGGGCTCGCCGGGGCGGTGGAGGCGACCGGACGGCGAGGTGCGGTGAGGTGGCGGAGACCGGCGCAGTGGCGGAGCTCGCCGGCGTCGGGAAGTGCGGCGGCGCGGCGAGGAGCGCGGCGGCCGGAGCGGGGCGGCTCGGGCGGGGCGCGGGAGGAGGAGGGCGGCGCGGGCAGCGCTGAGGCAGATGGGCCTCGGGGGCCGGACGCGGGCTGCTCGGGCCGGCGGCGGTGGGAGGAGGCGCGCCATGTGGCGTCGTCTGATTTGCGCGGCGGTGGCGACTAGCCGGACATGTCCGTCGGCGAGGTTTGTGTCCGGCGCACGAGGAGAGGGAGGGATCTAGGGTTTGCCCAAAAATTTCGGGGAGTGGCCTTTATATAGGGGTAGAGGGAGCTAGGGAACTCCAAAGGAGGTGCGGTTTGCGGCCACGCAATCGTGATCAAACGATCTAGATGATGGGAGAGGTTTAGGTGGGTTTTGGGCCAGTTTGGAGGGGTGTTGGGCTGCAACACACATGAGGCCTTTTCGGTCCCTCGGTTAACCGTTGGAGTATCAAACGAAGTCCAAATGGTACGAAACTTGACAAGCGGTCTACCGGTAGTAAACCAAGGGCACATGACAAGTCTCAGTCCAATCCGAAAACGTTTAACACCCGCACACGAAAAGAGGTAGAAAGGACCACCGGAGGACATAGGAGCGCCGGAATGCAAAATGGACAACGGGGAAAATGCTCAGATGCATGAGACGAACACGTATGCAAATGCAATGCACATGATGACATGATATGAGATGCATGACAAAGACAAAATACACGGAGACAAAACCCAACAACAAGGAAATGAAATAACTTAGTGCCGAAAACGGTAAGAGTTAAAGTACAAATAAGGTAAATTACATCCGGGGTGTTACAGGTGCGGTGCAGTGGCTGCGCTGCGTGGGCGTCTCGTGCCGTCTCGTTCGTCCGGGATTGAAGGGAGTTGTTGGCCTGGCACATCGAGATCGTCCTGCGTGGCTTCGCTTTTGACCTGTGCGCTGTTTGGGTGGGATGTTGGCTGGCTTTTGGTCGCGCACCAGCGTTTTGAGGCCCCTGCCGCTGACTGTGGGCGCCCTCCTGGAAGGGGGCCACTGGTCTGTGCCACATCAGCCTGAGAAACGTGCGAGAGCACTTTTGACCAATCCGCTCGCCCCGCGCTGCGCCAATCCACTTCTTCCGCTAGACTCGGGCAGAACCCTAGGCCTTTTTCCTCGATCTACACAGCCGCCGCACTCGTCCTCCTGCGTCCGTCTTCCTCCCTACTTCCTCCTCACTCCCTCACCACGGAAGCCGCAGCCTGCTAATCCTCGCGCCGGAGCAGCCCCTTGCTCGCCGCCCAGCTTCAAAGTCGTCGCCCCGCAGCCGGTCGTCCGCCGCCCCGCAGCTGGTTGATGAGGAGGAGGGGGGGAGGATCAGACGTCGGCGGGGATGAAATGGGAGAAGCGGCCGGTGGTTTGTATGAAGAAGAGGAGCAGCCGGTGGCGCGGATCAAGGGAGAGAGCACCGGCGGCGGAGGCGATGACGACGCGCAGATGGGAGAGAATTCGTGCATTGGGAGAAGGAGGTGAGAGCACTGAGTTAGGAGGTGGCTTGGCTCGACCCAGCCATGGAGCTAGCGTTGAGGATTCCCCGCTGACCTACTTGGCGAGAGATAGTGTGCTGCCGATGGCAGCAGCCAGAACTGAATTGGCCGTCGTGACGCCTTTAGGTATTTTTGTCCTCCTCACCTCTCTTTCTTCCCTTCTCTTCATGTACTCTGTTTTATTCTACTGCTCTCTGTGTCACAAATGTTCCTGAATTTTTCTTTGCAGTGGTTGGGTGTTTCCAAAAAACCTGAGACTATAGCAAGATGTAGTTCTCCACAAATTGCTATTAGATGCTCTCTCTTTACCTGATGATTTTCTGTTTCTCTGGTTTTGATTCCCTGATATTCAATTTATCTAAACGCCACAATTTCTCAGATCTGAGAGAGGAGAGGAACAGAAGAATCCAGCAGAAGAATTTGGTGATAACTAGGTGACTCTCTCTCTCTCTCATGTGAACATGGTTCATTTATGATTTGTGCTAATGTAAATATGAGTTATGCATATATTGTCTAAATGTATTAGAAAAATGGTGTGGTTGCGGAACATTTGGTAGACACTTTTTTATTCAAGATGGAACAAGTTGTTTTGATGTATTTTGTTACCGATATTCCTGTAAATGGCTTACACACTTTGTTTTGTTATAATGTAAACATATGGGTGTATGGTTATTGGAATTCAGAGGTCCTGCGATAGCATCAAGAGCCTCTCTGGTTTTGATTTTCTGATATAAAATTTAATCTTTACCGAATAGTGTGAAGATAGATTGGAAGAAGAGCATATATAAGGACTGGCCTTTTCATGTTGCTTTCTTTAGGGCAATGTTTATTGACAATTTTTTGCTTTAGAAAACACTTTTCGTATGTTGCCTGAAATGGATTCTTCATTACGTTGTCTTTGAATTCGCACCAAATTCAGTCACAATTCAATATTGATTAAAGCAATAGGAATTTCATGTGACACCCCAAAATTTTAACCTTGTTTTACTAATTAAAATTTTGCCAGGAAAATTAAACTTTTCATTTTTTCTGGGTTTTCTTTGATTTCAGTACCATCCTTTCTTGGATTTTTATGGAGTTTTATCCCAAGTGAAAGTTTCCAAATATATTACTGGACTTGTTTTCTCCCTCGAGAAAAACATTTCTCTTAAAAGTGGATTTAATTGCATAACTAATTCTCCCTGAGATTTATTCCTTGAAATGATTTTTTTCAAAAGTTTCAGGACCCAATTTGCACTGCAACCTCTTGATATATTTATCTAAAATTCCAACAAAAATTTGGAGATGTCATGTGATGTTTTTGAATCACTTTTATGGAAAAATAAAATTCATTCACTTAACATTTTGAGCTCTACACCAAGTTTCCAAATCTGGTCCAGAGAGCAATTTTGCACTACAACCCCTTTAAATATTTCTTTCTAGATTCCACCAAAATTGTGGGATGTTAGTAGTGGTATGTAATTCAACTTTATGCAAAAACCCAGTGGTGTTATTTGAAAAATTTGAGTGAATCAACCTCTTTTGCTTTCTGGTCCAGTTTGGCTTTTTCTACTGCAACCCTAGTTAAATTTGCTCTAGTACTCTTGAGCTTTCTCCTGCTTATAGCCCATGCTACAAAACCCTTAAGTCCAGAAGAGTGGACCCATTGGAGAGTTTTTAGTGCATGCAACCATGCCTTTTTCTTTCTGTCCAAAACTGATGTTTTGCAAAACTTGCACTAACAAGTTTCTGATTTTGTCAAACTAACCTCACCACCCTCTCTTTCAACTAAAGAGACCCTGATCTGGAGAATTTGGCCACCCCAAGAATTGCCTAGATGCCTTTGGCATTTTGTCAAACACCCTGTGTGCACAACCAGATTTGGCATGATTTCAAGTTTACATTGTGAACTTGATCCCCTGACCAAACCAGCTTGTCCCATGGACTTGACCTAGCCTATTGCCTCACCCTGCTAACTCCCTTGTGGTTTGGAGGCCCCTAGCATGCGTTGGCATATTGTCGAGCACGTCTCGTGCATGCTCTGGGCGCGCCCAGAGCGCGCGTTTTGCACGTGCGTGTGCTCGGGTCGCCGCATCACGCCCTGGCCCTTGCTCGCCTGCAGAGCCGCACCCCCGACCTCATCCGCTCGCAGGAAATGCCCAAGCTCTTCCCTGGAGCCGCACAGGGCCGCCGTCAGGTCGGCCACGGCGGCTAGCGGCCGGCCACAGTGGCTCCTGCCCCGGTCGGCGCCGCCCGAGCCACCGCGGCTCGCCACCTGCCCCTGGGAGCCGCGCAAGCTTATCCCCTCGCTCGTTAGCAAGCTCTCGTCACCGCCACGTCGCCCTGACCACTACAGAGAGGCGGTTCGCCGGCGACCTTATCCTCGACCGCGGAACCGCCATGGATGCACTATAAATAGTACCCCCGAGCTCGTCCAGGCCTCACGCAGCCTCTCTCACTGCCTCACCGACCCACCAGTAGCAGTAGGAAGACCAGGGGGTCGTCTTCTTCCTCTCCGGCAACTCCTGCCGCCGCCACTGCACCGGCCATTCCGGCGCCACCAGGGCCTCCCCCCTCCACTCTCTTCACCAGCGGCCCTCCCTTCGTCTCATCAGTCCACCCCCAAGCTCGATTTTGATCGGGAGCCACCGGAGACAAAGCCCCCAATCATGCCCGAAGCTTCCTCCGCCGCGGAGCTCGCCGCCGGCGATTCCCTCCGTCCCCGCCGGCCAGTCGACCACCGGGAGGACCGCCTAGGAGTGGCGGATCCATCCCTGGCCTCGGATGCCCTCGAGGAGCCCCCGTTCGCTGGCGACGATCGCCAGAATCCTGCCCCCGCTCGGGCAGAGGAAAAAGGAGGGAGAGGCGACTGGTCAAACCTGACCAGTGGGCCCCATGGACCCACTGTCAGTGACCCAGCCCCGCCTCCACGTGTTTTAAGTGAAGGCGTAAACCCCATAAGTACGTCTCCTCTGCCCCGGAAGCGTATTTCAATTTGAAACGTTTTCTTTTTCTATTTTAATTTAAAAACAGAATTTGACCAAAACTTTGACTGGCTATAACTTTTTAAATATAAGTCCAAATGAATTGATTCTTTTTCCTACCTCTCTCAAATTTCACCTAGTTTATTTTAAGATTTATTTCAAAAATAATTAGGACAACTTTTTGTACTGTTTTTAAAGTATGTGTTATTTGCCTATTTTCGAAATAGGATTTTGGAGAGAGAGAAGAGAGCTTTCAAAAAATATTGGAGTGCACCTCACCTCTCCACACCTTGAAGGCAAGCATTTCTGAACTCAGGCATAATATTATCGTGTGTTGTTTAATATAGTTACAACACCACCGTGACACGGAGTATCCATTATGTGCTTGTGACGATATGATCATACGCTTTGAGTGCAAAGATGAAATTTTTTGCTGTTGGCAATGGACATACTTGTGATAGCAATCACCCTCATATGCCTCTCATGCCTACCGGGAAAGATCCGGGAAAGTCTCTGTCTTGGGTAGACACGAGCTTGTCCCTCGTCGAGACGGTTATGACCGGCGGGGCAGGGGGAGGTATGATGAGTGGTGGTTATGTCTGATGGATGTGAAATATTATTCTTGAGCTAATCATGCAGGAAATACTTAAGCCTCCTGAGTCGGGCGTAGATTGAGTCTTGTTCCAGTAACCCCCATACTTGTTTCGTGCTGCCACTTGTCCCTGCCGTAGGTAGGGTACGGTTCAGTAAGTTGTCAACCCCTGTCTAGCACACACCGTACAGAGAGATCGCGATGAGGGTTCCATGGCCCTGGATTAAAGCCAGTCATCCGGTCCGGGGGCATGTGTGTTTTCGGTTGTAGCCGAAGGGGGTAGCTCCCCCAGTTTGCGCGCGGTATAAATTTTGTGATCCCATGCTAGTCGAGGTTGTAGCCTCCCCACTTAGAGTTTTGCTTAATAGGTGTCAAGGGTGATTCCAGACACTGGTGAGTTAGGCTGGTGTGTGTGGTCAGGTGTGTTTTCAATCAAAAGACCATGGACGGAATTAGTCCCGATGGACTAAAGGAATCCGTTGCTAGTGGGTAAAGAGTACACCCTCTGCAGAGATTAAACCTATTCAAATAGCCGTGTCCATGGTTAAGGACTACAGTCTGGGATGGGTCAAGTGTCGGTCTTAGCGTCGGTCTTCGGAGGAGAAACTATTAAACCAGAATATTGATCCTGACTTGTGATGTATGGTGATTATGATTATTATTATTATGGACTAACCATTTATGTTATTTGAATTATTGAGTATCCCTGGGACGGTTCTACCTCCTAGATATTCACTATGATCATTTTTATACATAAGCCCTTTATGTGGTGTCGCTCAGACGCCCGACTGTGGCATGTTTTGTTATTTCATTTACTTATAAGCCCTTTATGTGGTGTCGCACAGACGCCCGACTGTGGCATGCTTGTTATTTTATTTACTTATAAGCCCTTTATGCGGTGTCGCACAGACGCACGACTGTGGCATGCTTGATATTTTATCTACTTATAAGCCCTTTATGTGGTGTCGCTTAGACGCCCGACTAAGGCATACTTTATATTGTTATCCTTTCGAGGCGTCGCTTCAGACACCCGATCGGTGCATTCTATTTCTACTTGCTGATTGCATATTCATATATGACATGATTAACCTGCTTGCATGCATCATGAGCTTCATTTATGACTGACGAAGTAATCATGGAATATTTCAAAGCATGATTATCAGTGGCTATATTATACCTGTGTTCTTAATGTTTGCGAGTACATTCAAAGTACTCACTGGCTTGTCCCTGGCTATTGTCTTGTCCAGATTGCGTGGAAAGGAACATTGCGATGACAGCCCCGGAACCTATGTAATGGTGATAGCAGCATCTTGAAGATAGGAGTTATCCTGGTCAGCTGTTCCTGTGGGAAATGGAGTCCCATAGACGCTGATGATCCACAAACCGCTTCCGCCCTCAACCTCTAGAACACAAATTGTTGTACCCATAGGCCAGAATGGTCTTGTACTTCATATTTTGTATTTTGCTTGGAGTTTCTGTAACAAGTTGGTGTCTCATCAGCTAATAGTAATCTTGGGGCTGGTGAGCACAAGGGCCGCTTTTGGGAAATTAATATCCCGAAAAACCGGTCCTGACAAACTTGGTATCAGAGCCAGGCTGACCATTGGCTAATCCTATCTTAGCCAGATCAAAAAACCTAGGTAAACCAACCCACCAGACCTTAACCAAACCCCGGCCAAGCTTCTCGTGTAAGATAGCCTCACAGTGACCCGACACCTTTTGGCAGTCGGTGCCCAACCTATCAGCCTAACTTGTCAGTCACACGCTAGTAACCGTCCCCTAAATAGTATTTCTTGCAAGCGTGCGAAGGAAGACTCCGTCCCCTTTTTCTATAAAAAGGGCACGCTCGCCTCAGCACAGCACAACACAACCTCTACCCCAAACCGAGCTAGAATGCCTGGCCCTACTGTTCACAATGAGACCATAGCAACCAACCTTGGAGGTTTCATGACCGTACTAGCAAACCTCACCCGCCGTGCCTTTGCATTAGAAGAGCCTCGGAGTATGTTGTGTACCAAGGGTCCATGAGCGGTGAGAGCCGTCAATTTTGGGCCACTGTGCACGTCTATGGTAGGGGTCTATCGCCAGAACGCCCCTACAGGTTCACCGGAAGGACAACTTCCTTTGAGCCACAAGCCATCCAACTAGCTGCCCGAGAAGCTATAGTTCAACTCCGGTACTTGTCGCCCAGAGTTAACTGTCGCTCCTTCTACTACTACCCCAACTGTGACAGGTATGGTAGACCACCCCAAGTTGCCAACGGAGACCACGAGACGAACCCTACATTATTGCATCTGGTGCGCTATGTAAGTGCACTAGAGGGACTGTTCGACCAAATCACCCTTGATCTGATCGCAGCTCGTGGAGAGCTGATCCGCCGAGCCCCGGCAAGAAGAGAAGATGAGCCCGACACCGACAACCCAGTCGTGCTGTTCGGACAACCGATCGAGACCTTGAGGTCAGCCCCAGCCGTCAACCAAGGTGCTTTGATGACCCCAGAAGTGCTTTGTCGCCTTTTGGGAACACACTCCAACGGGATTGTGGCCAACAATCCCCGTGATGGTCATCATCACTACCCCGACCCTGCAGTTCCGCAACCCCCTGCAGCTAACCCCGATGGTGGAGCCAATGGAGAAGCCTCGGCATCTGCAAGACACGCCCGCTTAGATATAAACGAGGTAGACTAAGTCACTCGAGTAGTACCGAGTCTCAGTATGTCCACAACCTGTAGTTGTGTGATCTTGTATTACCACAATGTTGTCTGCATGTGCGCCCCTATTTTAAAAGTAGCTGTGCATAAGTTTGTTGATGTACGGTTGCATTTTTAATTCTGGGCGTAGCTACCAAAACCTACCTTGACAGCACCCACAGTAACACGTCACTTTTGTGAGATGTGTGTATCTGTGGCTCTGACCCCGACCCCCATGAGAGTAGAACCAGCAAGCTAGTGCCGCTCACCGCGGTGAATAACCCAGCCTGGAGGCTATATAAATAATCACCTTGTGACCTTGCCGAGTACCCCTCATATTGTGCGCAACCCTCACAACCATTTCTTGCCATGCCGAGCCTAGCATTTATCTGAGAACCCCAGATGCAACCCCAGGTAGCTTTGTTAAAATATTGTGGGACTTTACCTGCAGTACCATGGGTTCTACCCAGCCACCCAAGTACGAGTTGCTCAAGTCGAGGATCACCTCATCCGCCTCGAAATATTGGGCAGTAGTGCACATCCCTCCCGTAGACTCAAATCAAGACCCAACGGAAGTCTCCTTCCTGGGGAAATCTATGCCAACTCCGTAGATGGCCATAGAAGCGGCTGCACACGAAGCGATTGTTCGCCCTCGATTCACGGTACCCTATGCCAGCGAACGAGGGTATTATTACTTTCCGAGCCGTGCAGCACCTAGGGAAGTGACATCTTTTCCCGGTGGACGAATTGAGAGAGACCTAGTACTGGTCAACCTTGTCCAGTATGTCATCGCTCAAGAGCGTTTGACCCAGCGAGTGATGGGTTATCTCCAGAGCCTCGCTGATTTAAATCCTTAGATCGCCATCGGCAGACCACTGAGGCCCGACCAGGAGAGACGCGTTCATCGACTGATCAATCCGCTTCCCCCGATAGAAGAAGAGTGCGCCCCAGTACCAGAGACGTTTTCTCGGGACCCCGTCCAGTTGCCATTTTCATTCTAGACGTCACTGCTATGTTCTTGTATTCTCGCATTTAGTTAAGTGTTGTAACTCATGCGTGTTATTCTAAACCTTGTGCGATGAGATGAACATTTGGTTTCAATTGTAATGAGTAATTTTTACTGCTGTAATTTGATTAACTAATTTTTTCCTCGCGAGAAATCCTGGAGTGAGATTTCTTTTCCCTGAGTTGCTACAGCATATGTCTCCTCACGACATGGAATTTTATTCATGCAGCACCACGGCAGCAGACTCACAACCGCAACCACTCGAACACATACACTACTTGCAACACCACGTAACCGTGTTGCATCTGGCTAATCATCTCCCTAACGCACCACAGTCTCTGAAAGAGAGATTAGTGGATAATCATCCGGATGCGAGTTACCTCCCGCACACCAACAACAGTTAGCACCCGAGACCACACCTACTCCTCGTGATCACCGCCACCACGGAGAGCCAACACTCAAGCGACAGCATCACGACGATCATCGAGGATCATCGCACACAGGAGCACGGAGAGCCCCAGCAATGCCGCCAGCCCTCCGCACATGAGGATCACGTACCAATCCGGCATCGCCTCCGCCATAAAACCTCGTCTCTAGCTTTTGTAAACGGAAATGGAGGAGGAAGAAGGAGAAGCGAGGCTAGGTGTGAGGAAGAAGAGAGGAGCACCTCGGCCGTTTTATAGCTCGAGTTCGGTGTACGGTGGGCGAAGTCCACCAGCGCCGCTCGTCACCCGATCGCCGGTGTTCGGAGGCGAATCCGCGAGCAGTGCCGATAGCATGCTGGCCCGCGAGGTGAGTGCACGCTGCACCGGCAGCTAGCACGCCGTGCACTACCGCGGGTACGGCCTAGATGCCCTACGCGCTAGACGTCGCCGGTGGAGAAAGCGCGGGAAAGCACGCGGGAGAGAGGAAGAAGAGAGAGCCAGAGGAAGAAGAAGAGGCTGACAGTGGGCCCCGGGTCCACCTGTCAGCCGGAGAGAGCACTGTGCTCTCGGGTACGACCAGCGTATTTTTTAAATTTAGAATTTATTCTAAATTTACTGTATCCAACGTAAAAATCTCTCGTTTTCCCCCTAACCGTAGATTTTTCCACGCAGCGCCAGTGTTCCACACTGTGGTTTTACACCACTTATTGCCCTCTCACTGTAGCCACATTTTATTGCATATATTTTCTTAAAACAGCTTTTAACAAATCTCGAGGACGAGATTTTTTTTCTTAAGGTGGGTAGTGTTGTGACACCCCAAAATTTTAACCTTGTTTTACTAATTAAAATTTTGCCAGGAAAATTAAACTTTTCATTTTTTTCTGGGTTTTCTTTGATTTCAGTACCATCCTTTCTGGGATTTTTATGGAGTTTTATCCCAAGTGAAAGTTTCCAAATATATTACTGGACTTGTTTTCTCCCTCGAGAAAAACATTTCTCTTAAAAGTGGATTTAATTGCATAACTAATTCTCCCTGAGATTTATTCCTTGAAATGATTTTTTTTAAAAAGTTTCAGGACCCAATTTGCACTGCAACCTCTTGATATATTTATCTAAAATTCCAACCAAAATTTGGAGATGTCATGTGATGTTTTTGAATCACTTTTATGGAAAAATAAAATTCATTCACTTAACATTTTGAGCTTTACACCAAGTTTCCAAATCTGGTCCAGAGAGCAATTTTGCACTACAACCCCTTTAAATATTTCTTTCTAGCTTCCACCAAAATTGCGGGATGTCAGTAGTGGTATGTAATTCAACTTTATGCAAAACCCAGTGGTGTTATTTGAAAATTTTGAGTGAATCAACCTCTTTTGCTTTCTGGTCCAGTTTGGCTTTTTCTACTGCAACCCTAGTTAAATTTGCTCTAGTACTCTTGAGCTTTCTCCTGCTTATAGCCCATGCTACAAAACCCTTAAGTCCAGAAGAGTGGACCCATTGGAGAGTTTTTAGTGCATGCAACCATGCCTTTTTCTTTCTGTCCAAAACTGATGTTTTGCAAAACTTGCACTAACAAGTTTCTGATTTTGTCAAACTAACCTCACCACCCTCTCTTTCAACTAAAGAGACCCTGATCTGAAGAATTTGGCCACCCCAAGAATTGCCTAGATTCCTTTGGCATTTTGTCAAACACCCTGTGTGCACAACCAGATTTGGCATGATTTCAAGTTTACATTGTGAACTTGATCCCCTGACCAAACCAGCTTGTCCCATGGACTTGACCTAGCCTATTGCCTCACCCTGCTAACTCCCATGTGGTTTGGCATATTGTCGAGCACGTCCCGTGCGTGCTCTGGGCGCGCCCAGAGCGCGCGTTTTGCACGTGCGTGTGCTCGGGTCACCGCATCATGCCCTGGCCCTTGCTCTCCTGTAGAGCCGCACCCCCGACCTCATCCGCTCGCAGGAAATGCCCAAGCTCTTCCCTGGAGCCGCACAGAGCCGCCGTCAGGTCGGCCACGACGGCTAGTGGCCGGCCACAGTGGCTCCTGCCCCGGTCGGTGCCGCCCGAGCCACCCCGGCTCGCCACCTGCCCCTGGGAGCCGCGCAAGCTTATCCCCTCGCTCTTCAGCAAGCTCTCGTCGCCGCCACGTCGCACTGACCACTACAGAAAGGTGGTTCGCCGGCGTCCTTATCCTCGACCGCGGAACCGCCATGGATGCACTATAAATAGTACCCCCAAGCTCGTCCAGGCCTCACGCAGCCTCTCTCACTCCCTCACCGACCCACCCGTAGCAGTAGGAAGACCAGGGGGTCGTCTTCTTCCTCTCCGGCAACTCCTGCTGCCGCCACTACCCCGGCCATTCCGGCGCCACCAGGGCCTCCCCCCTCCACTCTCTTCACCAGGGGCCCTCCCTTCGTCTCGTGAGTCCACCCCCATGCTCGATTTTGATCGCGAGCCATCGGAGACAAAGCCCCCAATCATGCCCGAAGCTCCCTCCACCGCGGAGCTCGCCGCCGGCGATTCCCTCCGTCCCCGCCGGCCAGTTGACCACCGGGAGGACCGCCTACGAGTGGCGGATCCATCCCTGGCCTCGGATGCCCTCGAGGAGCCTCCGTTCGCCGGCGACGATCGCCAGAATCCCGCCCCCGCTCGGGTAGAGGAAAAAGGAGGGAGAGGCGACTGGTCAAACCTGACCAGTGGGCCCCGTGGACCCACTGTTAGTGACCCAGCCCCGCCTCCACGTGTTTTAAGTGAAGGCGTAAACCCCATAAGTACGTCTCCTCTGCCCCGGAAGCGTATTTCTATCTGAAACGTTTTCTTTTTCTGTTTTAATTTAAAAACAGAATTTGACCAAAACTTTGACTGGCTATAACTTTTTAAATATAAGTCCAAATGAATTGATTCTTTTTCCTACCTCTCACAAATTTCACCTAGTTTATTTTAAGATTTATTTCAAAAATAATTTGGACAACTTTTTGTACTGTTTTTAAAGTATGTGTTATTTGCCTATTTTCGAAATAGGATTTTGGAGAGAGAGAAGAGAGCTTTCAAAAAATATTGGAGTGCACCTCACCTCTCCACACCTTGAAGGCAAGCATTTCTGAACTCAGGCATAATATTATCATGTGTTGTTTAATACAGTTACAACACCACCGTGACATGGAGTATCCATTATGTGCTTGTGACGATATGATCATACGCTTTGAGTGCAAAGATGAAATTTTTTGCTGTTGGCAATGGACATACTTGTGATAGCAATCACCCTCATATGCCTCTCATGCCTACCGGGAAAGATCCGGGAAAGTCTCTGTCTTGGGTAGACACGAGCTTGTCCCTCGTCGAGACGGTTATGACCGGCGGGGCAGGGGGAGGTATGATGAGTGGTGGTTATGTCTGATGGATGTGAAATATTATTCTTGAGCTAATCATGCAGGAAATACTTAAGCCTCCTGAGTCGGGCGTAGATCGAGTCTTGTTCCAGTAACCCCCATACTTGTTTCGTGCTGCCACTTGTCCCTGCCGTAGGTAGGGTACGGTTCAGTAAGTTGTCAACCCCTGTCTAGCACACACCGTACAGAGAGACCGCGATGAGGGTTCCATGGCCCTGGATTAAAGCCAGTCATCCGGTCCGGGGGCATGGGTGTTTTCGGTTGTAGCCGAAGGGGGTAGCTCCCCCAGTTTGCGCGCGGTATAAATTTTGTGATCCCATGCTAGTCGAGGTTGTAGCCTCCCCACTTAGAGTTTTGCTTAACAGGTGTCAAGGGTTATTCCAGACACTGGTGAGTTAGGCTGGTGTGTGTGGTCAGGTGTGTTTTCAATCAAAAGACCGTGGACGGAATTAGTCCCGATGGACTAAAGGAATCCGTTGCTAGTGGGTAAAGAGTACACCCTTTGCAGAGATTAAACCTATTCGAATAGCCGTGTCCATGGTTAAGGACTACAGTCTGGGATGGGTCAAGTGTCGGTCTTAGCGTCGGTCTTCGGAGGAGAAACTATTAAACCAGAATATTGATCCTGACTTGTGATGTATGGTTATTATGATTATTATTATGATGGACTAACCATTTATGTTATTTGAATTATTGAGTATCCCTGGGACGGTTCTACCTCCTGGATATTCACTGTGATCATTTTTATACATAAGCCCTTTATGTGGTGTCACTCAGACGCCCGACTGTGGCATGTTTTGTTATTTCATTTACTTATAAGCCCTTTATGTGGTGTCGCACAGACGCCCGACTGTGGCATGCTTGTTATTTTATTTACTTATAAGCCCTTTATGCGGTGTCGCACAGACGCCCGACTGTGGCATGCTTGATATTTTATCTACTTATAAGCCCTTTATGTGGTGTCGCTTAGACGCCCGACTGAGGCATACTTTATATTGTTATCCTTTCGAGGCGTCGCTTCAGACACCCGGTCGGTGCATTCTATTTCTACTCGCTGATTGCATATTCATATATGACATGATTAACCTGGTTGCATGCATCATGAGCTTCATTTATGACTGACGAAGTAATCATGGAATATTTCAAAGCATGATTATCAGTGGCTATATTATACCTGTGTTCTTAATGTTTGCGAGTTCATTCAAAGTACTCACTGGCTTGTCCCTGGCTATTGTCTTGGCCAGATTTCTTGCGTGGAAAGAAAGGTTGCGATGACAGCCCCGGAACCTATGTAATGGTGATAGCAACATCGCGAAGATAGGAGTTATCCTGGTCAGCTGTTCCTGTGGGAAATGGAGTCCCATAGATGCTGATGATCCACAAAACGCTTCCGCCCTCAACCTCTAAAACACAAATGGTTGTACCCATAGGCCAGAATGGTCTTGTACTTCATATTTTGTATTTTTCTTGGAGTTTCTGTAACAAGTTGGTGTCTCATCAGCTAACAGTAATCCTGAGGCTGGTGAGCACAAGGGCCGCTTTTGGGAAATTAATATCCCGAAAAACCGGTCCTGACATTTCACCGGCAAGTGTTTGTGAACCGCTCTTGGCATATATTGTCCTGTAGTAATATTTGATGTAGTTATTGAATTGAGATATCTGGAGCTATTTACTTCCATTTGACTTATTCATTCTGGGATGAATTTTGTGTTCGCCTGCCTTTCACCTCTACACACCATCATTGTTTTCTTGATGTTGTCACCCACGTGTTAATCTTGTAGAAGATGTATCATTTGACTTCTTCTTTTAGGTTTAATTTGTTTTAGATGCCCACAGGTTGTGATGTTCATGGGATTTTTTTGTCAATTTTGTTGCTTCAATATTTATGTGCTACTGTCCATGTGGGATATATAATAGGTCAGATTGGTTTGCTAGCTTTATTTTTTAGCTCGATTTTTTTCATTTAGGGGTGTCCTCCTCTTCGGCTGCATCTTTTGTACAGCTCCAAAAGTTGCAGCTCCAAAATTCTATGTTTCAAAACACTTATTTCCATATTCTGTTTATTATTTTTAAGTCATGAAAACACTATTCGGTGAGCTTGATCACTCCACTCCATGTTTATCCTTGCAGAAAAGTAGACCTTTATCCTGATAGTCATGGAAACACCGGTTCACATTGAGTGCATCATCGCTAATCAGCTACTCCCTTCGTCCGGAAATACTTGTCCTAGGAATGGTTGTATCTAGACTTATTTTAGTGATAGATACATCCATTTTATCCCTTTCTAGGACAAGTATTTCCGGGCGGAGGGAGTACTATGTATGGTCAGCGGACATGCTTGCTTATTCCTGTAACAGATCATTATTGTATCTGCTTTGCCTTTCTAACTTTTAAGATTTGATCAATTCTTTAGAAGTTCGTATAGATCTAGAAGTATTTGGTTTTGTTGGTAAAATCCATTACCTGTATGCCCGATTAAAATATTCGATCACCTAGATTCATTATTCTTGATTACTGTCTCATACTAAAGTAGTCTAAAATAGTCTAAATAGTTGTAGTAATTCATAAATATCTTCAGTGTAGTTCTTATTTGGTTTCTAGGCATAGAATTTACTTCAAAATTTTGATCTTTATTTGGTTAGTAGGGCTCTAGAATAAAACAGACCAACGATATATATACAAACAGACACAATAGGAGTTAACTGTTACCTAGCTTTTGAAATCTCTGATATATATAGTAGAACAAGAGAGATGCAATCTTATGGATGTTTCCGCATTTGTAAGAAACTTTCCATCTTGGCAAGAGGAGTTGACTAGCTATGTGTAAGAGTCAGCCCTGCTGCTTTCCAAATGATTAGTCATTGGTGTTTTCTTATGTTCCTGTTAGCCCAAGTGCATCAGATAAGTAGATTGTTATGTTGAAAAAAAGGAAAGATAGTACTCTTTTGGTACTTATAGTACAGATATATGCTATAACATATTACCTTTATGCTCTCTTTGGATTTCATTTTATGCCTGCGAACAAGTAAGTCAGTAATATCAATGCCTAAGAATTATTTTGTTTGCCATTCTAATCATGACAACAGAGAGCAATGGATATAGAAGTAATATGTAAACAATTGTCCCTATAAAAAGTATACACAAATTATTCAGGTTACTTTTTAATTAATAACTCCTCTATATCATTACATACATATACTTAAGAATGTGCCGTTTTTAGAGTGAGCTTCTGTCGGTACCTCACACTTATCTTATATGCCATTCCAACTATCTGTTGCAGAAGAGAGCAAGGGATATATAAGAAATCTCCAGGCGGCTTCGGTTAGATGCACCATCTTCTGCTAGGAGTCAGCTTGAAGAACGACCTTCTCAAGTTAATTCTTGCGTCAGTGTTTCGGCTTTTCTCCATTGGTTCATAAAATGTTGTTCCTATGCTTAGGAGACTGCAACTGACATGTTGGATGCGAGACTGCAACTGACATGCTGGATGGGGAATAACGAAATTTGTGGACAAAGAGCTACAACCAAGGACAAAGAGTTCATCGCAAGGGGGTGGTGTTTAGGATATATACACAAAAGAGGAAACTTTCTTTTGTACAGAACCAAATTATATGATGTAATTGACCACTATTTCTAAGATTTTCTCCTGTACTCAATGTTCATCATGTATTAAGTACATTTTATTGTGTCACTTCTTTTTGAGGGGTAGCTTTATTCATCAGACACCACAAAGTGTGGGATAGAGTTCATCAAAACAGGTTTTATTGTGTCACGTATGTTTACCTTCTTTTTTACCGTGCCACTTATGTTTACCTTCTTTTCTAACATAAGCTATCTGGACTTTCTAATTGCAGGCTCAATTATTAGACCCACTGATGTTCTAATTTGTTGCATAATTGCAGTAAGCAACTATTTTCATTTAATTCTTTGTTTGATTTTTTTAAACTTATGCCTCCAGGTTCTTGAATAACATAACAAATTATGCATGCTCAAGTATATATTTTGAAAGGCAAGTCTATTTTTTAAAATAAAAATAGTCACAATTCATGTCCTATGTGATTGCTCAAACCTATAGTTATTAACAAATGCATATATTGTCAAAGTTTTCATGATTTTAAATGGGCAAGGAAAGCATACCAGTATATTGCAATTCCCAAGAAAATCTATAGATTCGTAACATTTAATTCAGATTGCTCAGCATGATAACCATATTTTCAACTTAAAAAAACTTCCTTAACTGGTCTATACATGTTATACAAATATGATTTTTTTTTCCAAACACAGATTTCTTGGCGTGATAAACATATTTTCAATATAGCATGATTTAACACATGGATTTTATACTACGAGTATTGAATATGTTCTTGCAAAATGAAATTATTTTCATTGATAACATGGCTTTAGTGGGTCTCTGCGCCATTTGGCGTAACGGGTCAACTAGTATAGCAGAAGATGGGCATCGCAGGCCAGTTGTGGGGCCCACAAGGCATTAGGGTGCGCCATATTTCCTTTTGGGCAACTTGTGTCCCCCACTAGTATTTCTTAGTTCCGGTATTTTTTATATATTCAATAAAAAATCCTCGTGAAGTTTTGGGTCATTTGGACCTCTATAGAATAGCTATATTTGCTGTAGCTTTTTTAGGTCCAGAATTCCAGCTGCCGATAAGTTCCCTCTCCATGTAGATATTGCAAATTAAGAGAGAAAAGGCATTAGAATTGTATCATAAAGTGAAATAATGACCAAAAACATTATAAATAATAGTAGGAAAACATGATGCAAAATGTACGTATCAGCCTCCAGATGGGATCGCCGAAGAACATAAGCTTGTGGCGGTGGAAAAATTGTTTCGGGTGGCTGCTCTGTTGGTTTTGGGATTTATGGAAATTTATAGCTTTGAAATTAGGTCAAATTGACCCATGTGGGGCCCAGAATCTCAGGTGGCGCACCCCTGGGGGCGCGCCGTCTGAGCTTGTGGATTTCTCATATGTCTTCTGGCCTCCTCCCAAAGCTTCTAGGGCCCCTTCTGGTCGAGAAAAAATGCGGTAAACTTTCATCGTGTTTGGACTTTGTTCGGTATTGTTTTTCTGTCAAACAATAAAATAGGCGAAAATAGGAACTGAGCACTGAGTTAATAGATTTGTTCCAAAAAATGATATAAAATTGCGTATAAAGTATTTAAGATTGCTAATATAATAGCATGAAACAATCAAAAATTATAGATACGTACGAGACGTGTCATTACCTCCCGAACTGTTGCCAAATAGATGAGAGCGCCACTGTTTGCATTTGTTAAGAGGGTGATTTAGCCACCCAGATGTGAAAAATTTTGTGAGTGCTGACACCTGGTCTTGGGTGAAAGCAGGGATAATTTTTCCATTCCACAGCTCCAGAAACATGAAAGCGAAGAAGCAACAATCAATGCTCAAAACAGACTATGAGTGTGAGCGTAAAACATGATATCTAACAAGTGGAGCTTCAAAAAAAATAACACAAGTACACAACTAACCCATTATCATGTTTGAGTACATCAATGTACATGGGTTCGTAGTCTTGAATTTTCTTATGCGAGTCCTTGTACGCAATCAACCAAGCCTTCTTTATATCATCCATGTACTTTGTCGCATGCTTAAGTAAAGATGGACTGTCTTCTTCATGCATAGAATCTAACAACTCAAATCATTTTGCCTTAAGATTCAACGACAATACATACCAATGTCCGTCCTATGGTCCCTCTCCCAACTTTTGCAGAGCTCGGAGTACTAGCTGCAATAATGGTAATAGGAACAAAAGAAGGCATGCTTAAAAAAATACAAATTGGTGATTTGGGCACAAAAAGTATAAAGTTATTGTTGGGGACATAACTATTGGGTTAACCCGCCCAGGAGGGGTTGGGTTAAGCCCCTAGCGGTTTATCAAGGTAAAGCCCATGAAGATGCTAAAGACGGTAGTCCACTATGCAGACTCATCGAGGGCCTGAAGCCCGAAGGAGACTTAAGGCCCAAACAAGTGTAAACCGTCGTATATGTGTACCTTGTATTATAAGGCATGTACGGTTAAGTCATCGAGCCAGACATGTTGTTTATGAGCCGGTCGGGACTCTGTAAGCAGCTGGGCGTCGACCTATGTATATAAAGGGACGACCTGGCGGCAACTTAGGGCAAGAAACAACAGATCGAAAGCTAGGTTAAGCGTATTCACTCCCTGGTAATCGAAACATAAGCAATACCACCTCAAACTGGATTAGGCCTTTACCTTCACCACAAGGGGCCGAACCAGTATAAACTCCTTGTGTCCTTTGTCCCGTTTAACCACTTTAAGCTAACCCTGTTGCGATGGCTCCACGACTAAGTCATTTTGCTAGGACATCTGCCGTGACAATTCTACGACAGTTGGCGCCCACCATGGGGCCAACACACAGTGGTTTCGAGTTCTTACAGGGCAGCTTCGAAGGGATTAAGGGATATGTTGTGGGCTGGATGACCAAGAGTTGTCACGGCAAGCTCTACATAGATGACGTAGGCTGGGGCCCCGAGGCCGACTCAATCGAGTACGGGTACCGGGTCCCCTTCGGCGGAATCCATGTCTTCATCGGCAAGATCGGCGAAACAGGCCCTAAGCCGGACATCTGCACCGACATCATCGAGACGGCTGAGTGTGCACGACCCGCCCGGGTTCAACCCACCGTGAAGCACGCCTTCGTTGCATTCCTCCATGGGGCGGAATTTGAGGAAGGATCTGTTTCTGACGGTGAGACAGCCATCTATTCTGATGGTGAGTCGTCCACAGGCGAGACTACTTCATTGTATCAACTGCAGGACGGCAGGCTTGGGGGCTGTTTCGATGGCGATAGTATTACGGACCCCTATGAGCCGCCAAACCGGGTTGCAATTTTCATTGCTGGTACACAGCCAGGGCAGAATTCTTCGACTGCAGCGGCAATGGTTTCCGGGTCAGCAACGGCGACGGCGGCCGGGGCAGGAGGCCCTGTGCGCCCGCTGGCTCAGGTCTTGTCCAACTTATTGGACACCTTGACAACATTGTTAACAACAGAGGTTAATCCAGAAAATCAAGCTCAGCATAACTCGGAAGTTGCGAAACTACGAGATGAGATAGCTCAGGCTAAGGAAGATCTGGTGGCTGAGGATGCGAGGATGACTACGGAGCGAGCTGCTCTGGATGCTCATGCACAACGGATCTAGGCTGATTCCTTCTGGCTCTCGTTGGACCAGAACACATCAAATGAAGTCATGAGGAGAAGGCACCAGAGTCGTCTGCCTCTGGTTTACGAGGCGAGGAACCTCTTCAACACACTCGATGCAGGGACCAGTGACCCGCCAGGGGTAAATCGGGTGATAGCCGCGCCTGGGATAATATCCGCCTCATCTAAATAATATCCCGCCACAATATGTGCCGATGCCACCGGGTCATTATTCTAACCCTTTGGATAATATGATCGTTGTGGCGACACGATTGGCGGCTCTCCCAGTTGAAGGTGAGTCCCCAACTGCGGCTGAAACGCGGAGGGCTAGAGAGCTTCTTCAGACAACATTAGTACAATAGGAGGCTTATTCTTACAGTCGTGAGAGGATTCATTCAACCCCTCACCCGAGCCGGAGTTATAGCAGACACATTGACTCACTAGCTGTTTCAAGCAGTGATAGACACCGTAACCAACCTCGTGGACATGACCCGATGCGCGGTGGTGCTAATGCTCAGGACTTGGTGGACCAGGGCAGAGCACGTCAGGAAGCTGATATGGCGGCTCAGCGAGGGGCTCATCAACGTTCTCCGATTTATCCAACAACTTCGGTGGAAACAGGGGTGACCTCCAGAACCTTGGGAGTGCCATGTTTGGTTCTAGATTTGCATAACGTACGCTTGCTTAAGGATTTCAAGGGTCCTCATAAGGTGCCTAACTACACAGCTGACTTACCCCCTGAAGAGTGGGTGGAGAGTTATGAGATGGCAATGGAGCTGTTGGATGCTGACGATGTTGCATGTGCTAAGTACTTCACGATGATGTTGGAAGGGACGGCCCGCACTTGGTTGAAAGGGCTGCCTGCTAACTCCATCAGATCGTGGGCCGAGTTAAAAGCCCGGTTCATCCAAAATTTTAAAGATACATGCAGGCAACCTATGTCAATTGTGGATCTAGAATCCTGCATCCAAGAAGAAGGCGAGTCAACAACCCATTGGGTGCGCCGGGTCTCGACTATCCTACATTCATCGGATTGTATCAATGCTGGCTTAGCAGTCTTAATGTTAGAGAAGAATTGTTGTTTTATGCCCCTTAAGCAGAAGTTAGGGCGGCTCAAACGCCACTGCAATGACATGGGGGAGCTGATGGCGGCTCTGGTTAAGTATGTCGACTCTGATGGTACCAAGGGAAAGAAGAGTAGCGGTAACACAGGGCAGCAGCACAACCCGGCGAGTCAGGGAGGCAACGGTAAGCGCAAAGCTGATAATAATTTGGATTTTGTGGCTAACACCAATACGCAGAATAATGGACAACACCGTAAAGGAAAGCCACCTCCACGGATTGGGGGTCAGGTTTCGATCTGGAGAGGCAGCTGAATATGCCATGTCCAAGGCATGGTACACGGAAAGGCCGTCCACTCACCTCTGGAAGGATTTCTTCATTATGAAGGAGTACAGAAATTCCAATCTTTTTCAAGACAATCATGGGCCGGGCGGCGGCTCAGGTTCTGGTTCTCACGGTCCGGGTTACGGTGGTGGCGGCTCTAATTCTGGTTTTCAAGGCCAAGGTAATCAGGGTGGTTACAATCAACAGAGCAATCAGGGGAATCAACAACAGCAATCTGGTTATCAGAGTAACCCAAAGCAGTTGAATAGTGGGCAGTACCACATTTTTACCACAAGTTTATGCAAGCGGGATCAGAAGCTCCATAAAAAGGTAGTGAACGCCGTTGAGCCGGCGGTTCCCCGTTACTTGTGATGGTCTGAACAGCCCATTGTGTGGAGTCGTGAGGATCACCCGCCCGAGTTGATAACCCAGGTCACTTGGCGTTGCTGGTAGCACCCCAGGTTGGAGGATACAATTCACTAAGGTGCTCATGGATGGAGGCAGCAGCATCAATATCCTTTACTATGAAACTTCTCATCGCATGGGATTGACTGGCAAAAATCTTAAGCCATCGAATACTGTTTTTCACGGTGTGGTGCCCGGTAAGTTGGCATATCCGGTTGGTAAAATATCTCCGGAGGTTGCTTTTGGAGATGACCATGATTCCAGATCTGAGACATTGACCTTTGAAGTGGTTAAAATTAAGAGCCCTTATCATGCTCTATTTGGGCGGCTGGCTTATGCTAAATTCATGGCAAGGCCTTGTTATGTTTATTTGCAGCTAAAGATGCCGGGTCACAAGGGCACTATAACAGTGCATGGGAGTCGCAAGGTAGCCTTGGGGTGTGAAGAAGGTGACGTTGCTTATGCTGAGTCTGTCTGCGCAACAAAGGAGTTAAAGTTTTATAAAGACAATGTTGACCCGGCAGATATGACATCTTTGAAAAAGCCAACTACGGAGCATGATCCAGTCTTGAAGTTTAAATTAGCAGATGACACTAAGCTAGTTGATTTCGTTCCTGGCGATTCATCCAAGCAGTTCAGCATTAGTGCTAATCTGGATCTGAAATAGGAAAGCGCGCTCATCAAGTTCATCCGTGAGAACCGGGACATCTTTGCATGGAAACCTTCTGACATGCCAGGTGTACCGAGGGAACTTGCTGAGCACACTCTTAATATTGATCCAAAGTTTAAAAGGCCATTGGTGAAGAAGTGGCCCGGCTCTTGGCGGCTGGGTTTATTGTTGAAGTTTTTCATCCTGAGTGGTTGGCTAACCCGGTGTTGGTGCTTAAGAAGAATGACACTTGGCGTATGTGCGTGGACTACACGGACTTAAACAAAGCTTGTCTGGCTGATCATTTTGCTCTCCCTCGTATTGATCAAATTATTGATGCTACGGCAGGTTGTGAGCGTCTGAGCTTTTTGGACGCTTATTCTGGTTATCATCAGATCAAGATGGTAGTTAAGGACCAGGAGAAGACAACTTTCATCACTCCGTTTGGAGCCTTCTGCTATGTGTCTATGCCTTTTGCACTCAAGAGAGCCCAGGCGACTTACCAGCGATGTGTGCAGAATTGTCTTCATAATCAGATTGGGCGCAATGTTCATGCCTATGTGGATGATATTGTGGTAAAGTCCAGGAAGACGGAGACCCTGATTGATGATTTGAAGGAAACCTTTGACAACCTCCGGGTTTATAAGATGATGCTTAACCCGGCCAAATGTGTTTTTGGTGTGCCAGCTAGTAAGCTTCTGTGTTTTCTGGTTTCAGAACGGGTATTGAGGCTAACCCGGAGAAGATAAAGGCTATCACCTCTCTGGCTAAGCCGGCGTGTATCAATGATGTTCAGCGTTTGGTGGGTCGTATTGCGGCCTTAAGCCGATTCGTAAGCCGGTTAGGTGAGAAGGCTATCCCTCTATACCAGATGATGAAGAAGACAGATCACTTTGTCTGGAGTGATGCTGCTAATCAGGCATTTGAGGCCTTGAAGAAACAATTGGTTGAGCCGCTAGTTCTTACTGCTCCTATTGATAAAGAGATTTTATTGTTATATGTGGCTGCCAATAGCCGAGCTGTCAGTGTAGCCATTGTGGTGGACAGGAAGGAGTCAGGGAAAGAGCATTCGGTTCAACGGTCGGTTTACTACATCAGTGAGTTACTTATTGAGTCCAAGCAGAGGTATCCACATTGGCAGAAGCTGGTGTATGGGGTTTTCATGGCTAGTTGAAAGCTCAAGCAATATTTTTTGGGTCATCCTATCACTATGGTTAGTTCTGCTCCTTTAGGGGATATTGTACAAAACAGAGACGCCACTGGTTGGGTAGCCAAGTGGGTCATTGAGCTTGGACCTCATGGTTTCAAGTATGTGCCTCGTATAGCCATCAAGTCTCAAGCGCTTGTGGATTTCATCAATGATTGGACAGAATTGCAGATGCCCGAGGAGAATCCAAATAGCACATATTGGACTATCCACTTTGATGGGTCTAGGCAATTGGAGGGCTCGGGGTTGGAGTTGTCTTGACTTCCCCATGATGTGATAAATTTTCTTATGTTCTCCGGTTGATGTTCCCTTGTACTAACAATGCAGCTGAGTATGAGGCCTTGTTCCATGGTCTTCGGATGGCTAAGGAGATGAACTTAAGCCGGGTGAGGTGCTTCGGTGACTCAAATCTGGTAGCTCAGCAAGTTTCTGGCACTTGGAATTCTAAGGATCCACTCATGGCGGCTTATCGTCGAGAGATTGATGCTATTGCGGGTCACTTCAAGGGTTATCAAGTTGAACACGTTGATCGCAGGAAAAATGAGGTGGCTGATGCTTTAAGCCAGTTAGGATATCAGCGTAAGCTGGTGCCACCTAACACTTTCCTGGATATTCTGCATAACCCTTCTGTCAAATTGCCTACAGAGGAGGATCTTACTATTCCTGACCCAGAAGCACAACTGGCGGCAGCTCTTCATGCTATTCCTGATTGGACGGTTCCATATTTGGCTTATATGACCCGGGGCGAGTTACCTGAGCATAAAACTTTGGCAAGGCAGATAACCCGACGGTCTAAGTCAATGACTATTTTCAATGGAGAGTTGCATCATCGCAGTGTTACGGGGGCATTTCAACGTTGTGTTTCTCCTGAAGAAGGCTGTGAAATTCTACGAGAGGTTCATGAAGGGGGGTTGTGATAATCATGCCGGCTCTAAATCTCTTGTAGCCAAGGCTTTCCGTCATGGGTTTTATTGGCTGACGGCTCACTCTGACGCTGAAGATCTAGTCAGTAAATGTGATGGGTGTCGGAAGTTTTCACGCCGAGCCCATGTGCCGGCTCAAGAATTGAGGATGATTCCAATTACTTGGCCATTTGCAGTCTGGGGGCTTGATATGGTAGGGCCTTTCAAAAGGTCCAAAGATAAAAGGACACACCTCCTGGTGGCGGTTGACAAGTTCACAAAGTGGGTTGAGGCAGAGCCGGTCAGTAAATGTGATGCGGCGATGGTGGTTCAATTCATCAAAAAGGTGATTTTCCATTTTGGTTTTCCCCACAGCATCATAACTGATAATGGCACTAATCTATCCAAGCGTGCTATGGAAGAATTTTGTCAACGCAAGCATATCCGACTTGATGTATCATTAGTAGCTCACCCCCAGTCTAATGGTCAAGCTGAGAGAGCCAATCAAGAGATCTTGAGAGGCATCAAGCCCCGGCTTATGGTTCCTTTGCAGAGGACGCCGGGTTGTTGGGTGGAAGAGTTACCCTCAGTGTTATGGAGTATCAATACTACCCCAACAGATCTACGGGTTACACGCCCTTCTTCGTGGTTTACAAAGCAGAGTGGTTCTCCCTAGTGACATCTGTCACAACTCGCCCCGCATGGCCGCTTATGTTGAAGCTGACAATGAAAAAGCACGACAGGATGCACTTGACCTGCTAGATGAGGAGCGTGACCTTGCGGCAGCTCGTTCGGCGATTTACCAACAAGATCTGCACCGTTATCACACTCGTCGGGTTAAAACTAGAACCTTTCAAGAAGGTGACTTAGTGCTTCGGCTTATCTAGGATCAATCTGATATGCACAAATTATCCACGCCTTGGGAAGGGCCCTTTGTGGTCAGCAAAAATCTGAACAATGGGTCATACCTTATCGATGTTTGAGACCGCAAGGACTCATGCACATCGAAGGAGGAGACCCGTAGGCCGTGGAATATTGCTCATCTTCGGCCTTATTATACCTGAGCCACCGGCTCGCCTGATGTACATATTTTCACAATGTATATATTATGATGAATATAATAAAGCCGACATCCCTGTTAATGCAGGGCCTCTGTCGTTTCATTTCTCAGAAATTGAGTCTTTATTATTACTTTATATGATCACTTGATGCCAAGTTATAGGGGCCAAAAAGAGTTTGTTGCACAGCACAACTCAAACATAGGTACCCAGCGAGCACATCTCACAAATATATCACTTGGGGGCTTCCTGCTCATCGAGCATAGTTATGACTACCCTTGTTGATCCGGCTTATATGCCCGGAATATAATGTTACTTGGGGGCTTTTTGTTCAACGGACAATTTTTTTTATAACCCTTGTAATAGGCTTAAAAGCCAGGCTTGGAAGCCACGTGTATTCACCTAAAAAACCCGGGTTATCCTGCCTTGTTAAGTCTGCCACTCCGCCTAGGTAATCCTGGAACGACCCGCCGTACTTTTGACAAGTCAATCTTATATAGACCCTGAATTTGTCAAAGTTAAAACGACGATTGGTTATGTGAGGTCCAACTTATAAGGTTTGTATGAAGGTTTAACTCAGTGGTTGTGCAGCCCTTGAACGCACTTGATTTTTAGGCTTGGCCGCCTATGAAAGCATTGATTTTTGGTATTTGATTTGAACATTTTTGAGTTTCCTCTCCTGTGACATATTGATACATGGTTAAAAACCAAGGAGGGTTATGCCTTATGATTCATACATGAACCTACCTGGTGTTTATTAACCCGGCCTGGCTTTAAGACTATAAGTCACCAGGATATGATAATTTTATATGCTTGGAAGCGCTACGCTCTAAGTTTGGGATATTACCCCTTGCTGCATATGGCGTATTAAGCCGGTGGTATGTGTCAACTTACATAGAGTTTTGTACGCTCAACCTTTTGGGTTTTCACCCTTATTCCACTGGTCTGCTAAGCCGGCGGTGTATCACAGGTATGATATTTTTTTATTAAAAGTCGTGATTAAACCGGCCCTGGTTATGGACTATCTTTAGCCACCAGTAGTTTTTTATAAGGTATTATGACCTGTCATGCGGTAAACCGCTAGGATCCTTGTCATGTGTCTGTGTGCAGGTACAATAAGTAAACGGGAGCACGTAGTCGATGAAATTATAAACATAAGTGGCAGATCTTCAATTTGACAGATCGGTAGTATGATGCAAAACAAAACATGCACAATGGCATGGCAGATCAAGAGGTTATTACAAATGCATCTGATGCCCCACGGGAATAATTGTCTTAGCAGTTTTGCAGAAAGCAGATGCTAAGCCGACCCACGGCTTATGACTCTTGACCTTGTTGAGTTGAAGGTTGCGGCTCGTCCAGCACCAGTTCATCTGCCTCCTTTTCACCCAATGGCTGGAAGTCAGTGGTCGACCAATCGATCCCAATTAAAGCTCTGAATACAGCTTCATCACTTATAAGTGTGGATGGGTCAACATCAGGGGCATAAGTGTGCTTACGGATCGGAGGAGTCATGTCTGGAGCATCATGAGTCGGCGCCTTCACCTTCTTATTGTCAGCATCATAAACCGGTTGGTAATGTGTAAGATCAGTGTCTTCAGCCAGTTTGCTAGACAAAGAACGCATTTCCCTTGTAAGGGTGGTGAAGTCATCTGCAGTGAAGGGTGACCCATCTTATTTTATGCTTGGACAGTCGTTTGCCAAATCTGTCGGTTCAAGATCAACTAGCCATGCTTTGGCCTGGGTTAGCACAGTAAGTGCACCGGCTCCTGCAGCTGATTTTTTCAATTCTTCGATCCGCGCAGGCAGCATCGATAGCTTATCCAACATGTCCTTGATAAGGGTTGGAGCCGGTTTGTTGTGAGCAGCTGCATAGATAACCCGTTGTGCGCCACTATATAGCTGTTCTAGCCGCTTTCGGTTTTTTCGCATGTCTGAGCCAAGATGGGTAACCCGGGATCCTGTATCATTAAGGACATTTGTAAGCCGAGAGGACATCAGATAACCTATGTTCAAAGATTAATAGGAAGCTATCTTGCCAAAAACGGCAGTGGTCATGGCATTGATTTGCTGTTTTAAGCCGGCAAGCTCTGCAGATACCGAGTTAAGGGCTGCCTCAGCATCCTCGGCTCTCTTCAGCAGGGCTAACTTCTCAGTATCCCAATGACCCAGATTACTACAGACTGTTCTGTTTTTGACAGATTCTGTTTTTCATGTGTTGTTTACTTATTTTGATGAATCTATGGCTAGTAAAATAGTTTACAAACAATAGAGAAGTTGGAATACAGTAGGTTTAACACCAATATAAATAAAGAATGGGTTCATTACACTACCTTGAAGTGGTGATTTATTTTCTTATACTAATGGAGCTCACGAGTTTTCTGTTAAGTTTTGTGTTGTGAAGTTTTCAAGTTTTGGGTAAAGATTCGATGGACTATGGAATAAGGAGTGGCAAGAGCCTAAGCTTGGTGATGTCCAAGGCACCCCAAGGTACTATCCAAGGATAGCCAAGAGCCTAAGCTTGGGGATGCCCCGGAAGGCATCCCCTCTTTCGTCTTCGTTCATCAGTAACTTTACTTGGAGCATCAATTTATTTTGCTTGGAGCGTCAATTTATTTTGTTAGGATTTGATTGAGTTTATTTAGAACAATGTTTTGCATCTTTTATTTCAATAAAAGTGGCATTGATAGCCTTTACTATGCCTATTTTAGAAGTCCACATGTTGCTGTTTGAAAACAGAAAGTTTACCGCTGTTGCAATAATTCCCTAGAAAAGTCAGAATGTGATAAAATGTTGAAACCTTTTGCATATTAAGCTCTGATAAATTTACTACAGTGGTAATGTTCTTTCATAATTTTTGGAGCTAGGGATGTATGGATGTTGCTGCACTCTTTACAGACTGTCCTGTTTAGGCAGATTGCTGTTATGTTTGCATTGTTCGCATATGTTTGCTTCTTTAATGATTCTATTTGAGGATATGACTATTAGATATGCAGAGGCATTTAGTATGCAATGTTGAATAATAATTTTAGTGATTTGCTACATTAGAGTATGATAAGGTTTTTGCAATGGTTTATACTAACTTATCTCACGAGTCCTTGTTGAGTTTTGTGTGGATGAAGCTTTTGAGATTTAGGGAAGACCGTGATATGAGAGGAATTAAGGAGACACAAAAGCTCAAGCTTGGGGATGCCCAAGGCACCCCAAGATAATATTTCAAGAAGTCTCAAGCGTCTAAGCTTGGGGATGCCCCGGTTGGCATCCCACCTTTCTTCTTTAACAACTATCGGTTAGTATCGGTTGATCCTAAGTTTTTGCTTCCTTACATGATGTTTGTCATTCTTAGAGTGTCATTTTGTTTTGCTTTGCTTTATGTTTGAATAAAATACCAAGGTCTAAAATTCTTAAATGTTAGAGAGTCTTCACATAGTTGCATAATTATTCGACTACTCATTGATCTTCACTTATACCTTTCGGAGTAGTTTGTCATTTGCTCTAATACTTCACTTATATATTTTAGAGCACGGTGGTGGATTTGTTTTATAGAAACTATTGATCTCTCATGCTTCACTTAGATTATTTTGAGAGTCTTAATAGCATGGTAATTTGCTTAAAATCCTAATATGCTAGGTATTCAAGAATAATAAAATTCTCTTATGAGTGTGTTGAATACTATGAGAAGTTTGATACTTGATAATTGTTTTGAGATATGGAGGTAATAATATCAAAGTCGTGCTAGTTGAGTAGTTGTGAATTTGATAAATGCTTGTGTTGAAGTTTGCAAGTCCCGTAGCATGCACGTATGGTAAATGTTATGTAACAAATTTGAAACATGAGGTGTTATTTGATTGTCCTCCTTATGAGTGGCGGTCGGGGACGAGCGATGGTCTTTTCCTACCAATCTATCCCCCTAGGAGCATGCGCGTAGTGCCGAGGTTTTTGATGACTTGTAGATTTTTGCAATAAGTATGTGAGTTCTTTATGACTAATGTTGAGTCCATGGATTATACGCACTCTCACCCTTCCATCATTGCTAGCCTCTTCGGTACCGTGCATTACCCTTTCTCACATTGAGAGCTGGCGCAAACTTCGCCGGTGCATCCAAACCCCGTGATATGATACGCTCTTTCACACATAAACCTCCTTATATCTTTCTCAAAACAGCCACCATACCTACCTATTATGGCATTTCCATAGCCATTCCGAGATATATTGCCATGCAACTTTCCATCATGACACATTCATCATTGTCATATTGCTTAGCATGATCATGTAGTTGACATAGTATTTGTGGCAAAGCCACCGTTCATAATTCTTTCGTACATGTCACTCTTGGTTCATGGTACACCGCCGGAGGCATTCATATAGAGTCATCTTTTGTTCTAGCATCGAGTTGTAATCATTGAGTTGTAAATAAATAGAAGTGTGCTGATCATTATATTTTTAGAGCATTATCCCAAGTGAGGAATAAAAAAAGAGAAAGGCCCTAAAAAAGAGAAGGCCCAAAAAAAGGAAGGCAAAAAAAGCAAAAAAATAAATATGAGAGAAAAAGAGAGAAGGGACAATGCTAGTATCCTTTACCACACGTGTGCTTCAAAGTAGCACCATAATCTTCATGATAGAGAGTCTTTTGTTTTGTCACTTTCATATACTGGTGGGAATTTTTCATTATAGAACTTGGCTTGTATATTCCAACAATGGGCTTCCTAAAGTGCCCTAGGTCTTCATGAGCAAGCAAGTTGGATGCACGCCCACTTAGTTTCTTTTGTTGAGCTTTCATACATTTGTAGCTCTATTGCATCTATTGCATGGCAATCCCTACTCCTTGCATTAACATCAATCGATGGGCATCTCCATAGCCCATTGATTAGCCTCGTTGATGTGAGACTTTCTCCTTTTTGTCTTCTCCACATACCCCCCATCATCATATTCTATTCCACCCATAGTGCTATGTCCATGGCTCGCGCTCATGTATTGCGTGAAGGTTTATGATTTTGAGATTACTAAAGTATGAAACAATTGTTTGGCTTGTCATCGGGGTGGTGCATGATGAGAGCATTCTTGTGTGATGAAAATGGAGCATGACTAAACTATATGATTTTGTAGGGATGAACTTTCTTTGGCCATGTTATTTTGAGAAGACATGGTTACTTAGTTAGTATGCTTGAAGTATTATTATTTGTATGTCAATATGAACTTTTATCTTGAATCTTTCGGATCTGAATATTCATACCACAATTAAGAAGAATTACATTGAAATTATGCCAAGTAGCACTCCGCATCAAAAATTCTGTTTTTATCATTTACCTACTCGAGGACGAGCAGGAATTAAGCTTGGGGATGCTGATACATCTCCAACATATCTATAATTTTTGATTGCTCCATGCTATATTATCTACTGTTTTGGATGTTTATGGGCTTTATTATACACCTTTATATCATTTTTGGGACTAACCTATTAACCCAGAGCCCAGTGCCAGTTTCTATTTTTACCTTGTTTTAGAGTATCGCAGAAAAGGAAAATCAAATGGAGTCCAATTGACCTGAAACTTCACGGAACTTATTTTTGGAAGGAAAGCAACCCGGGAGACTTGGAGTCCATGTAAGGGAAGCTTTGAGGAGGCCACGAGGTAGGGGGCGTGCCCTCCACCCTCGTGGGCCCCTTGTGGCCCCCTGACGTACTTCTTCCGCCTATATATCTCCATATACCCTAAAGACATCGAGGAGCACAACAGATCGGGAGTTCCGCCGCCAGAAGCCTCCGTAGCCACCGAAAACCAATCTAGACCCGTTCTGGCACCTTGCCGGAGGGGGAATCCCTCTCCGGTGGCCATCTTCATCATCTCGGTGCTCTCCATGACGAGGAGGGAGTAGTTCTCCCTCGGGGTTGAGGGTATGTACCAGTAGCTATGTGTTTGATCTCTCTCTCTCTCTCTCTCGTGTTCTTGAGATGATACGATCTTGATGTATCACGAGCTTTGCTATTATATTTGGATCCTATGATGTTTCTTTCCCCCTCTACTCTCTTGTAATGGATTGAGTTTTCCCTTTGAAGTTATCTTATCGGATTGAGTCTTTAAAGATTTGAGAACACTTGATGTATGTCTTGCCGTGCATATCTGTGGTGACAATGGGATATCACTTGATTCACTTGATGTATGTTTTGGTGACCAACTTGCGGGTTCCGCCCATGAACCTATGCATAGGGGTTGGCACACGTTTTCGTCGTGATTCCCCGGTAGAAACTTTGGGGCACTCTTTGAAGTTCTATGTGTCGGCTGAATAGATGAATCTGAGATTGTGTGACACATATTGTATAATCATACCCACGGATACTTGAGGTTACATTGGAGTATCTAGGTTACATTGGAGTATCTAGGTGACATTAGGGTTTTGGTTGATTTGTGTCTTAAGGTGTTATTCTAGTACGAACTCTAGGGCTGTTTGTGACATCTATAGGAATAGCCCAACGGATTGATTGGAAAGAATAACTTTGAGGTGGTTTCGTACCTTACCATAATCTCTTCGTTCGTTCTCCGCTATTAGTGACTTTGGAGTGACTCTTTGTTGCATGTTGAGGGATAGTTATGTTATCCAATTATGTTATTATTGTTGATAGAACTTGCACTAGTGAAAGTATGAACCCTAGGCCATGTTTCAACGCATTGTAATACCGTTTACGCTCACTTTTATCATTCGTTACCTTGCTGTTTTTATATTTTCAGATTACAAAAAAATATCATCTACTATCCATATACCACTTGTATCACCATCTCTTCGCCGAACTAGTGCACCTATCCAATCTACCATTGTATTGGGGACACAAGATACTCTTTGTTATTTGGTTGCAGGGTTGCTTGAGAGAGACCATCTTCATCCTACGCCTCTTACGGATTGGTAAACCTTAGGTCATCCACTTGAGGGAAATTTGCTACTGTCCTACAAACCTCTGCACTTGGAGGCCCAACAACGTCTACAAGTAGAAGGTTGTGTAGTAGACATCACCCAACCCGCTTGTTCAGCCTTGAAGTTTTCCTTCAATTTCTCCATCGCTGCTAAGGCACTAGTCAATTTATCCTTGGCTTTGGAGGTTTGTGCTTGTTGAGATTTGATGTTCTCTTGAAGGTCGGCGACTTGGGTTTCCTTACTGCTAAGCTCAATCTGCAAAAGTAAACAGCAATGAATTTATTTGAAGTCCCAAGCACAATACAAGTATTATACTTGGCACTTAGGGGCTAATGTTTATTGCTTCTTCAAATATTATGAAGTCCCAAGCACAATACAAGTATTATACTTGGCACTTGGGGGCTAATGCATATTGCTTTTGTTAAAGACGAACTCATTTGATAACCTGAATAAATGGTAATGATACTACTTACGAGGGCTATGAATGGGATTATGGATTCCCTGCAAGATGATTAGTCTGGACTTAACATATTTGTTAAGCCGACCCTTGGGGGCTACGGATGTAATGTTGATTTTGGCCATGTTACAGTCTCGACTTAACATATTTGTTAAGTCGACCCTTGGGGGCTACAGATGAAAAGAAGTGATGGTATTATAAAGTCCCAGCTCATATTGAAAGTATAAACCAGCCCTTGGGGGTTACTGGAGTTGATCTATGCAGTTAATTAAAGTTTACAGCACATGTTACTCTAAGCATGTCCAATAAACTTGGCGGCTAAGGGGAAGAATATTCATGTAGCAAGGAATTGCAGTGTTTACCTCATAGCGCTCCTTCATCAGGTTCACTAAGCCGGCTTCAAAGCCACAGCTGGTGTATAGGAGATTTAAGTAACCGGAATGGAGGTCTTGAGCACTGAAATGAGTATAGCTCTCCAAGTCTGCCTTCCATTTGCCTTTATCTTCAACGGAAATTTCTTATTTTGCGTTGTGCTTGGATAAGACGGAGGATTGACCCAGAGCTGTAAATCCAAATCCAGTGATAACAATATCGTCAGTCTTATCCTTAGCAGGTTTAACTGGGCTTGGCGGCTTAGAGAAAGCCGGCTCAATATCCATATCATCTGGAGAAACTTCATGATCTTGTGGTGGAGGATCATTAAGGGTGGCATCAGCAATTGGGCTAGCAGGTTCTGACTATTGTTTTTCCGGTTCAGATGGGTTAGAATCATCGACCGGCTTGTTTAGTTTAGCTTTCTTGCTAGGTTTGGCTTGGCCCCTGAAAGTAAGAAGTGTAAAAAGGTCAGTGCAATGATCATGCATTAAGTATGAATGGTTAAAATGTATTCTTACCCAGGTATAGTCTTGAAAGCTGGGATCTGAGTTCCTGTTGACTCGCCAGAGGAGGAATGAGGAGTCCCCTGATAGTTTGAATCATACGGGTTAAGAGGTTGTCAGAAAAAACCCACCTTGGGATAAAGTACAACGGAAGCAGGAAAGACCTCTGGGCGGCGTTTGCGAACCGACGTATTTGGTAAGCCGAAGGAGGTGATTTGTCCACCACTATGCCGGGTAACTCAGCGAGCATCGTGTTGCTGTTTCTTCAAAAGAAAGTTGGGATCCAAGTGAGCTAGAGGGTGAGAAAAGCTTACTTTCCGGCTTGCTTGTCGGGATTTTGGTGTTGGTAGAGGTTCTGAGCCGAAAGGAACAATAATTACCTCTGCGTCACCTGCACGGCTGGCCTCTGCATCGTCCTGGTAACAATCATTGTCAATGAGATGTATAAAAAGGATCCAAGAGAGTCGAGTTCTACCTCTGACTCATCATCATTGTCAGCATCAATGCTTAAATCGGCGGGCACGGTGGTCTTCTTGGTAGATTTTTTGGTCGCCATGGTTTTGGTGCGAGTCGGTTTGGACGGCTTATCCTGTGTTTTCCTCTTCCAAAATGGATCATCAGCCTGTTAAGATTGGAAATATTATAAGTAGGCATCAAAATATTGGTTAAGCAGAAGAGGTGCAATTCTTACAGCTGGCGGCTTGTTGAAAGTGCAGAAAGGACTAAGTCCGGTTTTGCTGCACTCCTTCACAGGTTCATTCAGCAGTTCTTTGGTGGTTTCAGTGATCTCCGCATCAGACAGTTGAATGTTACAATGGCGCTGAGGATCTTTTACGTCACCAGTGTATTCGCACATTAAGCTGGGGCGGCGGCTTAATGGCAAGATACTCCAAGCTAACCAGCACCAGAAAAAGTCGACGCCAGTTAAGCCATTGGCTACAATGGCTCTAATCTTTGAAAAGGCTGGTGGGTATTTGGCCCGTTCCCTTCCATTGAGCCGTTGGGGGTGGGTGAGTGTTGCTAAGTCGGTGTTCACGGTAACCCGGCAGAGGATTTTCACCGGCTGGAGATGTGTCTTGACAATAGAATCAAGTTTGGTTCTAGTCTTTGGGGTGACTTGGGAGCTTGGCATGGGGAAAGCTGACTTCTTTCCTTTTTTGAATTGAGACTCCACCAAGTTCTTGGCATGGCCCGTCGACAAACTCTGTTTGGCGGTTTAAGTAATGGAATTCCCTGAATAAGTCAACTGTGGGCTCCTCTTGAAGGTAAGCTTCACATAATACTTGGAGGTTGCAGATGTTAGACACGGAGTTGGGCCCGATGTCTTGAGGGTGCAGTTGCAAGAAATGAAGCACATCACAGAACAACTTTGAGCCGGGGGGCCTGAACCCTTGGCCCAAGTGATCAGCAAAAACAATTACTTCTCCATCTTTGGGTTGAGGAGGAACTTCTTCACCTGGAGCTCTCCAATGGATGATCTCTTTCTTGGCTAAGGCGCCAGTGGCGAAAAAATGTTCAATTCTTCTTCGGCAACCCGGGATTTGACCCAATTGCAAGACGTGTATGTCTTAGCCATTTTTTCTCAATGCTCTGAAAGAAAGGTTATGCCAGTTCAAGATTACATAGTTAAGCCGGCTTATGGTTAAAAGGAAAAGCAATAATGAAGCATGCATAGGAGTTAAGCCGAAGATTGGTATTACAAAGTTACAAGGAACCATTGGTGGCTTAAGAGGGGACTAATGATACCTGGCGAGTTACTATGACTGAGTTAAGCCACCCATACAGATATTGAAAGAACAGATTTGTGGATGAAAAAAATCGTGAAGTGTTGAGAAAAACAGGTTTCACAGATTGATGCTATGATTTCAGATCTATGGCACTTCAGTTAACGGAAAACTATTTAAACCTAAATATCAGTGCTCGAGCAGTTCATGGGTTTAGATCGGTTTTCTCATGCAACGGAGGTGTTTTAAATAGTAAAAAAGGATTCTACAACTACCACGGCATAGGAGGAGTACCAGGTTCAAATCAAAATCACAAACTATAGTGGAAAGCGAGGATGAACTCTGATGAACCCGTCGAAACCCTAACGGATCTACGAGAAGAAGAAGGGGAACTAACCAGGGCTGTTGGACAGCGGAGGTGCGCGGACGAAATCTGGTCCAAACAGGTTGATGCAGCGACCGATGCTGGAGCAGAGGCGAAGGTCGACGGCGGCGGCAGAGCTCGAGTGCTAGGACGTCGCGAGGTGGAAGACAGAGATGAAGAGGCAAGGGGGAAGTGAAAGGGACCCCGGCCCTATTTATAAGGCAAAGGGATAAGTGACATGCGCGGGAATTGAGGAGACCAAAAAATGGATACGACGGTGCAGATGCCACGATTTTCGGAGATTCATTAAAAAGAAGATTTCTTAAAAGTTGAGCTTTGTGCAATGTTAATGGCAGGTGATGTCACGACTGTTACCATGATCCTAGAAGATGACGTCACGGCGGGTTACAAGGTTTTGCAAGAGAAATAAGGAAAGAATTTTTTTCTAAGTGTTGAAGATTGATATGAACGAGTTCAAATCAACCTGGGGCCTAATATTGGGGACATAAATATTGGGTTAACCCGCCCAGGAGGGGGCGGGTTAAGCCCCTGGCGGTTCATCAAGGTAAAGCCTATGAAGATGCTTAAGACAGTAGTCCACTACGCAGACTCATCGAGGGCCTGAAGCCCGAAGGCGACTTAAGGCCCAAACAAGTGTAAACCGTCGTATATGTGTAACTTGTATTATAAGGCATGTATGGTTAAGTCACCGAGTCGGACACCTTGTTTATGAGCTGGCCAGGACTCTGTAAGCCGCTGGGCGTCGACCTATGTATATAAAGGGACGACCAGGCGGCGACTTAGGGAAAGAAACAACAGATCAAAAGCTAGGTTAAGCGTATTCGCTCCCTGGTAATCGAAACATAAGAAATACCACCTCAAACTGGATTAGGCCTTTACCTTCGCCGCAAGGGGCCAAACCAGTATAAACTCCTTGTGTCATTTGTCTCGTTTAACCCCTTTAAGCTAACTCTGTTGCGATGGCTCCACGATTAAGTCCTTTTGCTAGGACATCTGTCGTGACAATTCCACAGCAGTTATCATGGCAACAAAGACAAAGATACCGGACTTCAAATGCTAAAGTTACCATTGAAAACATAAAGGTATCATAGAAGCAAAGACAAAGATACAAAACTTTGGATGATGAAGTTACCATGAAAAACATAAAGTTATAATGATGGCAAAGACAAAGATACCAGACTTTGGATGCTGAAGTTACCATGCAAAGAGCACAAAAAAGTTATGAGAGCGGTAAAAAATTTAGTAAAGTTACCATACTTGGGATTCTAGTTATCATGAAATTTTGGGGGGGGGGGGACGCGAGTTATAACAACAGTAACTTAGCAAAAAATGTAGACAAGGGGTCTCAAGATATGAAAATGCCATCAAACAGAAAGTACCTTATTTTGGTGACTCAGAATGTAATGCTCATCCCATAAAAAATTCTTTATTATAGATTTATAGGTAAAGCCTCTTACTAGTCGATATACGGACAGGAACCGAGGGAAGATAATCTTATTTGGAATTTCCAAATACTAAAGGACACGGACATGCAACTCGGCAATACCAGTTGAAACTTGCCAAGTTTCTATCACATAGTTAGAAAGCTCACCGAGCGAGACCCACCTTCCATCAATGTCAAGAACCATCATACTACGTTACTGGGGGAAAACAAATCAAAATGGAATGGCAAAAAATTTACAAGAAAAAGTTCAAAAACTATGAAAGTTCGTTTGTTACCCCTTAATCTTGGAGTTGGAAGCAGTTGTATGCTTGATAACTTCATTGTAAACAGCCTCCTCATCTTCAATGGTTGTGAGTGCAGCATATGGAGGCAGCGGATATTGTGACGGGCGGGTAACCCTAACTTTCTGAATTAACGATTTATACATGGCACTTGATTGTGTTTGCTCACTGGGTGGTGGTAACTCTAGTGTAAGAAATTTAAGGCTTTGACAAGTTGAATGTTTCAGCAAGGGGATTGGTGATGGTGAACAGAAGTAAATGAAGTGAGCCAACCGAAGTTATCAATCCTTTCATGAGGAACTTATCAAATCTGGGGGCAGAAGTTGTCGGGTGTCAAGGGTAGGGTGTCACTATTTTGGCATTGTCAAAGGATTAACAAAGATGTGATTACCTCCTTGAAATACAACTTTTCCTTTGGCTATTGGATTCTCATGTTCATATTGTTCCCACCGCATGAGTACTTCATAATCATCAAGTTCAACACCATACACTCGGACATGATGATCTTTTATAGTTATATAAAAGCAAAGTTAAGGTTGGAACATGAGAAAAAGGATATACAAGATACAAAAAAGGAAAGAAATAAGAAAAGATACTTGTGAGAAATAGTAATGAGCCATGATTTTCATGGGGAAGTTATCAACCCATATTATAAATGTTACCAGCAAGAAAGGACAAACGAAGGGGTGTTATCAAGGCCATATTAGGTATGATATTATGGATGAGAGAAGTGGAAGTTATCAGCCAAAATGACACAATTATCAAGATAACACTGGTTAGTACTTAAGAAAAAGGAAAATAAAAGTTAGCAGCCATACAATATTAAGAAAAGTGGTATTCATCAAGGGCATAGTATGCAAAATTTCTAATGCAAAATATATTGGCCCGTTACCAGGGCCATAGTACCACATGGCATCATAAGAGAGCAATAGCAAAGTTATCGGGGATAAGAAGGTATGTTATCATTATAAGGGAATGCAAGTTACCAGGCGTGTAGTATGTTTTCATCACAGTAAACAATATACTAAAAATATTGTAGTTGAAGATGAAAAGGTGGTCAAATTTAAGAACCACATCTCAGGAGGTGTCGCACACAATGTACAAAAGCGCAATGGAAAAAACATGGTCACCGAAAAGCACGATGGTTCATTTTCATGTCGCAAAAGCATAAAAGTCATATTACAGTCATTGATACACACAAACACATAGGGAATAAAAGGCTAACATAAATAACGAAAGCACATAAAACAATTAATAAGTCTTCAAATAATGATTCCATCCATCACTCTTGCTGTGAAGCGAAGACACAAAAGGTCCTCACATACGAAAGTTGGGAGGCGGAGCTCAAGCAACCGGTTCAACGAACATGGCCTTATCTCCTTTCTTGCTCTTGATATTCTCAGTGCCACGAGATGCAAGCTACTAAGACCGCAATTGAACCAGCAATTGGTGCTACTGCTTGGAGCACTGGAGGTGTGCTCTAAACCACAACTGTCGCTGGTGGTGTTGCCTTAGACGATGAAGCTGTTGTAGGTAATGGTGGTTCTTGAGGCGTTGCATCAAACATGGAGTTGAGGCAGAGAGAGCATCTTGGTGGTTAAGCTCTATATAAAGTGGCATCTTCTCCAGCTTTAGGGGTAAGCTCCACAGCGGTGACAAGATTAGCTTCAGCTTGAACATCAACTCGTGCCACCGCAGGGACTTTAACTTGGAGAAATTGACCTTGAGCATGGACTTGAACATTCTGGGCTTCGGCTACAACTTGATCTTGGACAACTTCAACTTTGGCATCAGTATTGACCACCTCGGCAACTGATTCCACAACACTTGGGGCTACATCAGAGCAATGCACAACAATTCTGTGTTATCACCATAATAAAGACAAAATACTAGGCCGATCGAATGTATGTTACCGTCAGGACAATGGAGAGTTACCTGAGGCTATTTGATCTATATCAACACCAGTAGCTATAGCAGGAATTTGGCAGTCAAGTGATTGATCCGCTCCCACAACAGGTGGCACGGACACTTGGGAAACTTCATTAACGACTTCATCAACACTTGGGGCCGTAGAATATGAAAGGACAATACATATGTTATCACCTTAAAGGTGGAAAGTTACCAGACCCAAAGTGTGTATGTTATCATCAGAGTAGTGATCTTCATGCATAACAGTGGATGTAGTAGGAATTTTCTCATCATGCACTTGATCTTCACCCGCTCCCATAACGAGAAGTGCGATGACAGAACCAGAATCTTTAGCTTCATCATTAACGGTTGTATCGGTGAGTTCTTCAACAAAAATATGAAGGAAATATGCCCTAGAGGCAATAATAAAGTTGTTATTTATATTTCCTTATATCATGATAAATGTTTATTATTCATGCTAGGAAACTTAGTACAAGTGTGAATACATAGATAAAACAGAGTGTCCCTAGTATGCCTCTACTTGACTAGCTCGTTAATCAAAGATGGTTAAGTTTCCTGACCATAGACATGTGTTGTCATTTGATGAACGGGATCACATCATTAGATAATTATGTGATGGACAAGACCCATCCGTTAGCTTAGCATAATGATCGTTAAGTTTTATTGCTATTGCTTTCTTCATGACTTATACATATTCCTATGACTATGAGATTATGCAACTCCCGAATACCGGAGGAACACCTTGTGTGCTATCAAACGTCATAACATAACTGGGTGATTATAAAGATGCTCTACAGGTGTCTCCCAAGGTGTTTGTTGGGTTTGCATAGATCAATATTAGGATTTGTCACTCCGAGTATCGGAGAGGTATCTCCGGGCCCTCTCGATAATGCACATCACTATAAGCCTTGCAAGCAATGTGACTAATGAGTTAGTTGCAGGATGATGCATTACGAAATGAGTAAAGAGACTTGCCGATAACGAGATTGAACTAGGTATGATGATACCGATGATCGAATCCCGGGCAAGTAACATACCGATGACAAAGGGAATAACGTATGTTGTTATTGCGGTTTGACCGATAAAGACCTTTGTAGAATATGTAGGAACCAATATGAGAATCCAGGTTCCGCTATTGGTTATTGACCAGAGATGTGTCTCGGTCAAGTCTACATAGTTCTCGAACCCGTAGGGTCCGCGCGCTTAATGTTTGATGACGATTTGTATTATGAGTTAAGTGTTTTGGTGAACAAAGTTTGTTCGGAGTCCCGGATGAGATCACGAACATGACGAGGAGTCTCAAAATGGTCGAGAGGTAAAGATTCATATATTGGAAGGTAGAATTCGGACATCGGAATGGTTTCGAGTGGTTCGGGTATTTTACCGGAATACCGAGGGGTTACCAGAACCCCTCGGGAGAATTATTGGGCCTACATGGGCCTTATTGGAGAGAGGGGGGAGGTTGCAAGGGGTGGACTCCCCCCCATGGAGTCCTAATTGGACTAGGGGAGGGGGCGGCGCCCCCCTTTCTCTCTCCATATCCCTCTCCTTCCTTTTCCCCTCCGGTAAGAAAGGAAAAAGGGGGGCGTATCCTACTAGGAGTGGAGTCCTAGTAGGAGTCCCCCCATGGTGCGCCCCTCCTGGACGGCCGCCTCCTCCTCCCCTCCTTTATATACGGGGGTAGGGGCACCCCATAGCACATCAATTTTTCTCTTAGACGTGTGCGGTGCCCCCCTCCATAGTTTACTCCTCCGGTCATAGCGTCGTAGTGCTTAGGTGAAGCCCTGCGCGGATCACATCACCACGCCGTCATGCTGACAGAACTCTCCCTCGATCCTCTACTGGATCAAGAGTTCGAGGGACGTCATCAAGCTGAACGTGTGCTAAACTCGAAGGTGCCGTACGTTCGGTACTTGATCGGTTGGATCGTGAAGACGTTCGGCTACATCAACCGTGTTAACCTAACGCTTGCGCTTTTGGTCTACGAGGGTACGTGGACACACTCTCCCCCTCTCGTTGCTATGCATCTCCAAGATACATCTTGCGTGATCGTAGGAATTTTTTTGAAATTGCATGCTAGGTTCCCCAACAGTGGCATCCGAGCCAGGTCTATGCATAGATGATATGCACGAGTAGAACACAAAGAGTTGTGGAAGATAATAGTCATACTGCTTACCACCAATGTCTTACTTTGATTCGGCGATATTGTTGGATGAAGCGGCCCAGACCAACCTTACATGACCACGTTCATGAGACCGGTTCCACCGACAGACATGCAACTTGTTTTGCATAAAGGTGGCTGTCGGGTGTTTGTTTCTCCAAATTTAGTTAAATCAAGTTTGACTACGGCCGGTCCTTGTTGAAGGTTAAAATAGCACAGCTGACGAAAAATCATTGTGGTTTTGATGCGTAGGTAAGAACAGTTCTTGCTAGAAGCCCGTAGCAGCCACGTAAAACTTGCAAAACAAAGTAGAGGATATTTAACTTGTTTATGCAGGGCTTGTTGTGATGTGATATGGTCAAGACATGATGTGATATAAGTTATTGTATGATATGATCATGTTTTGTAAAAGTTATCGGCAACTGGCAGGAGCCTTATGGTTGTCGCTTTATTGTATGAAATGCAATCGCCATGTAATTGCTTTACTTTATCACTAAGCGGTAGCGATAGTCGTAGACTGGTTCTACTGACGTGCTTTGCACACAGGTGGCTGGCGGGTGTCTATTTCTCCAACTTTAGTTGAATCGAGTTTGACTATGCCCGGTCCTTGTTGAAGGTTAAAACATCACACTTGATAAAAAATCGTTGTGGTTTTGATGCGTAGGTAAGAACCGTTCTTGCTAGAAGCCCGTAGCAGCCACGTAAAACTTGCAACAACAAAGTAGAGGACGTCTAACTTGTTTTTGCAGGGCATGTTGTGATGAGATATGGTCAATACATGATGATATAGAAATTGTTGTATGAGATGATCATGTTTTGTAACCGTTATCGGAAACTGGCAGGAGCCTTATGGTTGTCGCTTTATTGTATGAAATGCAATAGCCATGTAATTGCTTTACTTTATCACTATGCGGTAGCGATAGTTGTAGAAGCAATAGTTGGCGAGATGACAACGATGCTACGATGGAGATCAAGGTGTCAAGCTGGTGACGATGGAGATCATGACGGTGCTTTGGAGATGGAGATCAAAGGCACAAGATGATGATGGCCATATCATGTCACATATTTTGATTGCATGTGATGTTTATTTTTTATGCATCTTATTTTGCATAGTACGTCGGTAGCATTATAAGATGATCCCTCACTAAATTTCAAGGTATAGGTGTTCTCCCTGAGTATGCACCGTTGCGACAGTACGTCGTGCCGAGACACCACGTGATGATCGGGTGTGATATGCTCTACGTTCACATACAATAGATGTAAGACAGTTTTGCACATGCAGAATACTCGGGTTAAACTTGACAAGCCTAGCATGTACAGACATGGCCTCGGAACACTGAGACCGAAAGGTCGAACGTGAATCATATAGTAGATATGATCAACATAAAGATGTTCACCATTGAAAACTACTACATCTCACATGATGATCGGACACGGTTTAGTTGATATGGATCACGTGATCATTTAGATGACTAGAGGGATGTCTATCTAAGTGGGAGTTCTTTAGTAATATGATTAATTGAACTTAAATTTATCATGAACTTAGTCCTGGTAGTTTTTGCATATCTATGCTATTGTAGATCAATGACCCGTGCTACTGTTCCCTTGAATTTTAATGCGTTCCTAGAGAAAGCTAAGTTGAAAGATGATGGTAGCAACTACACGGACCGGGTCCGTAACTTGAGGATTGTCCTCATTGCTGCACACAAGAATTACGTCCTTGAAGCACCGCTGGGTGCAAGGCCTGCTACAGGAGCAACACCAGACGTTATGAACGTCTGGCAAGCTAAGTATGATGACTCGATAGTTCAGTGTGCCATGCTTTATGGCTTAGAATCAGGACTTCAAAGACGTTTTGAACATCATGGAGCATATGAGATATTCCAGGAGTTGAAGTTAATATTTCAAGCAAATGCCCGAGTTGAGAGATATGAAGTCTCCAACAAGTTCTATAGCTGCAAAATGGAGGAGAACAGTTCTGTCAGTGAACATATACTCAAAATGTCTAGGTATCATAATCACTCGACTCAGCTGGGAGTTAATCTTCCAGATGATAGTGTCATTGACAGAGTTCTTCAATCACTGCCACCAAGCTATAAAGGCTTCGTGATGAACTGTAATATGCAAGGGATGGAAAAGACAATTCTAGTGCTCTTCGCGATGCTTAAGGCTACGGAGGTAGAAATCAAGAAGGAGCATCAAATGTTGATGGTGAAGAAAACCACTAGTTTCAAGAAAAGGGGCAAAGGTAAGAAGGGGAACTTCAAGAAGAATAGCAAGAAAGTTGCTGCTCCCGGGAAGAAGCCAAAGTCTGGACCTAAGCCTGAAACTGAGTGCTTCTACTGCAAAGGGACTGGTCACTTGAAGTGGAACTGCCCCAAGTATTTGGTAGATAAGAAGGATCGCAAAGTGAAAGGTATATTTAATATACATGTTATTGATGTGTACCTTACTAATGCTCGTAGTAGCGCCTGGGTATTTGATACTGGTTTTGTAACATCCCAAATTTTCAATTTGGAATGTTATACACTAGATCATCATTGCATATCATATATATTGCATTTTGGTTGATCCTAGAAATTTTTCGCAACTCAAGGACCTTTGGAGAGAGTTGGGGATTTCATTATTTTCATATTTGAGTTTTCTCAAATTTTGAAATAGGGATCATTTGATTTTATTTATTTTATCTTCAATATTCCTATTATCAAAATATGAGAGACGGAATAAAATGACTTTCCCAAGATAAAGAAATATTGAGGATTTAATAAAAAATCAAATTAGATTTTTTTTGGGTTTTATTTGCTATCTTATTTGAATTTAGGAAAAATGTGTGTTTTTCAAAATAGCATTTAAGTCCCAAATAAATGTTCACTTTGTCCGGCTTGATTTTAGAAGTCGGGGAAAATTTATTTCGGGATTTTTGGAGTCCGTTCAGTATTTCTTTCGTTAGTTTTTCTGTGCGGAATTAATTTAAAAAAAATCCGAACCGACTCCGGGCCGTACCCGAGCGGGACTCCGCCCGGGGGGCCTTTATAAGCCGCTCGCCTGAGCCGCCGAAGCCCACCAGTGCCTCAGCCCCGCAGCCCGCCCGCGCGCCCCAAACCTTTGCAGCCGTCGCCGCCTTGATCTGCATGCCGCCGCCCGCGCCACCGCCGTCACGCCGCCGCCTCGCCGCTGCTGCCGCGCCGCCTCGCCGCCGCCCCACCGCCGTGCCGTCTCGCCGCCGACCCCGCCATCCCGCCGCCCGAGGTAGCCGCCGTCGCAGGCGGTTTTCCTCAAAAAACCGCCCGTTTTTTTAAAAAACCGCGGTTATTTTAGATCCATTTTTTTATTAGATTGGTTTTTTTACGGTTTAGTTTATTTAGCGAGCGTTCGCTTGTTCGCTCGTTTTAACGAACGTGTTCGTCGTTTAGATCCATATAACGAACGTTCGTTCGTTAATCTGTTCGTCGTTTTTCTTTTTCTCGGGTTTTCCGCGATTATTTCTGATCGCGATTCTGGTCCGATTTTCGTTTTAGTATAACTTTTCTCTCGTTTATCGGAATTAGGCGATTCAAGCACCTGGAGTTTTGTCTCGAAACCCTCTTTCCGTTTAACCAACTTAAACAAGTTTTTGCTTCTGTAAAAAAATTGCCTTAGATCCAGAATAGTAAACGAAGCATGTTTCTTTTGCCGTTTGTCTTTCGTTGCTTCGTTCGATTTGATTCTTTTTGCCAACCGGAGTTCTTAAGTTGAACCTTCTGGTTAGATATCTTATTTGAGTTTTACCTATGCATCAGTTGAGTACTTATTGTGTGCTTGTTTGTTTGCGATAGAGTACCCGGAGTGCGCCGCTTGTTACTTCGAATCGCTAGGTTTCCCGGATCATCAGCAAGGCAAGTAACACTTTGATCATACCTCCTACTACCAAGTTTTATTGCATTAGATCAATCCTTACACATTGCATGATTAGGATCTAATTAAATTGTGGGTTTGGGAAGTAGTTGAGGTAGTACCTATTACCTGTTTATTATCAAACCTTTGGGAGTTACTTCTATGTTTGCTTATTATGCCATGCTATGCTAGTAGACGTGGATTGGGTGAGTGTATCCATGACAGATGTGAGATTGTTAATTAATGATTTATTTAAGGTGGCAACTTAAACACACATCTGGGTGGATTGAGGTACCTGGGTATTCCAGGATTGCCTGTTTTCTTTTGGACCGCCACCCAGGCTCAAAGGGATCATGAGATTATTCATGCTAGAAACTTCCGTGTGTAGCCACAAGCTATTATGGGCTCTAGCATAGTTGACTAAGTCGTGCGAACTCTTATAGTGGTAGACTAGCAGATGTAGGGGATGTAGGTGGTACGGTCTACCCATCGTAAGGTGCTAGCGCTTCTGAAAGACTATGTCTCGGTCATCCGTTTCTCAAACACCATGTAGTGCGAGAAATCCAACGGAGGAGATCGAGTCTTGTGGGGAAAAGTGCGCAAACCTCTACAGAGTGTATAAACTAATCATGGTTAGTCGTGTCCTCGGTTATGGACATCTTGAGTATCTAGTACCTGGATTATCATGTGAATCTCAACATGTTACTATAAAATTTAATTTTGATGGGTTTGTTTAATGATGATGCTTAATTGGGATTGAGGATGCTGTCAACCATTCTCAATGTTTAACAACCACCATGATAGTTAAATAAATTTATTCCTTTGCAGTAGGGAAAAATTAGCTTTTCGCAAAACTGTAACCATAGAGCTTTCCACCAGCCAAATATGCATGTAGAATAGCTGTTTCTTTCCATTACTCTCTATGTGTTATATTGCCAGCATATTCCATGTGCTGACCCATTTCGGGTTGCAACGTTAATGTTGTAGACTTTTCAGATGACGATTAAGGAGTTTTTGGTCGTGGTTCTATACTCAGTGATGCCGTTGGAGTTGATGGACTCACCTATCTTCCAAGCCTTCCGCTGTTATCGTTATTAGATGGCCTTAAGCCATATTTATTGTAATAGTTCTCTTTTGGAGACATTCGATGTAATAAGTGTGTGATTGCTACTCTGTTATAAATCCTTCAAGTACTGTGTGGTGTCAGCATTACTGATCCAAGGATGACACCGGAGCACAGAGATTGGACCGTTTGAGGTCTGGTCTGTTGCTCATCACTACTAGGGAAAACCTTATACACAGAAATTTAGCAGTAGCGCGCGTCAAAAAAGGGCACTAGTGCTAAATAGCAGTAGCGCATGTCCGTAAACCGCGCTACAGATATAATAGTAGCAGTAGCGCGTGCACATGAAAAAGCGCTACCACTAATATCCCCTTTGCTAAACCGATAGGCTACGCATAACAGTAGCGGTCTTGAGGAAAGCGCGCTACCGCTAGCACATAAGTAGTAGCGCTTTTCGCGCGGAGAGCGTTACTGCTAATGGAAATAAAATAAAATAAAAAACAAATGGAAAAGTAAATGAAAAAGAAAGAAATAGAAAAAGGAGAAAGGAAAAAATAAAATGTAGAGCAAAATAAATGAGAAAGCGGAAAAAAGGAGAAAGACGTAGCAGTAGCGTTTGTTCATAAGAGGCGCTATAGCTAACATAGCTGCAACGCGTTTCCTAGACCCCCGCTGTAGAAACAGAAAAGGAAATAAGAAAGATAAGGAAATTACATAGTTATAGCAGTAGCGCGTTTTGTGAAACTCGCTATAGCTAACTTAGCTATAGCGCGTTTCGCGAAAAGCGCTACTGCTAAGTTTGACTTAACCAAAAAACCGTTTCCCCCCGGCCACCACTTCTCCCCCAAATCCCTCGACCCACCCCGTCGCCGTCTGCTCGATTCACCGTCGCCCCACTTCGCTGCCGTCTCCTGCCGACGTCGACTCCCCCGGAGCCACCAGAGCCGCGCGCCATCGACACCACCGGAGCCGCCCCCAACGCCACCGGAGCCGCGCGGCCTCATCAACGCCACCGGAGCCGCAGTCGACGCTACCGGAGCCGCGGTCGATGCCACCGGATCCACCCTCGCCACAACTGCCTCCCTCGCCGTCAGCGGAGACGCCCCCGCCTCCCTCGCCACCACTGCCTCCCGCGCCACCAACGGAGCCATCCTCTGTAAGCCCTCACCCCTCCTCTCTCTCTATCTCTAAATTAGTTAGGTTAATTTAGTTAGGAAAAGAATTTAGTTAGGTTAATTAGTTAGGTTAATTTGACAAAGATGCCCCTGCCTCCCTCGCCGTAGGAAAAAATTGTATATGCTTAACTAGGGTAGTAGGGTTAGGGTTGTAGTGTTTAATTACAAATGTTAGGAAAGTAAGGTTTAACTAGATGTTAACTAGGGTGGTAGGATTTAGTTTAGAGAAAAAATCAATATAAAAATATATATTTCTATTAGTGTTGCAAGTCTAGATGCAAATTTGAAGTGGTCATGATATATGAAAAATCCTCAATTGTGTTTGCTCATTGATCATAATCGACATTGAAGTGGTTCGATTGTGCCCAAGTGGCCTTTTGTTGTTTCCAGGGAATGAAGCCGAGTGGCCTATGTTTTGCCAGAATGTTGATTCATTTCCGTTCCGGCAAAATTCAGGTTCTTGATTTGTCCACTTTTTAGCAAAGGTCATGCCGAAATTTTCTGTGAATTTCGGCATGACTTGTGCTACAAACTAGGACATATCGAGTGCCCGGGATTTGCCGCACCAGGAAGGAGTCAACGTTCCTGCAAAACAATAGGCCTTTTTATGTCATTATTCATTTTATTAGGTCTAGAATTAATTGACTAGATTTAATCGTAGGAAACATGGCTAGCAACGATGAAGGACAGGGTTCTAGTGATTGCGACGACATCTACCGGGCGGCAGACGAATTTTTCAGCCTTGCCGACATCAAGACCGACGCTGAGACTCAGACCGGCATCGAGACTGAGACTGAGACCGGCACCGACACTCAGACCGGCATCAAGACCGGTGCTGAGACTCAGACCGGCGCTGAGACTCAGACCGGCATCGAGACCGGCGCTGCCTCGAGGAGCGGAGCCGGTGTAGAACCGAAAGCAAAGAGGCAACGGCCTCCTAACAAACTCAGGACTACTAGACTGGTGGTCACGGAGGTGGACGACGGCAATTTTGAGCCAAAGGCGCCTGAGGAAGCGCGTCGATGCTATGGCAATCAGATAGGCTGCATCGTACGAACAACCGCCACCATCAACGATGAGAAACTACAGAAGATAGAAAATATGAGGAGCTCCCTCCTAAAGAAGTTTCACCAAATATTCTTGTTCCCGGGCCAGAATGAGAAGTATTATAAAGATCCAGATGAGGACCCGACAATGAAGAAGATAAACAAACACGCCATGACCAAGTTTAGCGACGCGTTGGACACCTAGAAAAATCGAGTGAAAGCAAAGATCATCGACAAGAAGGAACCCTACTCCGAGATTGTAAAGGATAATCCGACAATCACGGAAGAGCAGTTTCAAATATTCAAGGAGGCTTGCAAGGCCAAAGCTGCCAAAAAATTCTAAGTACATGAAGGGGCTTCAAGAGAGGAGCATTGGGAGCCACCACCTCGAAAGCCGTGGTTACAGCGGAAAGAGGTCCAAATGGGCCAAGGAGGACGCGGAAGCCGCGAGTCTGGGCATCCCAGACCCCTTGGCGGATTTCACCGTCTCGTAGGAGCGTGACGTCCTCAGGGCCCGGCACCGTTGGGACCCAGTGAAGAAGGTTTACGAGACAAAACCGGTCATTACGGAGTTCATGAGACTACTGGTAATTTTAGTTTCTGATCAATTCGACTGCACACGTTAGTCATATTTGTAAACGATCCTTGTGCCTTTTGTAGAGAGAGCAGCACCGGATTGCGGCCGAAAGCGACTCGCCGTTTGAGGCATTGGCGAGGCCCAAGTGGGACACTCCATTCAACCGGGCGTTGAACATATTGAAACGGCAATCGGTGGATACTCGCCCGTCATATGGACGCGTGCACGATGTAAGAGACGGCACCACGTGGAAGAAGTACTACCGTGAGACCAAGGAGGAGAGAAAGGAAAGACGGAGGTTAACTGAAGAAAACATCGACAAGAAGGTTGAGATTGCGGTTGAGAAGAAATCATCTCAAACAGTCGCAACAGCGGTAGCTGCCGCAAAATAGGTGGTTGCAGATTTGTCTACTTCCTTGGTGACGGGCATTTTCAATTGGACAAGGCAACATCCAGAAAAAAAATGCAGAGGACTTTCCCCTTGCTGACTTCTTGGGGAGCAGCTCGACTAGCGTTGCACCAGCACCTGCTCCCGCACTGGCTCCCACATCAAACGTGCTCGGTGGTGCTTCGTCTTTGGCTGAGCTCGATGCCCTCACGATATCTGTCACACTGGCCCCCTTCAATATAAATGTATAATCTCCCGTTTTCATTGCCTTTTGGATGTCTCACGTCGTAGACTTTTCTTTGCAGGCCGACGAAACCCCATGCACCATATTGTACACCATCGGCGACCAGAAGGTGGACGTGGGGAAGGCGACGATAATGAAGCCAAAGGAACCATTGTTCCACAGCCGACCGATCCCCCCGAACGTCTTCAAGGTTTCCGTGGCCAGTGTCAAACTGGGCCACGAGAATTTGCCTCCTCCAATACTAGTGGGGGATGACGACGAGACACCGTGGCGGCTTGGTGATTGCTGCAATGGGTGGGTCCTGTTGTTGCCAAAGAGTCTGCTTCGTCTGGAGGCGACCGGGAGCACACCCACGAGCACGCAGCCTCAGCAAGGTATGAACATCAACACCCCACCTACCCAATTAGCGGCGGGTGTCGGGTTGGGTGATAGCGGACGGGGTAAGGAGGAGGCTCCATTAGTCACTGATGACGTTGCCATGGATGAGGATGAGGACGACGATGGCGCTGAACAGTATGTCTATACTGGCGCCTCCTGAGGGTTTGAGCGTCATGAGTCGATGCCTGAATTGCCGTCTCAACGTATTATGGACGACCTTCCGGTAGTAAAGAACTCTAGGAAGAGAGCGAGGAAAGGCAAAAAAGCTGATTCTATGATCCAGCCAATGAGGATAAATGGCCGTATAGATATCCCCGATGAGGATAAATGGCATATCACCGGTCAACCAATCCTACCTGCAATAGCGCTACGGGGCAGATTCGGTGATCTAAGGAAACTTCATGATGATGTGCTGCGGGTAGAGAAAGGCCTCATCGCCTCGAAAGATCCAGGATACCCACACTATGTGGTTAACGTTCCGCGGCAAATGTCGTCCGTCGACAGCTTCCCCGTGGATAAGTTCTTCCTCCGATTCGATTACATATTCGACATGTTTCGCGTGAAGAAGCTGGATTTTACGTTTGTCCGCCTTTATGCCTTGCACATGAACTACATCATCGGGGTTGAGCAGATATCTCATATCTGTGTCGCTGGCCCGTACTACATGCACGAGGGCTTCTTGGGAGTCTGCGCAAAGCACCGTCAATACGTGAGGGATTACATCATCAATTTCATGCTCGCCAATAAGGACAAGGAGGCGATTCTCATGCCTTATCATCCCGTGTAAGTCATTCGCGCTGCTATCCTTCCTTTGATTTCAATCATTCATTTGCATGGTGGAGGCTAATTAATTTGAGGTGTACTTATTTTGCGCAGCGGCGGGCGCGCCGTCCTCATCATCCTCTACCCCCGATTCTCCCACGCTCTTTACTTTGACTCGTCGAAGAACATTCACAAAAAGGATTACACCCACATCAAGGATGTTCTTGACAGTGCTATGTTTTACTACCAAGCAAGGAGTGGAGAGGTCAGGGACAAGAAGACAAGGGGCGGCAGGGCCGCCTTCGGCCATAAGACCGACTTCTACTGCATCCAGCAACTGAATGATTCTCTTAATGATGGATTCTATGTCCTACACCACATGCTGGAGTACAGACGGGATCACCAGAACCTTTGCATGTCATCTAGATCCGGCGATGCCCATATTCTGCAATGGGAAAAGGACATAGGAGATATCGAGGATCATCGACTTCGAGCTGAGTTCTATAACATCCAGCGCGAACTTGCCCAAATCATCATGAAGGAGGTCATCGAAAAAACAGGGATGTTCTACGAAGAAGGACAAATGTCGCGGGAAGACGTCCGAACATGGATAGCCTCTCAGCGTCTCGACATGAAGCCTTTCACTAAGCTCAAGGACTATCTCCCTGACTTGGATGGATGGAACGACATGTTGGAGTGATTGTCGATATATGACAATGTGTCTGTTTAGTCCATACTTTCTGTATGAAAAAACTTTGAGTTATGCACGGTGAAACTTTATTTGTGATGTAATTAAACCGTCCTCCTCCTCGACTAGCGAAAATCACTCTAGTTAGGGCATTTTGGGGTACGATGAACTTTGTTATTTATGCTTATGATATGTTGTTTCTATTTTTGCCAAGTCTATCTCTTTCTGTTGCTCAACTATATATGTTGCATATCATCGACTCATGTGACGATGCAGGTGCATAGATCATAGATGGCGAAGAAGTGCTACGCCAGGAGTATATATACGACAAGTGGCCGGAGTGTCAGGCCCAGGTGTACCGGTTTCCGGTTTCTGAGCGACATGTAGTAGTTAGTTTAGGTTCATGCTAATGCGAGAGAGGGATACGAACTCATGTACTCAAAGTGATAGCTCTTCTCGCGTATATCATTGTTTAGATGGATGACAATGTATTTGCAAGTAATCGAGACTTGTATCGCTATTTTCGAGATGATGACGAGAGACCACTTTGTGTTGGATGATGATTATGATGATGACATGATTTGATGAGACTAATTGTATGTATATGCTATGATTACATTTGTATGTGTATGATATGCTAAAGATTATTGTATAAAGCCTATTCAAATACAAAACAAATATGCAAGGAAAAAAACTAATAAAACTAGTAGTAGCGAGGGGGGGAAATTTAGCAGTAGCGCCGCCTTACCAGTAGTGCTTCCCAGTAAACAGCGCTGCAGATAATATCAGCAGCGCCCTTTTCTAAAGAGCGCTACAGCTATTCATGTATAGCAGTAGCGTGGGACAACAGGCGCTACTGCTACACGTTAGCTGTAGCGCCTTATTAGTAGCGTCGGTCCCCGCGCTACTAATAGGGACCGGCGCTACTAATAGGCCCAAAACCCGCGCTGCTGCTAGGCTTTTCCCTAGTAGTGCATATTTGCAACTCGAAACAGGGGCTACTGATTAAACGAAGATTGTCTAAGGACGAGGTGACAATGCGCGGAGAAAATGGTTCCAAGGTCGATGTGATCGCTGTCGGCATGCTACCTCTACATCTACCTTTGGGATTAGTTTTAGACCTGAGTAATTGTTATTTGGTGCCAGCGTTGAGCATGAACATTATATCTGGATTTAGTTTGATGCGAGAGGGTTATTCATTTAAATCAGAGAATAATGGTTGTTCTATTTATATGAGTAATATCTTTTATGGTCATGCACCCTTGATGAGTGGTCTATTTTTGTTGAATCTCGATCGTAGTGATACACATATTCATAGTATTGAAGCCAAAAGATGCAAAGTTAATAATGATAGTGCAACTTATTTGTGGCACTTCCTTTTAGGTCATATTGGTGTAAAGCGCATGAAGAAACTCCATGCTGATGGGCTTTTGGAATCACTTGATTATGAATCACTTGATGCTTGCGAACCATGCCTCATGGGCAAGATGACTAAGACTCTGTTCTCCAGAACAATGGAGCGAGCCATTGAGTTATTGGAAATAATACATACTGATGTATGCGGTCCGATGAGTGTTGAGGCTCGCGGCGGGTATCGTTATTTTCTGAACTTCACATATGATTTGAGCAGATATGGGTATATCTACTTAATGAAACATAAGTCTGAAACATTTGAAAAGTTCAAAGAATTTCAGAGTGAAGTGGAAAATCATCGTAACAAGAAAATAAAAATTCTACGATCTGACCGCGGAGGCAAATATTTGAGTTACGAGTTTGGTCTTCATTTGAAACAATGTGGAATAGTTTCGCAGCTCACGTCACCTGGAACACCACAGCGTAATGGTGTGTCTGAACGTTGTGACCGTACTTTATTAGATATGGTGCGATCTATGATGTCTCTTACCGATTTACCACTATCGTTTTGGGGTTTTGCTTTAGAGACGGCTGCATTCATGTTAAATAGGGCACCATCTAAATCTGTTGAGACGACACCATATGAACTGTTGTTTAGCAAGAAACCTAAGATGTCGTTCCTTAAAGTTTGGGGTTGCGATGCTTATGTGAAAAAACTTCAACCTCATAAGCTCGAACCCAAATCGGAGAAATGCATCTTCATAGGATACCCAAAGGAAACGGTTGGGTACACCTTCTATCACAGATCCGAAGGCAAGATATTTGTTGCTAAGAATGGATCCTTTCTAGGGAAGGAGTTTCTCTCGAAAGAAGTGAGTGGGAGGAAAGTAGAACTTGATGAGGTAATTGTACCTTCTCCTGAATTGGAAAGTAGTTCATCACAGAAATTAGTTCCAGTGATTCCTGCACCAATTAGTGAGGAAGCTAATGATGATGAACATGAAACTTCAGATCAAGTAACTACCGAACGTTGTAGGTCAACCAGAGTACGATCCACACCAGAGTGGTACGGTAATCATGTTCTAGAAGTGATGTTACTAGACCATGACGAACCTACGAACTATGAGGAAGCGATGATGAGCCCAGATTCCGCGAAATGGCTTGAGGCCATGAAATTTGTGATGGGATCCATGCATGAGAACAAAGTGTGGACTTTGGTTGACTTTCTCGAAAATTAGCAAGCCATTGAGAATAAATGGATCTTCAAGAAGAAGACTAACGCTGACGGTAATGTTACTGTCTACAAAGCTCGACTTCCAAAAGGTTTTCGACAAGTTCAAGTACTTGACTACGACGAGACCTTCTCACCCATAGCTATGCTTAAGTGTGTCTGAATCATGTTAGCAATTGCCGCATTTTATGATTATGAAATTTGGCAAATGGATGTCAAAACCGCATTCCTTAATGGATTTCTTAAAGAAGAGTTGTATATGATGCAACCGGAAGGTTTTGCGATCCTAAAGGTGCTAATAAAGTGTGCAAGCTCCAGGGATCCATTTATGCACTGGTGCAAGCATCTCAGAGTTGGAATATACACTTTGATAGTGTGATCAAAGCATATGGTTTTATACAGACTTTTAGAGAAGCCTGTATTTACAAGAAAGTGAGTGGGAGCTCTGTAGCATTTCTAATATTATATGTAGATGACATATTATTGATTGGAAATAATACATAATTTCTAGGTAGCATAAAAGGATACTTGAATAAGAATTTTTCAATGAAAGACCTCGGTGAAGCTGCTTATATATTGGGCATCAAGATCTATAGAGATAGATCAAGACACTTAATTGGACTTTCACAAAGCACATACCTTGATAAAGTTTTGAAGAAGTTCAAAATGGATCAGACAAAGAAAGGGTTCTTGCCTTTGTTACAAGGTGTGAAGTTGAGTCAGACTCAATGCCCGACCACTTCAGAAGTTAGAGAGAAAATGAAAGTCATTCCCTATGCCTCAGCCATAGGTTCTATCATGTATGCAATGCTGTGTACCAGACCTGATGTGTGCCTTGCTATAAGTTTAGCAGGGAGGTAGCAAAGTAATCCAGGAGTGGATCATCGGACAGCGGTCAAGAACATCCTAAACTACCTGAAAAGGACTAAGGATATGTTTCTCGTTTATGGAGGTGACAAAGAGCTTGTCATAAATGGTTACGTCGATGCAAGCCTTGACACTAATACAGATGACTAAAAGTCGCAAACCGGATATGTATTTATATTGAATGGCAGAGTTGTATGTTCGTGTAGTTCCAAGCAGAGTGTCGTGGCGGGATCTACGTGTGAAGCGGAGTACATAGCTGCTTCGAAAGCAGCAAATGAAGGAGTCTGGATGAAGGAGTTCATATCCGATCTAGGTATAATACCTAGTGCATCGCGTCTAATGAAAATCTTTTGTGACAATACTGGAGCAATTGCCTTAGCGAAGGAATCCAGATTTCACAAGAGAACCAAACACATCAAGAGACACTTTAATTCCATCCACGATCAAGTCAAGGAGGGAGACATAGAGATATGCAAGATACATACGGATCTGAATGTTGCAGACCCGTTGACTAAGCCTCTTCCACGAGCAAAATATGATCAGCACCAAGACTCCATGGGTGTTAGAATCATTACTATGTAACATACTCCCTCTGTCCCATAATATAAGAGCGTTTTTACACTAGTGTAGTGTCAAAAATGCTCTTATATTATGGGACGGATGGATTAGATTATTGACTCTAGTGCAAGTGGGAGACTGAAGGAAATATGCCCTAGAGACAATAATAAAATTGTTATTTATATTTCCTTATATCATGATAAGTGTTTATTATTCATGCTACAATTGTATTAACCGGAAACTTAGTACATGTGTGAATACATAGACAAAACAGAGTGTCCCAAGTATGCCTCTACTTGACTAGCTCATTAATCAAAGATGATTAAGTTTCCTGACCATAGACATGTGTTGTCATCTGATGAACGGGATCACATCATTAGATAATGATGTGATGGACAAGACCCATCCGTTATCTTAGCATAATGATGATTAAGTTTTATTGCTATTGCTTTCTTCATGACTTATACATATTCCTTTGACTATGGGATTATGCAACTCCCGAATACCGGAGGAACACCTTGTGTGCTATCAAACGTCACAACGTAACTGGGTGATTATAAAGATGCTCTACAGGTGTCTCCGAAGGTGTTTGTTGGGTTGGCATAGATCAAGATTAGGATTTGTCACTCCGAGTATCGGGGAGGTATCTCTGGGCCCTCTCGGTAATGCACATCACTATAAGCCTTGCAAGCAATGTGACTAATGAGTTAGTTGCGGGATGATGCATTATGAAACGAGTAAAGAGACTTGATGGTAACGAGATTGAACTAGGTATGATGATACCGACGATCGAATCTCGTGCAAGTAACATATCGATGACAAAGGGAATAACATATGTTGTTATTGCGGTTTGACCGATAAAGATCTTCGTAGAATATGTGGGAACCAATATGAGCATCCAAGTTTCGCTTTTGGTTATTGACCGGAGATGTGTCTCGGTCATTTCTACATAGTTCTCAAACCCGTAGGGTCCGCACGCTTAACGTTCGATGACGATTTGTATTATGAGTTATGTTTTTTGGTGACTGAAGTTTGTTTGGAGTCCCGGATGAGATCACGGACATCACAAGGAGTCTCGAAATGGTCGAGAGGTAAAGATTCATATATTGGAAGGTAGTATTCGGACATCGGAATGGTTTCGAGTGGTTTGGGTATTTTACTGGAATACCGAGGGGTTATCGGAACCCCCCCGGGGGAATTGTTGGGCCTACATGGGCCTTAGTGGAGAGAGAGGGGAGGCCGCAAGGTGTGTCCGCGCACCCCCCATGGAGTCCGAATTGGACTAGGGGAGGGGGCGGTGCCCCCCTTTCCCTCTCCCTCTCCCTCTCCTTCCTTTTCACCTCTGGTAAGAAAGGGAAAAGGGGGCGATTCCTACTAGGAGTGGAGTCCTAGTAGGACTCCCCCCATGGTGCGCCCCTCTTGGCCGCTGCCTCCTCCTCCCCTCCTTTATATACGGGGACAGGGGGCACCCCATAGCACATCTATTGTTCTCTTAGGCTTTGTTCGGTTAATCCTCTCCCCAAGAGGATTGGAGGGGATTGGCAAGGATTGGTTCGTATTTTGACTTATAAGAGGTTTAAATCCCCCTCAAACCCCTTCAACCCACTTGGATTCACACGTAACCGAACAAGGCCTTAGCCGTTTGGTGCCCCCTCCACAGTTTACTCCTCTGATCATAGCGTCTTAGTGCTTAGGTGAAGCCCTGCGTGGATCACATCACCATCACTGTCATCGCGCCGTCGTGCTGACGAAACTCTCCCCCGACCCTCTGCTAGATCAAGAGTTCGAGGGACGTCATCGAGCTGAACGTGTGCTGAACTCGGAGGTGCCATACATTCGGTACTTGATCGGTTGGTTCGCAAAGACATTCGACTACATCAACTGCGTTAACCTAACACTTTCGCTTTCGGTCTACGAGGGTACATGGACACACTCTCCCCCTCTTGTTGCTATGCATCTCCTGGATAGATCTTGCGTGATCGTAGGAATTTTTTTGAAATTGCATGCTAGGTTCCCCAACAAAATAGCGATGGTGGCCACTTCATAAAGTTGTTATACGGATTCAGTGTCCAAAGTTAGCGTAGTGTCCGGAAGAGCATCAGATGCGCCTTCACAAGATGTTTCTGCTTCATAAGATGTTGGTGAAGAGCCTCTCACACCGGCTTGTGCAACCAAATAACAAAGAGTCTCTTGTGTCCCCAACACACCCAATACAATGGTAAATTGTATAGGTGCACTACTTCAGCGAAGAGATGGTGATACAAGTGCAATATGGATGGTAGATATAGGTTTTTCTAATCTGAGAATATAAAAACAGCAAGGTGGCAAGTGGTAAAAGTGAGCGTAAACGGTATTCCGATGCTAGGAAACAAGGCCTAGGGTTCATACATTCACTAGTGCAAGTTCTCTCAACAATAATAACATAATTGGATCATATAACTATCCCTCAACATGCAACAAAGAGTCACTCCAAAGTCACTAATAGCGGAGAACAAACGAAGAGATTATTGTAGGGTACAAAACCACCTCAAAGTTATTCTTTCTGATCGATCTATTCAAGAGTCCGTAGTAAAATAACACGAAGCTATTCTTTCCGTTCGATCTATCCTAGAGTTCGTACTAGAATAACACCTTAAGACATAGATCAACCAAAACCCTAATGTCACCTAGATACTCCAATGTCACCTCAAGTATCCATGGGTATGATTATACGATATGCATCACACAATCTTAGATTCATCTATTCAACCAACACAAAGAATTTCAAAGAGTGCCCCAAAGTTTCTACCGGAGAGTCAAGACGAAAATGTGTGCCAACCCCTATGCATAAGTTCACAAGGTCACGGAACTCGCAAGTTGATCAACCAAACATACATCAAGTGAATCACGTGAATATCCCATTTGTCACCACAGATAAGCACATGCAAGACATACATCAAGTGTTCTCAAATCCTTAAAGACTCAATCCGATAAGATAACTGCAAAGGGAAAACACAATCCATTACAAGAGAGTAGAGGGGGAGAAACATCATAAGATCCAACTATAATAGCAAAGCTCGCGATACATTAAGATCGTGCCGAATCAAGAACACGAGAGAGAGAGAGAGAGTTCAAACACATAGCTATTGGTACATACCCTCAGCCCTGAGGGTGAACTACTCCATCCTCGTCATGGAGAGCACCGGGATGATGAAGATGGCCACCAGAGAGGGATTCCCCCCTTCGACAGGGTGCCAGAACGGGTCTAGATTGGTTTTCGGTGGCTGCGGAGGCTTGCGGCGGCGGAACTCCCGATCTAGGTTTCTTTGTGGAAGTTTGGGTATATATAAGAGGTGTTGGAGTTGGGAACAAGTCAGGGGGTCCCCGAGGGGGCCACGAGGTAGGGGACGCACCCAGGGGGTAGGGCACTCCCCCATCCTCGTGGGTGCCTCAGGACTCTTCTGGCCCATCTCCGATACTTCGTGGGCTTCTTCTAGTCCAAAAACAATCTCCGTGAAATTTCAAGTCAATTGGACTCCGTTTGGTTTTCCTTTTCTGCGATACTCAAAAACAAGGAAAAAACAGAAACTGGCACTGGGCTCTAGGTTAATAGGTTAGTCCCAATAATCATATAAAATAGCATATAGATGCATATAAAACATCCTAGATGGATAATATAATAGCATGGAACAATCAAAAATTATAGATGCGTTGGAGACGTATCAAGCATCCCCAAGCTTAATTCATGCTCGTCCTCAAGTAGGTAAATGATAAAAACAGAATTTTTGATGTGGAATGCTACCTAGCATAATTTTCAATGTAATTTTTGTTATTGTGGCATGAATGTTCTGATCCATAAGATTCAAGACAGAAGGTTTAATATTGACATAAAAATAGTAATACTTAAAGCATGCTAAGCAAGCAATTATGTCTTATCAAAATAACATAGCCAAAGAAAGCTTATCCCTACAAAATCATATAGTTTGGCCATGCTTCATTTTCGTCACACAAAATGTTCCCATCATGCATAACCCCGATGACAAGCCGAGCAATTGGTTCATACTTTTTAACGCGCTTCAGCCTTTTCAACCCCTACGCAATGCATGAGCGCAAGACATGGATATAGCACTATGGTGGAGTAGAGTATGATGATAGGGGTTATATGAGGAGACAAAAAAGGAGAAAGTCTCACATTGACGCGGCTAATCAACAGGCTATGGAGATGCCCATCAATTGATGTCAATGTGAGGAGTAGGGATTGCCATGCAACGGATGCACTAGAGCTATAAATGTATGAAAGCTCAAAAAGAAACTAAGTGGGTGTGCATCCAACTTGCTTGCTGACGAATACCTAGGGCATTTTGAGGAAGCCCGTCATTTGAATATACAAGCCAAGTTCTATAATGAAAAATTCCCACTAGTATAAGAAAGTGACAACATAGGAGACTCTCTATCATGAAGATCATCGTGCTACTTTGAAGCACAAGTGTGGAAAAAGGATAGTAACATTGTCCCTTCTCTCTTTTTCTCTCATTTTTTGTTTGGGCTTCTATGGCCTCTTTTGGGGGGGGGGCTTCTTTGGCCTCTCTTTTTTTCTTAGTCTCCATCCTTCTTTCCTCACATGGGACAATGCTCTAATAATGATGATCATCACACTTTTATTTACTCATAACTCAATGTTACAACTCGATACTAGAACAAAAATATGACTCTATGTGAATGCCTCCGACGGTGTACCGGGATATGCGATGAATCAAGAGCAACATGTATGAAAGAATTATGAAAGTGGCTTTGCCAGAAATACGATGTCAACTACATGATCATGCAAAGCAATATGACAATGATGGAGCGTGTGATAATAAACGAAACGGTGGAAAGTTGCATGGCAATATATCCCGGAATGGCTATGGAAATGCCATAGTAGGTAGGTATGGTGGCTGTTTTGAGGAAGATATAAGGAGGCTTATGTGTGATAGAGTGTATCATATCACGGGGTTTGGATGCACCGGCGAAGTTTGCACCAACTCTCGAGGTGAGAAAGGGCAATGCACGGTACCATAGAGGCTAGCAAATTGAGGAAAGGTAAGAGTGCGTATGATCCATGGACTCACATAGTCATAAAGAACTCATATACGTATTGCAAAAGTTTATTAGCCCTTGAAGCAAAGTACTACTGCGCATGCTCCTAAAGGGATAGATTGGTATGAAAAGACCATCGCTCGTCCCCGACCGCCACTCATAAGGAAAGCAATCAAAGAACACCCCATGCTTCAAATTTGTCACACAACGTTTACCATACGTGCATGCTACGGGACTTGCCAACCTTAACACAAGTATTTCTCAATTTCACAATAACCCAACTAGCATGACTCTAATATTACCATCTTTATAACTCAAAACAATTATCAAGTATCCAACTTCTCATAGTATTTAATGCACTCTATATGAAAGTTTTTATTATACCCATCTTGGATGCCTATCATATTACGACTAATTTCATAACCAAAGCAAACTACCATGTTGTTCTAAAGACTCTAAAAATAATATAAGTTAAGCATGAGAGTTCATCTATTTCTTAAAAATAAAACCATCGCCGTGCTCTAAAAGGATATAAGTGAAGCACTAGCGCAAATGACAAACTACTCCGAAAGATATAAGCGAAGATCAATGAGTAGTCGAATAATTATGCAACTATGTGAAGACTCTCTAACATTTAGGAATTTCAGATCTTGGTATATTATTCAAACAGCAAGCAAAACAAAAGAGAATAAAATGACGCTCCAAGCAAAACACATATCATGTGGTGAATAAAAATATAGCCTCGAGTAAAGTTACCGATGAACGAAGACGAAAGAGGGGATGCCATCCGGGGCATCCCCAAGCTTAGGCTCTTGGTTGTCCTTGAATATTACCTTGGGGTGCCTTGGGCATCCCCAAGCTTAGGCTCTTTCCACTCCTTATTCCATAGTCCATCGAATCTTTACCCAAAACTTGAAAACTTCACAACACAAAACTCAACAGAAAACTCGTAAGCTCCGTTAGTATAAGAAAGCAAATAACCACTTAGGTACTGTCAAGACAAGATTCATAATTTTTCTCACATGATGTATACTATACCATATCATTTCTACAATTTATATTAAGCAATATAAGCCACAGAAACTAGAAAACAAGCAAACTATGCATCGAAAACAGAACCTGCTAAAAATAGAACAGTCTGTAGTAATCTGTAACTCTCGAATACTTCTGTGACTCCAAAAATCCTGAAAAATTAGGAAGTCCTAGGCAATTTGTATATTGATCTACCACAGTTGGAATTGGAATTTTATCGCTCTCTAGTAAAAAAATGAAAATTATTTTCATGAGCGCATACTTTCTGTTTTTATCAGCAAGATCAAACAATAATCACCCAAGAAGATCCTAAAGGCTTTACTTGGCACAAACACTAATTAAAACATAAAAAACACAATCATAAAATAAGCTAGATGAATTATTTATTACTAAACAGGACCAACAAGCAAAGAACAAAAATAAACTTGGGTTGCCTCCCAACAAGCGCTATTGTTTAACGCCCCTAGCTAGGCATGATGATTTCAATGATGCTCACATAAAGGATAAGAATTGAAACATAAAGAGAGCATCATGAAGAATATGACTAGCACATTTAAGTCTAACCCACTTCCTATGCATAGGGATTTTTTGAGCAAACAACTTATGGGAACAATAATCAACTAGCATAGGAAGGCAAAACAAGCATAGCTTCAAGATTTTCAACATGTAGAGAGGAAACTTGATATTATTGCAATTCCTACAAGCATATATTCCTCCCTCATAATAATTTTCAGTAGCATAATGAATTAATTCAACAATATAACTATCACATAAATCATTCTTTTCATGAGCCACAAGCATAGAATTTTTATTACTCTCCACATAAGCAAAATTCTTCTCATTCAGAATAGTGGGAGCATCATAAGAAACTCGAATACTATAAATTGTTTCCACATTAAAAGAGTAATGTTCAGAAAAATGGTAATCATAATCATGACAAGTTTTATAAATATAATCATCACTACTTTTTATAGCATAAGTGTCATCACAATAATCATCATAAGTAGCAACTTTGTTCTCATCATAATCAATTGAAACCTCTTCCAAGATAGTGGAATCATTACTAAATAAAGTCATGGCCTCACCAAATCCACTTTCATAATTGTCACAATAAGATTCAACACCCTCCAAAATAGTGGGATCATTACTTCCTGAAGTTGACACTCTTCCAAACCCACTTTCATCAATATAACCATCACAAATAGGAGGCAGGGACGGATAGAAGGGGGGACGAGGGGGGCGAGACCCCCCCCCTAACGATCGTCTCGTCCCTCGATAGCGACCAACTAATCGCTAATTTTTTTTCCTTGCCCGCTTGTTCCGTGCTTGCTTTGCCCCCTATTCTTTTTTCACTCCTTTTCTCATTAACGTGAATGGATCAGCCCATGTACATCCCATTGCAGGCTAAAAGCAATAAAATCATAAAGGAGAATTGCCTAGTAGGCCATCTTGGAAGGCAAATAGGCATGTTAACATGCAGCCATGACCTGATTACAAACGCACATATCTCTACTCTCGCCAAGCTGCCACTGCGATCGAGACTAACGCCCGCTGGCTGCTGCGATCGGATCTCTTTGTTGGGCCACCATCGAGAAGTGGAGAAGGGAAGGCGGCTCTAGGTAGGCGGGTGTCGATCCACGCACATGTACGCATATGTTGCCAGTTCCCAGCAGACCGGAAGCACGAATGAACATCAACAACACAAGGGAAAAGGTAGTTGATTTTCACATCAGATTAGTTTGTTTCTTTTAAAATCATAGAAGTATGATCATACATATTTATAATCAATTATAAATCTTTTACTTTTTCTATCCATTGCATCGCAATCAAGAGCAGCGGAGAAGGGTAGGAGACAATCGCCGGCGAGCACCTGACACACGGGGATATTGCCGATGAACGACAACGAAACGAGGAAAAAGGTAGTTTATTTTGAGACCTAGATTAGTCCTGGTTTATCATTTCCAAACTAATCATTGTTCTCTTTGTACCACTCTTCTTTGATAGCTTCAACAAAATCACATGCTTTTGCTGATTCTGATTTTGGGATTGAGTTGAATCAGTGAGGTCCATCTCGCCAATTCCGACAAATAATGAGATTAGGTAATGTATTATTCACCTACATTGCATTACTACAAATTATTAGTTCATAAGATTATCTTGTGTTTCTAGTGTTGTGAATTTTTTTGTCGGTTGTCAATTTCTTTCAAGTTTTGTTCATGAGAATGCCATGAATAGATTAGAAAAAGATAAGTTTGCACCATGGCATCTCCATTATACTAGAACCTAAGATTTTTTTTACAACATAGCCTTCACGTATGAGACTTGGTGTGAAACCTCGCCCCCATATGTCGAAATCCTGGCTTCGTCCCTGATAGGAGGCATGATATCATCATAATAAATTTACACATCAAAACTTGGGAGGTTAAAAATATCATCTTCATGAAACATAGCATCCCCAAGCTTGAGACAAACATTAATTGTAGAAAATAAATTCTCAAACATGTCATTCTCATCAAACATAGCATCCCCAAGCTTGGGCCTTTGCATATCATAAGCATAATCACTCTCATAATTAATAGTATGGATAGCACCAATAGTATAGTAATTATCATCATCACAATGAGTAATAGGAGCAACATCATTTGGGAGGGATACCTTTTTACCTTTACTTCTCCGTCTTTTCTTTTTCTTCTTCACATTAAGTATGGGTTTAACCCTCTTTTTGGAGCTCCTTATTAATGAGATTGGTTGAATATAAGGCTCCTCCTCGTTACCTGATTCATCATAAGAAATAGTAGGAGGATATTTGGAAGTCTCTTCCCTTTCATTAGTATTCTCTTCATCTTCTATTTGTTTTCTTGTCTTTATGTAATTGGCAATATAAGGATTTTCAATGCAATTCACCGCACAATACATATAAATTTCCTCTAGATCAAAATCAAGAACTTTATCAAGGACAAATTCTGGAAGATCCTTAGTTATACGTTTCATTTCTTCATAACCCACAAGCAAACTAAGTTCATTATGATGTGCAAGGGAAATCAAGGCATCACAATTTTTGGACACAATTTGATCATGAAACAATTTGCATTGGATATTTAAATGACCATGTTCATTGCAAATTTCACAAGGACGGCTAAGAAAATTTAAATTTTCAGCACACACATCTAGCCTTTATTGCAACCATTTAGTTTCTAAATACTTATGCCTCTTGCAAAATCTATCTTCCCTATTTTGTGTGTACTTGCAAACCCTATGCACTCCACAAAAATTGGCATGCTTATAAGAGACATTTTCATCATGACTAGTGCAATCATCATTAGTACTATGGATACTCAAAGAGTTCATACTAACAACATTGCAATCATGCTCATCATTCAAAGATTTAGTGCCAAACATTTTAATGCATTCTTCTTCTAGCATTTTGGCACAATTATTGGAATCCTTATTTTCATGAAAGACATTAAAAAGATGAAGCATATGAGGCAATCTTAATTCCATTTTTTTACAGTTTTCTTTTATAGACTAAACTAGTGATAAAACAAGAAACTAAAAGATTCGATTGAGGGATCTAAAGACATACCTTCAAGCACTAACCTCTTCGGCAACGGCGCCAGAAAAGAGCTTGATGTCTACTACACAACTTTCTTCTTGTAGACGCTGTTGGGCCTCTAAGTGCAGAGGTTTGTAGGACAGTAGCAAATTTCCCTCAAGTGGATGACCTAAGGTTTATCAATCCGTGGGAGGTGTATGATGAAGATGGTCTCTCAAACAATCCTGCAACCAAATAACAAAGAGTCTCTTGTGTCCCCAACACACCCAATACAATGGTAAATTGTATAGGTGCACTAGTTCGACGAAGGGAGATGTTGATACAAGTGCAATATGGATGGTAGATATAGGTTTTTGTAATCTGATAAAAACAGCAAGGTAGCAAGTGGTAAAAGTGAGCATAAACGGTATTGTGATGCTAGGAAACAAGCCTAGGGTTCATACTTTCACTAGTGCAAGTTCTCTCAACAATAATAACATAATTGGATCATATAACTATCCCTCAACATGCAACAAAGAGTCACTCCAAAGTCACTAATAGCGGAGAACAAACTAAGAGATTATTGTAGGGTACAAAACCACCTCAAAGTTATTCTTTCTGATCGATCTATTCAAGAGTCCATAGTAAAATAACACGAAGCTATTCTTTCCGTTCGATCTATCCTAGAGTTAGTACTAGAATAACACCATAAGACACAAATCAACCAAAACCCTAATGTCACCTAGATACTCCAATGTCACCTCAAGTATCCGTGGGTATGATTATATGATATGCATTATACAATCTCAGATTCATCTATTCAACCAACACAAAGAACTTCAAAGAGTGCCCCAAAGTTTCCACCGGAGAGTCAAGACGAAAGCGTGTGCCAACCCCTATGCATAAGTTCACAAGGTCACGGAACTCGCAAGTTGATCACCAAAACATACATCAAGTGAATCACCTGAATATCCCATTGTCACCACAGATAAGCACATGCAAGACATACATCAAGTGTTCTCAAATCCTTAAAGACTCAATCTGATAAGATAACTTCAAAGGGAAAACTCAATCCATTACAAGAGAGTAGAGGGGGAGAAACATCATAAGATCTAACTATAATAGCAAAGCTCACGATACATCAAGATCGCGTCGAATCAAGAACACGAGAGAGAGAGAGAGAGGGAGAGTTCAAACACATAGATACCGGTACATACCCTCAGCCCCGAGGGTGAACTACTCCCTCCTCGTCATGGAGAGTGCCGGGATGATGAAGATGGCCACCAGAGAGGGATTCCCCCATCCGGCAGGGTGCCGGAACGGGTCTAGACTGGTTTTCAGTGGCTATGGAGGCTTGCGGCGGCGGAACTCCCGATCTAGGTTTCTTTCTAGAAGTTTGGGTATATATAAGAGGTGTTGGAGTCGGGAACAAGTCAGGGGGTCCCCGAGGCGGCCACGAGGTAGGGGGGCACACCCAGGGGGTAGGGCGCGCCCCCACCCTCGTGGGTGCCTCGGGAGTCTTCTGGCCCATCTCTGATACTCTGTGGGCTTCTTCTGGTCCAAAAATAATCTCCGTGAAATTTCAGGTCAATTGGACTCCGTTTGGTTTTCCTTTTCTGCGATACTCAAAAACAATGAAAAAACAGAAACTGGCACTGGGCTCTAGGTTAATAGGTTAGTTCCAAAAATCATATAAAATAGCATATAAATGCATACAACACATCCTAGATGGATAATATAATAGCATGGAACAATCAAAAATTATAGATACATTGGAGACGTATCACACAAGCGCCTAGGTAGTTACCAACTTCATCTCTACATACTGTGTTGTATGTTCCTTCACTGGTAATGCATGAAGTGACACAATCTACTTTTATTTTGAATGACCTTAGTGTTGGTGCTAAAATTGACGGATCTTGAGCAAGAGGTCCTGAGCTAGTGGTCTCAGCTAGATGGTAACAGGAAGTAGAGAGACACATGATGTTTACCCAGGCCTGGGCCCTCTCAAAGAGGTAAAACCCTACGTCCTGCTCTTGTTATATTGATTGTAATGGAGTACAAAGTATAGGATGATCTACCTCGAGAGCATATGACTGATTTGTCCTAACCTCTATGGTCTAAACCCCCGGCTTATATAGGAACTGGGGGTATCTAGGATTACAATTAGGTCGGCTACATCGAGGGATAAGCATGCCGATCATTCAAATATGCCTTGGAGTATACACCAAGCCTTCGAAGGATTCCATCTTGAGTATGCCGGGGCCCGTGGTTATCTGGCCCATTCTTCAGTTCTCGATGGGTCCTCGGCCCTGCCAAATAACGACAGTCCGATGTGGTGAGCACCACCTAATCCAGGACACTGTCAGTAGCCCCTGAACTAGTCTTCAAGCCAAGAACGTTGTCCTGAACATTGGTCTCCCCCAAGTAGCTTTTTTGATGTCTAACATTGCTAGATGTCTTGTGATCTCCTTGTAATTCCAAGTTTTGTCCAACGTCCGTGGCTAAAAGGGTAATGAAAGATCAATGGTTCAATGTCCTCCTCATTAGTTTTTTTTACATAAAGACTGTAAGGGACCCCCCTACAGTATAATTGGTGCAACAAACCCAAATTGCAAGTACCATGCCTTGAACCTGGGAGGGTGGGAAGGCATCAGCCCCTTCCCACCACTAGGCTATGCCTTAGTCTGCTCCTCCTCAATTAGTTGTCCACAAAGAAGACAATTAAGGTCATCACCAATGTTGTAATCTCCTCTTGAGCGTATTCCTTGTGTTTAGTCTATCCTATAGAAAAAAACAACCAAGGACTTTGACTTTCATCATCACTTTGGGTTTCCATAGCCATTTGAAAGCCTTGTGAGCTTGAACATCACAAAAATAGAGTTTGTAGTATCTTTTGCCAATAAATTCCTTTGACCCCAGACATAAGTCCATACTTCTTTAGACCCCAATTTACCATTCTCTCCTACATTTGTCACCTGGTGTTGTAGGTCTCTGTCTTCCTCATGTGCTTGCATGGAAAGGGGAAGGGGAAACGCTACACCAAGCAACGTGATGCTCAAGAAATCACTGACAGAAATGTCTTCATCGAAAAGGAAAACTCTCTAGGGTGGGTATGTACTATAATATCAGGAAGCTAAAGTTCCTTCCACATTATTACCAGACTCCCTTGAGAAACGGAAACTCTCGTGATGCCATGATCAATGGGGGTTAATTTGAGACCATCCCACCCCCAGAATGACCCACATGGCTTACAAGCATGAGGAATCTTGTTGTTGTAGTATGTCAACCAGATTAGTTCCACCCAAGGGAGTTCATGCCGATTATAGAACTTATGCAAATATTTAAGAAGCAATGCACCACTTTGAGTTCTAAGGTTGATTATTCCAAGCCCTCCACTAGCTTTGGGGAGGCATGCCATATCCCAAGCAGCTAGAGAGTAGCATTTGTCCCCTTGTTCTGTTTTCTTGGTAGAGAGGGATTTTATAGAAAAATCAAACAACTCCACGTTCTTAAGCGGGAACCTCAACGTGCATAGAGAAAAAATGGCCAAGGAAGTAATAACTGAATTAAGGATGGATACCTTGGCACCTTATGACAACGTGTAGAAGTTAATCTTCTCTCAACATAGCAGACAAGTGGCATGAGATATTGCTCCGTCAGTTTAGAAGTTCCAAGGAGAAGGACAAGGTAAGTAAACTGCATGGTCCCCATGGTGCAACCAAAAATATTTGCCAGTTCATGACTAAGATCAGCATCACAGTTCATTGGACACACTTATGAAAGTTTATCTTTAGGCCAATGAAAGTGGCAAACTCTGTGAGAATATCTTGCATTGTTTTGCTTGGATAGGGCAGGCCAACATAATAATTATAGTGTCGTCTACGTATTCAATAATGGCATACTCATTATGGTTCTATTTGGGGAAAGTGAGGTTACCTTTTTCTTGTCTGAAAGCATCATTAATGGATGCTTGAAGAAGATTCACAACGAGTACAAAGATTAGAGGAGAAAGTGGGTATCCATGTCTGACACCATGCTTACACAAGAATTGTCTGCCCGGAATGCCAATTAATAATACCGAAGATTTCCAGGAGGAGTAGGTACTTTTAATCCAGCCTAGCCATTTGTTGTTAAACCCCATGTGTTTTATGATTTTGATCCTTGCATCGTGTTCCATTGTGTTAAATGCCTTCGCAAAGTCGAGTTTTAATAGGACAATTTCTTTCTTTGAAGCTTGGTGTTAAAATATGTACCCGAAGGCCCATGCGAGGCAATCTTGGATGGTTCTTCATTTAATGAATCCATACTGGTTGCGATGGATAATTTTGAGGATAATTCCATGGAGGCGATTTGCCACCAGCTTAGTGATCACTTTAAGGTACCAGGTTTGTAAAGTAATTGGCATGTAATCATTGATCTTGGGTGAGGATGCAATCTTCTAGATCAAGGTGATAAACCCATCATTAAGGGGGTGTTTGGATTGAGGCATGTCAGGCAGCTATTCACTCAAGTAGAGATCTCAACCTCAGGCCTCCAAAATTGGACGCCTGAGAATCGTTCCCGAGTCAGGATGCTTTTTGTGGAAGCAATCCAAACAACCCCTAATGCTCTCAAGATTTAGATTGTCGTCAAAGAATTTATTGCATAGTTTGTAAAAATCTTCCTTGATGATGGTCCAGGAAGTTTTTAAGAAAACACCGATAGAACCATCTGGCCCAGGTGCTCTATCAGTAGGCTTTTCACGAATAATAGTCTATTTCCTTGGTAGTGAAAGAACCGTGAAGTTTAAGGATCAGTCACTCTTTTGATTGTGCTTGGAAGATTAAATTTCATCTATCATAGTTTTTTTGTTTCCTACAAGAAAATGATCACACATCCGCTCTTTTATACCACATTCTAGAGTGCCAAAAGTTTCATATTAGCATTCAACCCACACACATTCCAGCATAGGAGATTCTAGTTCAGCAAAATCATCATAAAGATAAAAGATAAAGGATAATGAAGGGGTTTAGGCAGAGGATGAGCCTTCATACATGGAGACGAGCAGAGCCTCCTCGGTCACCTTCAGGTGGCACACCACATTTCTGCACCCCCACCTGCTAAATCACTATGATATGGGTTGGTAGTGGGATTATGTCTTCAACGAGCTCTTCATTGATCCTCATCATAGAAGTGGCAGTAGGTATCACACTTAGTTTAACCTTGAATGTCTTTGGCTTACTGTCAAAGAGTTGCGGCTTAAAACCATGATACTACCTCCATAAAGAAATATAAGAGCGTTTAGATCACTGTTAGGACTGAGAGTATATTGTTGGGGAACGCAATATTTCAAAATTTTCCTATGATCATGCAAGATCTATCTAGGAGATGCATAGCAATGAGAGGGGAGAGTGTGTCCACGTACCCTCGTAGACCGAAAGCGGAAGTGTTTAGTAATGCGTTTGATGTAGTCAAACGTCTTCGCGATCCAACCGATCCTAGCACCGAACGTACGGCACCTCCGTGTTCAGCACACGTTCAGCATGATGACATCCCTCGAGCTCTTGATCCAGTTGAGGACGAAGGAGAGTTTCGTCAGCACGACGACGTGTTGATGGTGATGATGAATTTGACGACGCAGGGCTTCGCCTAAGCACTACAATGATATGACTGAGGTGTGTAACTGTGGAGGGGGGCACCACACACGGCTAAGAGAAGACTTGGTGTCTATTGGGGGTTCCCCCCTCCCACATATATAAAGGAGGGGGAGGCCGGCGCCTGGGAGGAGGCACGCCAGGTGTGGGGAGTCCTACTAGGACTCCCTAGTCCTAGTAGGATTCCCTCTCCTTTTTCCTTTTCCGAAGTAGCAAGAAGGGGGAAAGAGAGAAGGAGTATGAAAGGAAAGGGGGGCCCGTCCCCACCCCTTGTCCAATTCGGATTGGCAAGGGGGGCGTGCGCCACCTCCTGTCCGGCCCTCTCTCTTCTCCACTAAGGCCCATGTTGGCCCATTAACTTCCTGGGGGGTCCGATAACCCCCGGTGCTCCGAAACTTATCCGAAACTTCCCGAAACCATTCCGGTGTCCTAATGCAACCTTCCAATATATGAATCTTTGCCTCTCGACCATTTCAAGATTCCTCGTCATGTCTGTGATCTCATCCGGGACTCCAAACAATCTTCGGTCATCAAATCACATAACTCATAATGTAAATTGTCATCGAACGTTAAGCGTGCTGACCCTATGGGTTGGAGAACTATGTAGACATGACAGAGACACATCTCCGGTCAATAACCAATAGCGGAACCTGGATGCTCATATAGGCTCCTACATATTCTACGAAGATCTTTATCGGTCAAACGCATAACAACATACGTTGTTCCCTTTGCCATCGGTATGTTACTTGCCCGAGATTCGATCGTCGGTATCTTCATACCTAGTTCAATCTTGTTACCAGCAAGTCTCTTTACTCGTTCCGTAATACATCATCCCATAACTAACTCATTAGTCACATTGCTTGCAAGGCTTATAGTGATGAGCATTATCGAGAGGGGCCAGAGATACCTCTCCAATACACGGACTGGCAAATCCTAATCTTGATCTATGCCAACTCAACATACACCATCGGAGACACCTGTAGAGCATCTTTATAATCACCTAGTTATGTTGTGACGTTTGATAGCACACAAGGTGTTCCTCCGGTACTTGGGAGTTGCATAATATCATAGTCAGAGGAACATGTATAAGTCATGAAGAAAGTAATAGCAATAAAACTAAACGGTCATTATGCTAAGCTAACAGATGGGTATTGTCCATCACATCATTCTATAATGATGTGATCCCATTCATAAAATGACAACAGATGTCTATGGTCAGGAAACTTAACCATCTTTGATTGATGAGCTAGTCAAGTATAGGCATACTAGGGACACTTGTTGGGTAACGTAGTAATTTCAAAAAAAATCCTACGCACACGCAAGATCATGGTGATGCATAGAAACGAGAGGGGAGAGTGTTGTCCACGTACCCTCATAGACCGAAAGCGGAAGCGTTAGCACAACGCGGTTGATGTAGTCGTACGTCTTCACGGCCCGACCGATCAAGCACCGAAACTATGGCACCTCCGAGTTTTAGCACACGTTCAGCTCGATGACGATCCCCGGACTCCGATACAACAGAATGTCAGGGAAGAGTTCCGTCAGCACGACGACGTGGTGACGATCTTGATGTTCTACTGTCACAGGGCTTCGCCTAAACACCACTACAATATTATCGAGGACTATGGTGGAGGGGGGCACCGCACACGGCTAAGAGATCAATTATCAACTGTTGTCCATGGGGTGCCCCCCTGCCCCCGTATATAAAGGAGCAAGGGGGAGGCGGCCGGCCTAGGAGGAGGGCGCACCAAGGGGGGAGTCCCACCGGGAGTAGGACTCCTCCTTTCCTTGTTGGAGTAGGAGAGAAGGAAAGAGGAGGAGAGGAAGAAGGAAAAGGGGGTTGCACCCCTTGTCCAATTCGGACCAGAGGGGGGCCGCGCGCCTCCTTCCTTTTGGCCTCTCTCCTCTATTCCCGTATGGCCCAATAAGGCCCATATACTCCCCGGCGAATTCCCGTAACTCTCCGGTACTCCGATAAATACCCGAATCACTCGGAACCTTTCCGATGTCCGAATATAGTCGTCCAATATATTGATCTTTACGTCTCGACCATTTCAAGACTCCTCGTCTTGTTCCCGATCTCATCCGGGACTCCCAACTCCTTCGGTACATCAAAACTCATAAACTCATAATATAACTATCATCGAAACTTTAAGCGTGCGGACCCTACGGGTTCAAGAACAATGTAGACATGACCGAGACACGTCTCCGGTCAATAACCAATAGCGGAACCTAGATGCTCATATTGGCTCCCACATATTCTACGAAGATCTTTATCGGTCAAACCGCATAACAACATTCGTTGTTCCCTTTGTCATCGGTATGTTATTTGCCCGAGATTCGATCATCAGTATCTTAATACCTAGTTCAATCTCGTTACCGGCAAGTCTCTTTACTCGTTCCGTAATACATCATCTCGCAACTAACTCATTAGTTGCATTGCTTGCAAGGCTTAAGTGATGTGCATTACCGAGAGGGCCCAAAGATACCTCTCCGACAATCGGAGTGACAAATCCTAATCTCAAAATACGCCAACCCAACATGTACCTTTGGAGACACCTGTAGAGCACCTTTATAATCACCCAGTTACGTTGTGATGTTTGGTAGCACACAAAGTGTTCCTCCGGTAAACGGGAGTTGCATAATCTCATAGTCATAGGAACATGTATAATTCATGAAGAAAGCAATAGCAACATACTAAACGATCGAGTGCTAAGCTAACGGAATGGGTCAAGTCAATCACCTCATTCTCCTAATGATGTGATCCCGTTAATCAAATGACAACTCATGTCTATGGCTAGGAAACATAACCATCTTTGATCAACGAGCTAGTCAAGTAGAGGCATACTAGTGACACTCTGTTTGTCTATGTATTCACACATGTATCATGTTTCCGGTTAATACAATTCTAGCATGAATAATAAACATTTATCATGAAATAAGGAAATAAATAATAACTTTATTATTGCCTCTAGGGCATATTTCCTTCAGTCTCCCACTTGCACTAGAGTCAATAATCTAGTTCGCATCGCCATGTGATTTAACATCAATAGTTCACATCTTTATGTGGTTAACACCCATAGTTCACATCGACATGTAACCAACACCCAAAGGGTTTACTAGAGTCAGTAATCTAGTTCACATCGCTATGTGATTAACACCCAAAGAGTACTAAGGTGTGATCATGTTTTGCTTGTGAGATAATTTTAGTCAATGGGTCTGTCACATTCAGATCCGTAAGTATTTTGCAAATTTCTATGTCTATAATGCTCTGCACGGAGCTACTCTAGCTAATTGCTCCCACTTTCAATATGTATCTAGATTGAGACTTTGAGTCATATGGATTAGTGTCAAAACTTGCATTGACGTAACCCTTTACGATGAACCTTTTTTCACCTCCATAATCGAGAAACATATCCTTATTCCACTAAGGATAATTTTGACCAATGTCCAGTGATCTACTCCTAGATCACTATTGTACTCCCTTGCCAAGCTCAGGGCAGGGTATGCAATAGGTCTGGTACACAGCATGGCATACTTTATAGAACCTATGGCTGAGGCATAGGGAATGACTTTCATTCTCTCTCTATCTTCTGCTGTGGTCGGGTTTTGAGACTTACTCAACTTCACACCTTGTAACACAGGCAAGAACTCCTTCTTTGATTGTTCCATTTTGAACTACTTCAAAATCTTTTCAAGGTATGTACTCATTGAAAAACTTATCAAGCGTCTTGATCTATCTCTATAGATCTTGATGCTCAATATGTAAGTAGCTTCACCGAGGTCTTTCTTTGAAAAACTCTTATTCAAATATCCCTTTATGCTATCCAGAAATTCTATATCATTTCCAATCAATAATATGTCATCCACATATAATATCAGAAATGCTACAAAGCTCCCACTCACTTTCTTGTAAATACAGGCTTCTCCAAAAGTATGTACAAAACCAAATGCTTTGATCACACTATCAAAGCGTTTATTCCAACTTCGAGAGGCTTGCACCAGTCCATAAATGGATCGCTGGAGCATGCACACTTTGTTAGTTCCCTTTGGATCGACAAAACCTTCTAGCTGCATCATATACAACTCTTCTTCCAGAAATCCATTCAGGAATGCAATTTTAACATCCATTTGCCAAATTTCATAATCATAAAATGCGGCAATTGCTAACATGATTCGGACAGACTTAAGCATCGCTACGGGTGAGAAGGTCTCATCGTAGTCAATCCCTTGAACTTGTTGAAAACCTTTTGCAACAAGTCGAGATTTGTAGACAGTAACATTACCATCAGCGTCAGTCTTCTTCTTGAAGATCCATTTATTCTCAATTGCTTGACGATCATTGGGTAAGTCAATCAAAGTCCATACTTTATTCTCATACATGGATCTCATCTCAGATTTCATGGCCTCAAGCCATTTTGTGGAATCTGGGCTCACCATCGCTTCCTCATAGTTCGTAGGTTCATCATGGTTAAGTAACATGACCTCCAGAACATGATTACCGTACCACTCTGGTGCGGATCTCACTCTGGTTTACCTACGAGGTTCGGTAGTAAGTTGATCTGAAGTTACATGATCATCATCATTAGCTTCCTCACTAATTGGTGTAGGAGTCACAGAAACAGATTTCTGTGATGAACTACTTTCCAATAAGGGAGCAGGTACAGTTACCTCATCAAGTTCTACTTTCCTCCCACTCACTTCTTTCGAGAGAAACTCCTTCTCTAGAAAGGATCCATTCTCAGCAACGAATAACTTGCCTTTGGATCTGTGATAGAAGGTGTACCCGACATTTTCTTTTGGGTATCCTATGAAGACGCACTTCTCCGATTTGGGTTTGAGCTTATCAGGTTGAAACTTTTCCACATAAGCATTTCAACCTCAAACTTTAAGAAACAACAACTTTGGTTTCTTGCCAAACCACGGTTCATACGGTGTCGCCTCAACGGATTTAGATGGTGCCCTTTTTAACATGAATGCAGTTGTCTCTAATGCATAACCCCAAAACTATAGTGATTAATCGGTAAGAAACATCATAGATTGCACTATATCCAATAATGGTACAGTTATGACGTTCGGACACACCATTATGTTGTGGTGTTCCAGGTGGCATGATTTTGTGAAACTATTCCACATTGTTTTAATTGAAGACCAAACTCGTAACTCAAATATTCGTCTCCGTGATCAGATCATAGAAACCTTATTTTCTTGTCACGGTGATTTTCCACTTCACTCTGAAATTCTTTGAACTGTTCAAATGTTTTAGATTTATGTTTCATCAAGTAGATATACCCATATCTGCTCAAATCATCTGTGAAGGTCAGAAAATAACGATACCCGCCGTGAGCCTTAACACTCATCGGAACACATACATCAGTATGTATTATTTCCAGTAAGCCAGTTGCTTGCTCCATTGTTCCATAGAATGGAGTTTTAGTCATCTTGCCCATAAGGCATGGTTCGCAAGCATCAAGTGATTCATAATCAAGTGATTCCAAAATCCCATCAGCATGGAGTTTCTTCATGCGATTTACACCAATATGACCTAAACGGCAGTGCCACAAATAAGTTGCACTATCATTATTAACTTTGCATCTTTTGGCTTCAATATTATGAATATGTGTAGCACTACGACCGAGATCCAACAAACCATTTTCATTGGGTGTATGACCATAGAAGGTTTTATTCATGTAAACAGAACAACAATTATTCTCTAACTTAAATGAATAACCGTTTTGCAATAAACATGATCAAATCATATTCATGCTCAACGCAAACACCAAATAACATTTATTTAGGTTTAACACTAATCCCGAAAGTATAGAGAGTGTGCGATGATGATCATATCAATCTTGGAACCACTTCCATCACACATCGTCACTTCACCCTTAACTAGTCTCTGTTCATTCTCCAACTCCCATTTCGAGTTACTACTCTTAGCAACTGAACCAGTATCAAATACCGAGGGGTTGCTATAAACACTAGTAAAGTACACATCAATTACATGTATATCAAATATAGCATTGTTCACTTTGCCATCCTTCTTATTCGCTAAATACTTGGGGCAGTTCCGCTTGCAGTGACCAGTCCCTTTGCAGTAGAAGCACTTAGTCTTAGGCTTAGGTACAGACTTGGGCTTCTTCAATTGAGTAGCAACTTGCTTGCCGTTCTTCTTGAAGTTCCCCTTCTTCCCTTTGCCCTTTTTTGAAACTAGTGGTCTTGTCAACCATCAACACTTGATGCTTTTCTTGATTTCTACCTTCGTTGATTTCATCATCATGAAAAGCTCGGGAATCGTTTTCGTCATCCCTTGCATACTATAGTTCATCACGAAGTTCTACTAACTTGGTGATGGTGACTAGAGAATTCTATCAATCACTATTTTATCTGGAAGATTAACTCCCACTTGATTCAAGCGATTGTAGTACCCAGACAATCTGAGCACATGCTCACCGCTTGAGCTATTCTCCTTCATCTTTTAGCTATAGAACTTTTATTGGAGACTTCATATCTCTCAATTCGGGTATTTGCTTGAAATATTAACTTCGACTCCTGGAACATCTCATATGTTCCATGACGTTTAAAACGTCTTTGAAGTCCTGATTCTAAGCCGTTAAGCATGGTGCACTAAACTATCAAGTAGTCATCATATTGAGCTAGCCAAATGTTCAGAACGTCTGCATCTGCTCCTGCAATAGGTCTGTCACCTAGCGGTGCATTAAGGACATAATTCTTCTGTGGAGCAATGAGGATAATACTCAGATCACGGATCCAATCCGCATCATTGCTACTAACATTTTTCAACTTAGTTTCCTCTAGGAACATATAAAAAATAAATGGGGAGCAACATCGCGAGCTATTGATGTACAACATAGATATGCTAATACTACCAGGACTAAGTTCATGATAAATTAAAGTTCAATTAATCATATTACTTAAGAACTCCCACTTAGAAAGACATCCCTCTAATCTTCTAAGTGATCACATGATCCAAATCAACTAAACCATAACCGATCATCACGTGAAATGGAGTAGCTTTCAATGGTGAACATCAATATGTTGATCATATCTACTATATGATTCACGCTTGACCTTTCGGTATCAGTGTTCCGAGGTCATATCTGCATATGCTAGGCTCGTCAAGTTTAACCTAGGTATTCTGTGTGTGCAAAACTGGCTTGCACCTGTTGTAGATGGACGTAGAGCTTATCACACCCGATCATCACGTGGTGTCTGGGCACGATGAACTTTGGCAACGGTGCATACTTAGGGAGAACACTTTTATCTTGAAATTTAGTGAGAGATCATCTTATAATGCTACTGTCAATCAAAGCAAGATAAGATGCATAAAAGATAAACATCACATGCAATCAATATAAGTGATATGATATGGCCATCATCATCTTGTGCTTGTGATCTCCATCTCCGAAGCACCGTCATGATCACCATCGTCACCGGCGCGACACTTTGATCACCATCGTAGCATCGTTGTCGTCTCGCCAATCTTATGCTTCCGCGACTATCGCTACCGCTTAGTGATAAAGTAAAGCATTACAGCGCAATTGCATTGCATACAATAAAGCAACAACCATATGGCTCCTGCCAGTTGCCGATAACTTGGTTACAAAACATGATCATCTCATACAATAAAATTTAGCATCATGTCTTGACCATATCACATCACAACATGCCCTGCAAAAACAAGTTAGACGTCCTCTACTTTGTTGTTGCAAGTTTTACGTGGCTGCTACGGGCTTAAGCAAGAACCGTTCTTACCTACGCACCAAAACCACAATGATAGTTTGTCAAGTTGGTGTTGTTTTAACCTTCGCAAGGACCGGGCGTAGCCACACTTGGTTCAACTAAATTTGGAGAAACTAACACCCGCCAGCCACCTATGTGCAAAGCACATCGGTAGAACCAGTCTCGCGTAAGCGTACGCGTAATGTCGGTCCGGGCCGCTTCATCCAACAATACCGCCGAACCAAAGTATGACATGTTGGTAAGCAGTATGACTTATATCGCCCACAACTCACTTGTGTTCTACTTGTGCACAACATCAACGCATAAAACCTAGGCTCGGATGCCACTGTTGGCTAACGTAGTAATTTCAAAAAAAATCCTACGCACACGCAAGATCATGGTGATGCATAGCAACGAGAGGGGAGAGTGTTGTCCACGTACCCTCGTAGACCGAAAGTGGAAGCATTAGCACAACGCGGTTGATGTAATCGTACGTCTTCATAGCCCAACCGATCAAGCACCGAAACTATGGCACCTCCGAGTTTTAGCACACGTTCAGCTCGCTGACGATCCCCGGACTCCGATCCAGCAGAATGTCGGGGAAGAGTTCCGTCAGCACGACGGCGTGGTGACGATCTTGATGTTCTACTGTCGCAGGGCTTCGCCTAAGCACCACTACAATATTATCGAGGACTATGGTGGAGGGGGGCACCGTACACGGCTAAGAGATCAATGATCAACTGTTGTCCATGGGGTGCCCCCCTGCCCCCGTATATAAAGGAGCAAGGGGGGAGGCGGCCGACCTAGGAGGAGGGCGCACCAAGGGGGGAGTCCTACTCCCACCGGGAGTAGGACTCCTCCTTTCCTTATTGGAGTAGGAGAGAAGGAAAGAGGAGGAGAGGAAGAAGGAAAAGGGGGTTGCACCCCTTGTCCAATTCGGACCAGAGGGGGGCCGCGCGCCTCCTTCCTTTTGGCCTCTCTCCTCTATTCCCGTATGGCCCAATAAGGCCCATATACTCCCCGGCGAATTCCCGTAACTCTCCGGTACTCCGATAAATACCCGAATCACTCGGAACCTTTCCGATGTCCGAATATAGTCGTCCAATATATCAATCTTTACATCTCGACCATTTCGAGACTCCTCGTCATGTTCCCGATCTCATCCGGGACTCCAAACTCCTTCGATACATCAAAACTCATAAACTCATAATATAACTATCTTCGAAACTTTAAGCGTGCGGACCCTACGGGTTCGAGAACAATGTAGACATGACCGAGACACGTCTCCGATCAATAACCAATAGCGGAACCTGGATGCTCATATTGGCTCCCACATATTCTACGAAGATCTTTATCGGTCAAACCGCATAACAACATCCGTTGTTCCCTTTGTCATCGGTATGTTACTTGCCCGAGATTAGATCGTCGGTATCTTAATACCTAGTTCAATTTCGTTACCGGCAAGTCTCTTTACTCATTTCGTAATACATCATCTCGCAACTAACTCATTAGTTGCATTGCTTGTAAGGCTTAAGTGATGTGCATTACCGAGAGGGCCCAGAGATACCTCTCCGGCAATCGGAGTGACAAATCCTAATCTCGAAATACGCCAACCCAACATGTACCTTTGGAGACACCTGTAGAGCACCTTTATAATCACCTAGTTACGTTGTGACGTTTGGTAGCACACAAAGTGTTCCTCCGGTAAACGGGAGTTGCATAATCTCATAGTCATAGGAACATGTATAAGTCATGAAGAAAGCAACAGCAACATACTAAACGATCGAGTGCTAAGCTAACGGAATGGGTCAAGTCAATCACATCATTCTCCTAATGATGTGATCCCGTTAATCAAATGACAACTCATGTCTATGGCTAGGAAACATAACCATCTTTGATCAACGAGCTAGTCAAGTAGAGGCATACTAGTGACACTCTGTTTGTCTATGTATTCACACATGTATCATGTTTCCGGTTAATACAATTCTAGCATGAATAATAAACATTTATCATGAAATAAGGAAATAAATAATAACTTTATTATTGTCTCTAGGGCATATTTCCTTCAACACTCTGTTTGTCTATGTATTCACACATGTACTAAGTTTCCGGATAATACAATTCTAGCATGAATAATAAACATTTATCATGATATAAGGAAATATAAATAACAACTTTATTATTGCCTCTAGGGCATATTTCCTTCAGTCTCCCACTTGCACTAGAGTCAATAATCTAGATTACATAGTAATGGTTCTAACACCCATGGAGTCTTGGTGCTGATCATGTTTTGGTCGTGAGAGAGGCTTAGTCAACGGGTGTGCAACATTCAGATCCGTATGTATCTTGCAAATCTCTATGTCTCCCTCCTTGACTTGATCGCGGATGGAATTGAAGCATCTCTTGATGTGTTTGGTTCTCTTGTGAAATCTGGATTCTTTTGGCAAGGCAATTGCTCTAGTATTGTCACAAAAATATTTTCATTGGACCCGATGCACTAGGTATTACACCTAGATCGGATATGAACTCCTTCATCCAGACTCCTTCATTTGCTGCTTTCGAAGCAGCTATGTACTCCGCTTCACACATAGATCCCGCCATAATGTTTTGCTTGGAACTACACCAACTGACAGCTCCACCATTTAATATAAATATGTATCCGGTTTGTGACTTAGAGTCATCCAGATCAGTGTCAAAGCTTGCATCGACGTAACCATTTACGACGAGCTCTTTGTCACCTCCATAAACGAGAAACATATCCTTAGTCCTTTTCAGGTATTTTATGATGTTCTTGACCGCTGTCCAGTGATCCACTCCTGGATTACTTTGGTACCTCCCTGCTAAACTTATAGCAAGGCACACATCAGGTATGGTACACAACATTGCATACATGATAGAACCTATGGCCGAGGCATAGGGAATGACTTTCATTTTCTCTCTATCTTATGCAGTGGTCGGGCATTGAGTCTGCTCAACTTCACACCTTGTAACACAGGCAAGAACCCTTTCTTTGACTGATCCATTTTGAACTTCTTCAAAACTTTATCAAGGTATGTGCTTTGTGAAAGTCCAATAAGCATCTTGATCTATCTCTATAGATCTTGATGCCCAATATATAAGCAGCTTCATCAAGATCTTTCATTGAAAAATTCTTATTCAAGTATCCTTTTATGTTATCCAGAAATTCTGTATTATTTCCAATCATTAATATGTCATCTACATGTAATATTAGAAATGCTACAGAGCTCTCACTCACTTTCTTGTAAATCCAGGCTTCTCCAAAAGTCTGTATAAAACCATATGCTTTGATCTCACTATCAAAGCGTATATTCCAACTCCGAGAGGTTTGCACCAGTCCATAAATGGATCGCTGGAGCTTGCACACTTTGTTTGCACCTTGAGGATTGACAAAACCTTCCGGTTGCATCACATACAACTCTTCTTTAAGATATTCATTAAGGGATACAGTTTTGACATCTATTTGCCAAATTTCATAATCATAAAATGTGGCAATTGCTAACATGATTCGAACAGACTTAAGCATTGCTACGGGTGAGAAGCTCTCATCGTAGTAAACTCCTTGATCTTGTCGAAAACCTTTCGCAACAAGTCGAGCTTTGTAGATAGTAACATTACCGTCAGTGTCAGTCTTCTTCTTGAAGATCCATTTATTCTCTATGGCTTGCCGATCATCGGGAAAGTCAACCAAAGTCCATACTTTATTCTCATACATGGATCCCATCTCAGATTTCATGGCCTCAAGCCATTTCACGGAATCTGGGCTCATCATCGCTTCCTCATAGTTCGTAGGCTCGTCATGGTCAAGTAAGATGACCTTCCAGAATAGGATTACCGTACCACTCTAGTGTAGACCTTGCTCTTGTTGACCTACGAGGTTCGGTAGTAACTTGATCTGAAGTTTCATGATCATCATCATTAGCTTCCTCACTAATTGGTGTAGGAATCACTGGAACTGATTTCTGTGATCAACTACTTTCCAATTCGGGAGAAGGTACAATTACTCATCAAGTTCTACTTTCCTCTCACTCACTTCTTTCGAGAGAAACTCCTTCTCTAGAAAGGATCCATTCTTAGCAATGAATATCTTGCCTTCGGACTGTGATAGAAGGTGTACCCAACGGTCTCCTTTGGGTATCCTATGAAGACACATTTCTCCGATTTGGGCTCGAGCTTATCAGGTTGAAACTATTTCACATAAGCATCGCAACCCCAAACTTTAAGAAACGACAATTGTTTATTGCCAAACCACAGTTCATATGGTGTCATCTCAACGGATTTAGATGGTGCCCGATTTAACGTGAATGCAACTGTCTCTAAAGCATAACCCTGAAACTATATCGGTAAATCAGTAAGAGACATCATAGATCGCACCATATCTAATAGAGTGCGGTTACGACATTCGGACACACCCTTACGCTGTGGTGTTCCAGGTGGCGTGAGCTGTGAAACTATTCCGCATTGTTTCAAATGAAGACCAAACTCATAACTCAAATATTCGCCTCCACGATCAGATCATAGAAACTTTATTTTCTTGTTACGATGATTTTCCACTTCATTCTGAAATTCTTTGAACTCTTCAAATGTTCCAGATTTATGTTTCATCAAGTAGATATACCCATATCCGCTCAAATCATCTGTGAAGGTCAAAAAATAACGATACCCGCCGCGAGCTTCAACGCTCATCGGACCACACACATCAGTATGTATTATTTCCAATAAGTCAGTTGCTCGCTCCATTGTTCCGAAGAACGGAGTCTTAGTCATCTTGCCCATGAGGCATGGTTCGCAAGCATCAAGTGATTCCAAAAGCCCATTAGCATGGAGTTTCTTCATGCACTTTACACCAATATGACCTAAACGGTAGTACCACAAATAAGTTGCACTATCATTATTAAACTTGTATCTTTTGGCTTCAATATTATGAATATGTGTATAACTACTATCGAGATTCAACAAAAATAGACCACTCATCAGGGTGCATGACCATAAAAGATATTACTCATATAAATAGAACAACCATTATTATCTGATTTAAATGAATAACCGTCTCGCATCAAACAAGATCCAGATATAATGTTCATGCTCAAAGATGGCACCAAATAACAATTATTCAGGTCTAAAACTAATCCCGACGGTAGATGTAGAGGTAGTGTGCCGACGGCGATCACATCGACTTGGGAACCATTTCCCACGCGCATCATCACCTCGTCCTTAGCCAATCTTCGTTTAGTCCGTAGCCCCTGTTTCAAGTTGAAAATGTGAGCAACGGAACCAGTATCGAATACCCAGGCGCTACTACGAGCATTAGTAAGGTACACATCAATAACATGTATATCAAATATACCTTTCACTTTGACATCCTTCTTATTCGCCAAATACTTGGGGCAGTTCCGCTTCCAGTGACCAGTCCCTTTGTAGTAGAAGCACTCAGTCTCAGGCTTAGGTCCAGACTTGGGTTTCTTCACTTGAGCAGCAACTTGCTTGCCGTTCTTCATGAAGTTCCCCTTCTTCCCTTTGCCCTTTTTCTTGAAACTAGTGGTCTTGTTAACCATCAACACTTGATGTTCTTTCTTGTTTTCTACCTCCGCAGCCTTTAGCATTGCGAAAAGCTCGGGAATTGTCTTATCCATCCCTTGCATATTGTAGTTCATCACGAAGCTTTTGTAGCTTGGTGGCAGTGATTGAAGAACTCCGTCAATGACACTATCATTAGGAAGATTAACTCCCAGTTGAGTCAAGTGGTTGTGGTACCCAAACATTCTGAGTATATGTTCATGGACAGAACTATTCTCATCCATCTTGCAGCTATAGAATTTATTGGATACTTCATATCTCTCAATTCGGGCATTTGCTTGAAATATTAACTTCAACTCCTGGAACATCTCATATGCTCCATGACGTTCAAAACGTCTTTGAAGTCCCGATTCTAAGCCGTAAAGCATGGCACACTAAACTATCGAGTAGTCATCAGCTTTGCTCTGCCAGACGTTCATAACATCTGGAGTTCCTCCTACAGCGGGTTTTGCACCTAGCGGTGCTTCCAGGACGTAATTCTTCTTTGCAGCAATGAGGATGATCCTCAAGTTACGGACCCAGTCCGTGTAGTTGCTACCATCATCTTTCAACTTAGCTTTCTCTAGGAATGCATTAAAATTCAAGGGAACGGTAGCATGGGCCATTGATCTACAACAACATAGACATGCAAATACTATCAGGTACTAAGTTCATGATAAATTAAAGTTCAATTAATCATATTACTTAAGAACTCCCACTTAGATAGACATCCCTCTAGTTATCTAAATGATCGTGTGATCCATATCAACTAAACCGTGTCCGATCATCACGTGAGATGGAGTAGTTTTGAATGGTGAACATCACTATGTTGATCATATCTACTATATGATTCATGTTTGACCTTTTGGTCTCAGTATTCCGAGGCTATATCTGCATATGCTAGCCTTGTCAAGTTTAACCCGAGTATTCTGCACGTGCAAAACTGGCTTGCACCTGTTGTATGCGAACATAGAGCTTATCACACCCGATCATCACGTGGTGTCTTGGCACGCCGAACTATAGCAATGGTGCATACTCAGGGAGAACACTTATACCTTGAAATTTAGTGAGGGATCATCTTATAATGCTACCGCCGTACTAAGCAAAATAAGATGCATAAAGGATAAACATCACATGCAATCAAAATAAGTGATATGATATGACCATCCTCATCTTGTGCCATTTGATCTCCATCTCCAAAGCACCGTCATGATCACCATCGTCACCGGCTTGACACCTTGATCTCCATCGTAGCATCGTTGTCATCTCACCAACTATTGCTTCTACGACTATCGCTACCGCTTAGTGATAAAGTAAAGCAATTACATGGCGATTGCATTTCATACAATAAAGCGACAATCATAAGGCTCCTGTCAGTTGCCAATAACTTTTACAAAACATGATAATCTCATATAATAATTTATATCTCATCACGTCTTTGACCATATCACATCACAACATGCCCTGCAAAAACAAGTTAGACGTCCTCTACATTGTTGTTGCAAGTTTTACGTGGCTGCTACGGGTTTCTAGTAAGAACCGTTCTTACCTACGCATCAAAACCACAATGATTTTTCGTCAAGTGTGTTGTTTTAACCTTCAACAAGGACCGGGATTAGTCAAACTCGATTCAACTAAAGTTGGAGAAACAGACACCCGCCAGCCACCTATGTGCAAAGCACGTCGGTATAACCAGTCTCATGAACGCGGTCATGTAATGTCGGTCCGGGCCACTTCATCCAACAATACCGCCGAATCAAAGTAAGACATTGCTGGTAAGCAGTATGACTATTATCACCCACAACTCCTTCTGTTCTACTCGTGCATATAACATCTATGCATAGACCTGGCTCGGATGCCACTGTTTGGGGAACGCAGTATTTCAAAATTTTCCTACGATCACGCAAGATCTATCTAGGAGATGCATAGCAACGAGAGGGGAAAGTGTGTCCATGTACCCTCATAGACCGAAAGCGGAATCGTTTAGTAACGCGGTTGATGTAGTCGAACGTCTTCACGATCCAACCGGTCCTAGCACCGAACGTACGGCACCTCCGTGTTCAGCACACGTTCAGCACGATGACGTCCCTCGAGCTCTTGATCTAGTTGAGGACAAGGGAGAGTTTCGTCAGCACAATGGCGTGTTGACGGTGATGATGAAGTTACCGGCACAAGGCTTCACCTAAGCACTACAACAATATGACCGAGGTGTGTAATTGTGGAGGGGGGCACCGCACACGGCTAAGAGAAGACTTGGTATGTCTTTGGGGTGCCCCCTCCCATGTATATAAAGGAGGGGGGAGGCCGGCGGCTAGGGAGGAGGCGTGCCAGGTGTGGGGAGTTCTACTAGGACTCCCAAGTCCTAGTAGGATTCCCTCTCCTTTTTCCTTTTCCGGAGTAGCAAAAAGGGGGAAAGAGAGAAGGAGTAGGAGAGGAAAGGGGGCGCCACCCCCACCCCTTGTCCAATTTGGATTGGCAAGGGGGGCGCGCGCCACCTCCTGGCCGGCCCTCTCTCTTCTCCACTAAGGCCCATGTTGGCCCATTAACTTCCCGGGGGGTTCCGATAACCCCCGGTACTCCGAAACTTATCTGAAACTTCCCGAAACCAATCCGGTGTCCGAATGCAACCTTCCAATATATGAATCTTTACCTCTCGACCATTTCGAGACTCCTCATCATATCCGTGATCTCATCTGGGACTCCGAACAATCTTCGGTCATCAAATCACATAACTCATAATATAAATCTTCATCGAACGTTAAGCGTGCGGACCCTACAGGTTCGAGAACTATGTAGACATGACCGAGACACATCTCCGGTCAATAACTGCTACCTCTTGAGCACTGCGTTGGTTTTCCCTCGAAGAGGAAAGGGTGGTGCAGTAAAGCAGCGTAAGTATTTCCCTCAGTTTTTTAGAACCAAGGTATCAATCCAGTAGGAGACCATGCACGAGTCACCTCGTACCTACACACACAAATAAGAACCTCGCAACCAACGCGATAAAGGGGTTGTCAATCCCTTCACGGCCACTTGCAAGAGTGAGATCTGATAGAGATGATAATAATAACATAAGTATTTTTGGTATTTTTATGATATAGATTGAAAGTAGCAAAATAAAATAGATTGGAAACTTGTATGATGGAAAATACACCCGGGGGCCATAGGTTTCACTAGTGGCTTCTCTCAAGATAGCATAAGTATTATGGTGGGTGAAAAAATTACTGTCGAGCAATTGATAGAAAAGAGAATAATTATGAGAATATCTAGGTATGATCATGTATATAGGCATCACATCCGTGACAAGTAGACCGACTCCTGCCTGCATCTACTACTATTACTCCACACATCGACCGCTATCCAGCATGCATCTAGAGTATTAAGTTCATAAGAACAGAGTAACGCCTTAAGCAAGATGACATGATGTAGAGGGATAAACTCATGCAATATGATATAAACCCCATCTTTTTATCCTCGATGGCAACAATACAATACGTGTCATTTCCCTTTCTGTCAATGGGATCGAGCACCGCAAGATTGAACCCAAAGCTAAGCACTTCTCCCATTGCAAGAAAGATCAATCTAGTAGGCCAAATCAAACTGATAATTCGTTGCAAAGATAAACCAATCACACATAAAAGAATTCATAGAAGATTCAAATATTGTTCATAGATAAACTTGATCAAAAACTCACAATTCATCGAATCTCGACAAACACACCGCAAAAGAAGATTACATCGAATAGATCTCCAAGAGGATCGAGGAGAACTTTGTATTGAGATCCAAACAGAGAGAAGAAGCCATCTAGCTACTAGCTATGGACCCGAAGGTCTGAGGTAAACTACTCACACATCATCGGAGGGGCCATGGAGTTGATGTAGAGGCCCTCCGTGATCGATGCCCCCTCCAGCGAAGCTCCGGAAAAGGCCCCAAGATGGGACCTCTTGGATACAGAAGGTTGCGGCGGTGGAAATAGGGTTCCGTGGTGCTCCCAGATGTTTGCGGGGTATATGAATATATATAGAAGGAAGAAGTAGGTCGGTGGAGCAACAAGGGGCCCATGAGGGTGGAGGGCATGCCCAGGGGTAGGCACGCCCCCTGCCTCATGGCCTCCTTGTTGATTGATTGACGTCCACTCCAAGTCCTCTGGATCATGTTTTTTCTAAAAATCACGCCCCCGAAGGTTTCACTCCGTTTGGACTCCGTTTGATATTCCTTTTCTGCGAAACACTGAAATAGGCAAAAAAAACAGCAATTTGGGTTGGGCCTCCGGTTAATAGGTTAGTCCCAAAAATAATATAAAAGTGTAAAATAAAGCCCACTATAATCCAAAACAGATAATATAATAGCATGAAACAATCAAAAATTATAGATACGTTGGAGATGTATCAAGCATCCCCAAGCTTAATTCATGCTCGTCCTTGAGTAGGTAAATGATAAAAATAGAATTTTTTATGTGGAATGCTTCCTAACATATTTCTCAATGTAATTTTGTTTATTGTGGCATGAATGTTCAGATCCGAAAGATTCAAGATAAAAGTTTAATATTGACATAAAAATAATAATACTTCAAGCATACTAACTAAGCAATCATGTCTTCTCAAAATAACATGGCCAAAGAAAGTTCATCCCTACAAAATCATATAGTTTGGTCATGCTCCATTTTCGTCACACAAGAATGCTCTCATCATGCACAACCCCGACGACAAGCCAAGCAATTGTTTCATACTTTAGTAATCTCAAACTTTTTTCAACTTTCACGCAATAATGAGCGTGAGCCATGGATATAGCACTATGGGTGGAATGGAATATAATGAAGGGGGTTATGTGGAGAAGACAAAAAAAGGATAAAGTCTCACATCGACGTGGCTAATCAATGGGCTAGGGAGATGCCTATCAATTGATGTCAATGCAAGGAGTAGGGATTGCCATGCAACGGATGCACTAGAGCTATAAATGTATGAAAGCTCAACAAAAGAAACTAAGTGGGTGTGCATCCAACTTGCTTGCTCATGAAGACCTAGGGCACTTGAGGAGGCCCATTGTTGGAATATACAAGCCAAGTTCTATAATGGAAAATTCCCACTAGTATATGAAAATGACAAAACAAGAGACTCTCTATCATAAAGATCATGGTGCTACTTTGAAGCACAAGTGTGGAAAAAAAGGATAGTAGCATTGCCCCCATTTTTTGGGCCTTCTTTTTTTATTATTTGGCCCTTTTTATGGGACAATGCACTATTACTGATGATCATCACACTTCTATTTACTTACAACTCAATGATTACAACTCGATACTAGAACAAGATATGACTCTATATGAATGCCTCCGGCGGTGTACCGGGATATGCAATGACTCATGAGTGACATGTATGAAAGAATTATGAATGGTGGCTTTGCCAAAAATACGATGTCAACTACATGATCATGCAAGACAATATGACAATGATGATGCGTGTCATAATAAACAGAACGGTGGAAAGTTGCATGGCAATATATCTCGGAATGGCTATGGAAATGCCATAATAGGTAGGTATGGTGGCTGTTTTGAGGAAGATATAAGGAGGTTTATGTGTGATAGAGCGTATCGTATCACGAGGTTTGGATGCACCGGCGAAGTTTGCACCGACTCTCAAGGTGAGAAAGGGCAATGCATGGTACCGAAGAGGCTAGCAATGGTGGAAGGGTGAGAGTGCGTATAATCCATGGACTCAACATTAGTCATAAATAACTCACATACTTATTGCTAAAATCTACAAGTCATCAAAAACCAAGTATTACGCGCATGCTCCTAGGGGGATAGATTGGTAGGAAAAGACCATCACTCGTCCCTGCCCGCCACTCATAAGGAAGACAATCAAATAACACCTCATGTTTCAAATTTGTTACACAACGTTTACCATATGTGCATGCTATGGGACTTGCAAACTTCAACACAAGTATTCCTCAAATTCACAACTACTCAACTAGCACAACTTTGATATCACTATCTCCATATCTCAAAACAGTCATCAAATATCGAACTTCTCTTAGTATTCAATGCACTTATATGAAAGTTTTTATTATGCCTAAAAGCAAATTGCCATCTTGTTCTAAAGGACTCTCAAAATAATATAAGTGAAGCATGAGAGATCAATTATTTCTATAAAATAAAACCACCACCATGATCTAAAAGATATAAGTGAAGTACTAGAGCAAAAACTATATAGCTCAAAAGATATAAGTGAAGCACATAGAGTATTCTAATAAATTCCAATTCATGTGTGTCTCTCTCAAAAGGTGTGTACAGCAAGGATGATTGTGGTAAACTAAAAAGCAAAGACTCAAATCATACAAGACGCTCCAAGCAAAACACATATCATGTGGCAAATAAAAATATAGCTCCAAGTAAAGTTACCGATAGACGAAGACGAAAGAGGGGATGCCTTCCGGGGCATCCCCAAGCTTAGGCTTTTTGGTGTCCTTGGATTTTACCTTGGGGTGCCTTGGGCATCCCCAAGCTTCGGCTCTTGCCACTCCTTGTTCCATAATCCATCAAATCCTTACCCAAAAATTGAAAACTTCACAACACAAAACCTAAAAGAAAATCTTTGTGAGCTCCGTTAGTGAAAGAAAACAAAGCACCACTTCAAGGTATTGTAACGTGAGAACCCGAAATTAACTTCCAGACCCTCCTGCGTATATTTGTCAACCCCAAGATCATTGTTGACAACACAGTGAAATGATATCATTGCACAATACATAAAAGGTATTACAATTTTAAACATATCTTGCCACAAGGCATACCTAGATAAATGTCTCATGACACTTATTACATTCAGAAAAACAGCGGAAAGTACAATGCGTAGTGACTCCATCTCAGCCTCAGGCAGTCGATGTAGTCCACGTGACCTCACTCCTACGGATCGCCATAGTAGTCGTAGTCATCACCTTCATATCCATGCAACTCTGTTGTCAACAAAATTATTGCCATGAGTACATTACGTACTCAACATGCCTCCCTCAGGGAAGGACCTAATAGCTACATGTGGCTTCAAAGGAAGGTTGTATGGCTCATTTGCATAAAAGCTAATTTTGTTTCAAAAAAAATAGCAGTTGAATAAAAGCACCTTTTGATGAAAACATGTTTTATATCCAGAATAACTTTCATCAAAGTGAGGATCCTCGATCAACTCACATTCTTCGTAGGCTTCAAGAATAGGGGCAAAGAGGGAATAAGCAAGACAGGTCCTGTATGTCAAGAAAGATTCATGTGTTGTCCATGATCGTGGACACGGCTATTTGAATAGTTTTACACTCTGTAGAGGTTGTACACTTTACCCACACGACACAATCCCGACTTGTTGCCACCAGTGGCCGCTGGCATAGTACACCATTTGGTATACCGGCAGGGAGATTGTGACGAGGTTTTTCATTAGACCAAACTTACTGTGCCAAGCCCACTAGGTTTCAACATGGAAGTAACCGCAGTTCACAGTTCGGGCCCCCCTTTTGTGCCGAGGACACTCCTCGCAAGGCAGCTATCCCATCTGCGGTACGGCGATGACAACAATAAGAGTGAACTAACTAATCAACCAAGCCAGTGCCCATATAGCATGTGGTTGTACTGTTAACACAATCTTCAAATCCAAGACTTATTAGGCCTCATGCGGCACGGACGACTGATTGCCCCCTTCAACTCGTGAAGGGCGGCCGGTCGCTCCTTCAATCCTTGATTCAGCTGTCGCCCGCGCCAGTATTCAGATGGTTAGTTTCACCCAGAGTATAAGAGGATAGAGAAGATCAACAAGGGCTCAGCGATAAGTTTCAAGTGTGAATGACTCAAAGGTCATTCAACAAAGCACCTAAAGGGTAATAAGCATGGCTAAGCATTTATACTCTACCAGAATACTATAATTCTACTCATGTGTCAAGTGAATAGGCGACAAGCGGATCAAGGTAATGTGTCAATCGACATGCTAGCTACGAGAATTAAAAATAGCATGCATAGAGTAACCATAAAACACAATGCAATTTTGTAAAACATAGGATAAGTATGATCAAAGAAGGAGGCATGCCTTCGTTGTTGAGTCCTTCTTCAGTAACCTGGTTTTGTCCATGTGCAACATCATCATCACTCCCTACTTGTTGTAACAATAGCAAAGACAATCCATAAATACCAAAGCAAAAGTAAATACAAATAACATCCAAAACAATTAAGAGTGGATGGATAGCAAAATATTGATCAGATGGAGATTCCAAAAGGAGATAGCATGATTGGAAGGTAATAGAGGACTCAATGAATTGACAAGGTTTAGGTTGATGATGGATAATCAGGGCTTGTCAACAAGACTAACGTCCCGGTACAAACTATGCTATTGACCACAAATAGTGCCCACTACACATCACGACTAACTATATAAGAAACTACTATATAACCAACACAATGGCATCCACACATATGAAATGGAACCACCCTATGCATTTAACTACATGATCACAACATGGAATGAAAAGGTAAGAGTTAACCACAAATAAATATTTAGATAGAATCTAAATACTTATAGTGGTCAACGATAGCCAAACATATACACCAACTATATAAGAATTCAAAAGCAAGTGTTCCATAAGACAAACAAACACACATTACAAACCATACTAGTTAAGCAATCATACATCATTCAACAACATGAATTGAAATGGTCTAGGTCTATCCCTAAAACATTATTAAAAGAAAATAGGATCAACTCTACTACATCAAACCAATTCATTTGTAAAAACAATTAACAGAAACCATACAACACATGGAACAAATGGGTGAACAACTATTCTAGACATGATTAAGAGTAATAATCAACCACAAGTAAATATTTAGATGAATCCAAATATTTATAATGGTTAACAACAAGCAAAGACTAAACACCAATCATAACCACCGTTAGCAAGCATTTCTACAATGAATGACAAATCAATGCTATCGCAAAACTAATTGGACAACTTAATAATAATACACATCTCACCCACAACATGTGAGTATAGGATCATAAATATGTATTAACTGACACAAGCATTCAACATACAAGTGTTCACGAAAAGATTCTAAACTATGACATGGTCTTAATAATAAAGAACAACTAATACCAATAACCACTAGCAATAATATTGTCACCACATGCTCAAAATAACAAAGCACGACACACACACTTAGTGTATGATCAAGCATAACTCTACTAACATGACATATGACTCATCCTAAGCATATGACGTGAGTCATAGCAATAAGTATTAAAATATTCATAATACTAACATGAGACAAGGGCAATCATATAAGAAGCAAAAGTGGCTAAGTACTCAACTATAGTACATGGAACATAATAAGGCATGAAAGATAACTTGCATGAATAATGCATGGTTAGACATAAAATCAACTAGATACACTAGATATGACAAAGTCTAGGCATACAACAATGCAATAGCGAGGTAGACTATATATAACGCTAAGCATGGATGATCATCACACGAGATGCCAAACTATGATACCAATAGAATTCAACTCGTAACTATGCCATGATTTGGTGGATAACAAGCAACCCAATGATGCAGCATTGTATTAGCACACATCACTAGCATGATAGTTATGATAACTAAGCACATGGAAAAGGAATACTAACATGTAAGCAAGTAAACATCTAGGTCATGGCATCAATGGCATCAAGCGATGAATATCATAACATGAATAATATAGACAAGACACATTTCTATTACATACAACCTACACTTATAAAGACTTAATCTACATAAACATGAACGTGACATGAATTGATACACACAATATCATCTAGTTACATAGTCACAATATCATGGAATGGTATTGATCAAGCAAGATGGAATCATACACAACAAGCATGTATCTCTACCAAGCAAAGGGTAACAATATGCACCATCATATCGTAAATACTAGCAATGTTGTAACACACGGAAATCATACAATAAAACATGCATTCAATGTTTGAACAAGTGCTAGCGTGGCATGGTATTGTCTAGGTAAACAAAACACATCGAATAACTATCAAGATGTAATAATCTAAGTCATATGTCATAAGAATAAATTATCTATATCAACACAAATCTTAAACATGACATAAAGCAACCATCCAAGTAATCTTTCATAACAAACATCTATAACAAGACATTTCATTTAACATCGAGCATAATGAGAATGATGCAAAATACATGAAATAATACAACTCAACTATACTAGACATGGCATGACTAAATGTTAGTAGACCACGAAAAATATTTGTGATGGTTAAAAGATAAATAACTATATGCAACAACCATCGATTAACCTTGGGTTATGTTTATCTTATAGCAACTCTAAAGCAACATCGACTCTACAACTATTATAAAGAAACTAGATGACACATATAATTTAGATAAACAATAACCCAGAGCATGACATGACATCAAAACTATACAACACACATGCATCTTGATTGAGAACGGTTATATGGAACATATGTAATATATATCGCCATGCTAAACAAAACAAAACTAAATTAAATAAAAAAACTATTCTATGAAATTATACACATGGCGAACGTTCACCAAATTTTGTACAAGAGATGATTACATGATGTGTAAAACAACAACATAAGATAGAGTATATAACTAGAATAAATAAATTCTTACAATAAACGCACGCATGGTAATAATTCACAAACTTGTACATAGGCATATCATACGACTACGTACCACACGAGAGAAAAATATCACATGAAACAACACGTTCAACAATATTTAGCAACCCATAGAAAATCTAGATCAATAGTTCAAAATACTAAAGATGGGACTAATTCACAAATTTAGTACGCATGCATAAAAGAGAACTATACATTGTACCAAAAATCACCGAGCCGAAACAATACGTACAACTATTTAAACAATCTAAAACATGAGTAGAATAAATCTAGTGAATCATGTGTTACTCCTAACATTGCAAAAATAATTAGGATTGACTCCTAGGCATACATCACACAAGTAAACATAAATAAATAGAAAATCTAAAACCACAAACGGGTTCCTCTCACCTCTTAAAACGTTTCATCTATTGGGATCAAGATCAAACGATGAACCAAAATGATGGAAAGATGCCAATAATATTTAGGTCATGCGACGGATAGCATCAACGCGTCCAACGATAAAAATAGGAGGAACTATGATGTCTAGGAGATAACTTGAATGATGTTTTCACGGCGCGCAAAAGGAATTGGATAGTTGCTCACCGAGCATGAAGATACGATGTGATGAACTCGACGAACAGTGTTGACGTACATGTGGAATTCTCCGTGTGTGGTCGACCGATCACGTTCTTTCTTCTCTGAATGGATTCATGGGATGTAGAAGAAGAACTTGGCGCGGGGGTTTGGATGGAGATGGGCTGCGTCAACGGGATCGAACATCGCGTCTATGGAGCATCATTTCTTTGCAGGGTGTTCTCAGGAGAACAAGGAAGGAAGAGGCAGGAGTTGCTACGGGAATGAAAGAGGAGGTGGAGGTGCACGTATATGTACCGGAGGAATTGGAAACGATGTGGAGAAAGGAGAGAACGATGGGTGTTGGCGTTTTGTTTGTTTGTACATGTGTGCGTGTAGGTGGAGGAAGGAGAAGCACTCGGGCTGGCAGCCGGAGAAGAACCAAGTCTACATAATTTCATATTTGGAAACTGTAGAAATTAAAGGGAATTAAGAGAAGGAGTTTCCATATGGCTGAACATTTCCTCTTATGTGTAGGTGTAGGTGGTCATTTCTATTTTGTAGATTGGAAATGTACAGAAGGAGAGGAGCCTCTTGCTCGAGTGAGAGAGATGGCCCAGGTCAGCAAGGCCCATGAGAAAGGAGGGGAGGAGAAAAAATAGATGGGCTAAGCCCATGCGACTTAGATAGGAAAAAAATAACAGTGACTCAACCCAGGAAAGAGAAGGCAAGATGTTGAACAAATGGAATTTCGCCTAGAGTTTGAGACAGGAAAAACAGATTGATTTTCCTCTTGGGAAAATTTAGACAAGGAAAGAAGCTCAAACGAATATCAAACGGATTCACAAAAACCAAAGTAAATTCAAAGGTGCATATTTAAATATGCCAAAGAAGAGAAAATAAAGCCAGACTAAAAGAAAAGAAGTAAACTCAAATTTTAATTTAGGTTCACATTAGTTCAATTTAAATCCATTAAATTATAAAATTCCAATTTAAGCTTGGTTATTAAATTAAACAAATGAAATTTTCTCGCCCTGATTTTTGGAAAACTTTTTCTTAAACATTCCGAGAATCGGGATGTTACATGTAATGAACTCATTCTTTATTTATATTGGTGTTAAATCTACTGTATTCCAACTTTTCTATGGTTCATAAACTCTATTACTAGCCATAGATTCATCAAAATAATCAAACAACACACGAAAAACAGAATCTGTCAAAAACAGAACAGTCTGTAGTAATCTGTAGGTTCGAATACTTCTGGAACCCCAAAAATTCTACAATAAATTGATGGACGTGAGGAATTTATATATTTATCATCTTCAAAAATAATTAACTAAATATCACTCTCCAATAAAAAATGGCAGCAATTCTCGTGAGCGCTAAAGTTTCTGTTTTTTACAGCAAGATTGAAAAGACTTTCCCCAAGTCTTCCCAACGGTTCTACTTGGCACAAACACTAATTAAACACAAAAAAACACAACCAAAAGAGAGGCTAGATAAATTATTTATTACTAAATAGGAGCAAAAATCAAGGAATAAAAATAAAATTGGGTTGCCTCCCAATAAGCGCTATCGTTTAACGCCCTTAGCTAGGCATAAAAGCAAGGATAGATCTAGGTATTGTTATCTTTGGTATGCAATCCATAAGTGGCTCTCATAATAGATTCATAAGGTAATTTAATTTTCTTTCTAGGAAAGTGTTCCGTGCCCTTCCTTAATGGAAATTGGAATCTAATATTTCCTTCCTTCATATCAATAATTGCACCAATCGTTCTAAGGAAAGGTCTACCGAGAATAATAGGACATGAAGGATTGCAATCTATATCAATAACAACAAAATCTACGGGCACATAATTCCTATTTGCAACAATAATAACATCATTAATCTTTCCCATAGGTTTCATAATAGTAGAATCCGCAAGGTGCAAGTTTAAAGAACAATCATCAAATTCACAAAAACCTAGCAAATCACACAAAGTTTTTGAGATCGTGGAAACACTAGAACTCAAATCACACAAAGCATAGCATTCATGATCTTTAATTTTTATTTTAATAGTAGGTTCACACTCATCATAGAGTTTTCTAGGGATAGAAACTTCCAACTCAAGTTTTTCTTCATAAGATTGCATCAAAGCATCAACGATATGTTTAGTAAAAGCTTTATTTTGACTATAGGCATAAGGAGAATTTAGCGTAGATTGCAACAAGGAAATACAATCTATCTAAGAGCAATTATCATAATTAAATTCCTTGAAATCCAAGATAGTGGGTTCATTGCTATTTAAAGTTTTGACCTCTCCAATCCCACTTTTACCATTTTTGCATCAAGATCTAAAAACTTCGAATTTTTGGGACACCTTCTAACTAAAATTGACTCATCTTCAGTCCCATCATTATCAAGATTCATATTGAAAAACAAGAATTTAATAGGGGACACATCAATTACTTTTAGATCTTCATCTTTATTGTCATGAAAACTAGAAGAACACGCTTTCACAAAGCAATCTTTCTTAGCACGCATCCTAGCGGTTCTTTCTTTGCACTCATCAATGGAAATTCTCATGGCTTTGAGAGACTCATTGATATCATGCTTAGGTGGAATAGATCTAAGTTTCAAAGAATCAACATTAAGAGAAATTCTATCCACGTTCCTAGCCAACTCATCAATCTTAAGCAATTTTTCTTCAATCAAAGCACTAAAACTATTTTGCGAAATAATAAATTCTTTAATACTAGATTCAAAATCAGAGGGCATCTTATTATAATTTCCATAAGAATTATTGTAGGAATTACCATAATTATTAGAGGAATTACTAGGAAACGGCTTAGAATTAAAATTACCTCTATACGCGTTATTACCAAATTTGTTCCTACCAACAAAATTCATATCCATAGATTCATTATTATTCTCTATCAAAGTAGACAAAGGCATATCATTAGAATCAGTCGGAGCACTCTTATTAGCAAACAATTTCATAAGTTCATCCATCTTTCCACTCAAAACATTAATCTCTTCAATTGCATGCACCTTTTTACTAGTAGATCTTTCAGTGTGCCATTGAGAATAATTAACCATAATATTATCTAGGAGTTTGGTAGCTTCTCTTAAAGTGATTTCCATAAAAGTGCCTCCCACGGCCGAATCTAAAAGATTTCTAGAAGCAAAATTCAATCCGGCATAATTTTTTGTATAATCATCCATAAATCCAAACCATGTGTAGGGCAATTACGTATCATTAATTTCATCCTCTCCCAAGATTGTGCAATATGTTCATGATCAAGTTACTTAAAATTCATAATATCGTTTCTAAGAGAGATTATCTTAGCGGGAGGAAAATACTTAGAGATAAATGCATCTTTGCACTTATTCCGTGAACCAATACTATTTTTAGGAAAAGATGAAAACCAAGCTTTAGCACGATCTCTAAGCGAAAACGGAAATAGCTTAAGTTTAACAATATCGTTGTCCACATCTTTGTTATTTTGCATATCACACAAATCAACAAAGTTGTTTAGATGGGTAGCGGCATCTTCACTAGGAAGGCCAGAAAACGGATCTTTCATGACAAGATTCAGCAAAGCAGTATTAATTTTAAAAGATTCAGCATCGATAAGAGGAGCAATTGGAGTGCTAATAAAATCATTATTGTTGGTATTAGCAAAGTCACACAATTTAGTATTATCTTGAGCCATCGTGACAAAGCAAGCAATCCAACACACAAGCAAACAAGAAGCGAGCGAAAAAGAGGCGAACGAAAAAAGAGGGCGAATAAAACGGCAAGGGTGAAGTGGGGGAGAGAAAAACGAGAGGCAAATGGCAAATAATGTAATGCGAAGGATAAGAGTTATAATGGGTACTTGGTATGTCTTGACTTGGCGTAGATCTCCCCGGCAACGGCGCCATAAATCGCACGTTGGCGGGAGATCGAATCTTGACTTGACTTGGTGTAAGCCTCCCCGGCAACGGCGCCGGAAATCCATCTTGCTACCTCCTGAGCACTGTGTTGGTTTTCCCTTGATGAGGAAAGGGTGGTGCAGTAAAGCAGCGTAAGTATTTCCCTCAGTTTTTGAGAACCAAGGTATCAATCCAGTAGGAGACCACGCGCGAGTCACCTCGTACCTACACACACAAATAAGAACCTCGCAACCAACGCGATAAAGGGGTTGGCAATCCCTTCACGGCCACTTGCAAGAGTGATATCTGATAGAGATGATAATAATGAGATAAGTATTTTTGGTATTTTTATGATATAGATTGAAAGTAAAGATTGCAAAATAAAATAGATTGGAAACTTGTATGATGGAAAATAGACCTGGTGGCCATAGGTTTCACTAGTGGCTTCTCTCAAGATAACATAAGTATTACGATGGGTGAACAAATTACTGTCGAGCAATTGATAGAAAAGCGAATAATTATGAGAATATCTAGGTATGATCATGTATATAGGCATCACATCCGTGACAAGTAGACCGACTCCTGCCTGCATCTACTACTATTACTCCACACATCGACCGCTATCCAGCATGCATCTAGAGTATTAAGTTCATAAGAACAGAGTAACGCTTTAAGTAAGATGACATGATGTAGAGGGATAAACTCATGCAATATGATATAAACCCCATCTTGTTATCCTCGATGACAACAATACAATGCATGCCTTGCTGCCCCTACTGTCACTGGGAAAGGACACCGCAAGATTGAACCCAAAGCTAAGCACTTCTCCCATTGCAAGAAAGATCAATCTAGTAGGCCAAACCAAACTGATAACTCGAAGAGACTTGCAAAGAAAAACCAATTATACATAAAAGAATTCAGAGAAGATTCAAATATAGTTCATAGATAAACTTGATCATAAACCCACAATTCATCGGATCTCGACAAACACACTGCAAAAGAAGATTACATCGAATAGATCTCCAAGAGAATCGAGGAGAACTTTGTATTGAGATCCAAAGAGAGAGAAGAAGCCATCTAGCTACTAGCTATGGACCCGAAGGTCTGAGGTAAACTACTCACACATCATCGGAGGGGCCATGGAGTTGATGTAGAGGCCCTCCATGATCGATGCCCCCTCCGGCGGAGCTCCGGAAAAGGCCCCAAGATGGGATCTCTTGGGTACAGAAGGTTGCGGCAGTGGAAATAGGGTTTCGTGGTGCTCCCGGATGTTTGCGGAGTATATGAATATATATAGGAGGAAGAAGTAGGTCGATGGAGCAACGAGGGGTCCATGAGGGTGGAGGGTGTGCCCAGGGGGTAGGCGCACCCCCCTGCCTCATGGCCTCCTCGTTGATTGCTTGACGTCCACTCCAAGTCCTCTGGATCACGTTTGTTCCAAAAATCATGCTCCCGAAGGTTTCATTCCATTTGGACTCCGTTTGATATTCCTTTTCTGCGAAACACTAAATAGGCAAAAAAACAACAATTTGGGTTGGGCCTCCGGTTAATAGGTTAGTCCCAAAAATAATATAAAAGTGTAAAATAAAGCTCGTTATCATCCAAAATAGATAATATAATAGCATGGAACAATCAAAAATTATAGATACGTTGGAGACGTATCAATAACCAATAGCGGAACCTGGATGCTGATATTGGCTCCTACATATTCTACGAAGATCTTTATCGGTCAAACTGCATAATAACATACGTTGTTCCCTTTGTCATCGGTATGTTACTTGCCCGAGATTTGATCGTGGTATCTTCAAACCTAGTTCAATCTCGTTACCAGCAAGTCTCTTTACTTGTTCCGTAATGCATCATCCCATAACTAACTCATTAGTCACATTGCTTGCAAGGCTTATAGTGATGAGCATTACCGAGAAGGCCCAGAGATACCTCTTCGATACACGGGGTGACAAATCCTAATCTCGATCTATGCCAACTCAACAAACACCATCGGAGACACCTGTAGAGCATCTTTATAATCACCCAGTTACGTTGTGATGTTTGATAGCACACAAGGTGTTCCTCCGGTATTTGGAGTTGCATAATCTCATAGTCAGAGGAACATGTATAAGTCATGAAGAAAGCAATAGCAATAAAACTAAATGATCATTATGCTAAGCTAACGGATGGGTCTTGTCCATCACATCATTCTCTAATGATGTGATCCCATTCATCAAATGACAACACATGTCTATGGTCAGGAAACTTAACCATCTTTGATTGACGAGCTAGTCAAGTAGAGGCATACTAGGGACACTCTGTTTGTCTATGTATTCACACATGTACTAAGTTTCAGGTTAATACAATTCTAGCATGAATAATAAGCATTTATCATGATATAAGGAAATATAAATAAAAACTTTATTATTGCCTCTTGGGCATATTTCCTTCACTTACGTCAGTGACTGGTCTCGTCAAAGAAGATGAGGAAGGCTCATTTTTCTTCGTGAGCTTAGTATGACGATCCATTCATGTGAATCCACTACAATGAAGATATTTCCATCTGTTTCTAGGTTTTCCTTCCTAGCAAGGCCAGACTGCAATGAGATTACCGAATTGTTTGCACTTCAAGCACTTCATTTCTTTTGGAGGTAACCTTCTTGATGATTCAAGCAAATCAAATTCGTCATCATTCGTGAGGCACAAATTATGCCTTCTAAGATCACTTAGCCTTTCTGTTAGCATCTCTAGTTCTCTGGTGATGGTGTGTTGATTCTCAACATCTTCTTCTTCGTTTGAACTGCCATAGTTTGAGAGAATTTCTCCTTCACCTTTTGAAGAAGGTTCTTGATCTGCATTTTCTAGCTCCATGTTTTCTTCATGAAGTGACAACAGCGTCATGACCTCCACATAGTGAAGTTCTTCAAAGTCTGGTCTTTGCTTGAGTTCTGCTATGATGGGATTTAAGGTAGCGTCAAGAGCACTGAGCAGCTTGTTGACCACATTTTTACCGGTGATATCAGTTACTCTTCGTTGATGAAGTCTTCCAACAATATTTGCCAATCGATCAATGAGTTCCATAGCACTTTCTTTTTGAAGGATTCTGAAGCCAGCAAACATGGCATGAAGTATTTGTGTGTGAGGGTCTGTTCTGGCAGTGGATACTTCATGAGCATTTTTTATGGCGTCCCAAAGTTGCTTAGCAGTGTCAAGCGTTCTGAATCGAATGAAAATGTCCTTTGAGATACTTGCGCAGATAATGTCTTTAGCTTGCGCATGCAACCGCAGCATAGCTTTGTCATCAGGGATTGGAGCATGCTGAATAGTGTATCCATTTTCCACAATCTGCCATAGTTCTAAATCGATGTCTTGAATTATGATTCTCATTCTTCCTTTCCAGTAGAGATAGTCATTTCCATCAAAGATAGGAAATCTTTCAGAGATCGAGGATCTACCTGCATACGACATACTCAAAACTCCAAGGATGTTAGACCTTTAATAAAAAGAGATAGGGAGTACCTCCTCTGATACCAATTGTTAGAACCGAGAGTATATCAACTAGAGGGGGTGAGTGGTAGATTAAAAAATTGCGAATGTTTTTAACTGATCCCAAACACAGCAGTGGAAATAAGGTACAATAGATACGAACTCAATCAAGCTAGCTATTAAAGAACAAACCATTCGATGTAGGATGCAATAATGATTCGCGCATAGGATACAACAAGCTTGATGATAACACAAGTAATGCTATATGCCATCAGATACAATATCATGACAGAGAGCTAGAATGAAACTGTGATGGATAACAACAAAGAATAATTTTACTAAAGTAAAAGATCACAGAATAGAGTGTAACAAGAACTAAGGTAACATGACATAATGATGAGGGTGCAACAAAGTGAGCAACGAATGATAACTAATTAGATAACTATCGCCACAGAGCACATAAAAGGACTGTCGAAAGTAATGCAGTGAAGTAGATTGAACCGGTGGTGCTCGATGGCGATAGAGAGATTTGGTAGACCAATTCACCCTTCTGCCAAAGGGCCACGTCTGGTTGGAGGGGCTGTGACTTAACATGGAAGATAAACTCTCTTCACCCTATTCTCCTTCAACCTGAAGCTGATCAGACTTTAGTTGATTTCACTCATGGTAGATACTTGTCGGCGATCTCCAAACCTTCGGTTGACCTCTGTGAACCACAATCACTCTTGGTTGATGAAGATCTAGCTCGCTAAAGACAACAACTCTTCAACACTCGAGCCAAACGACCTATCCGTGTAGAGAGTGCATAGCTCTCAAGAGTAATAGGTACAAGAACTCTAACTCAGAACTACTGTGATGCTCAACCACTGTCTAAGTTTGGGCTCTTGATTTTTCTCCCGGTGGGTCTTAAACTCAAATCACTCAGAGAGGGGGTGCTCAGATCAATCTTCTCAGAAATCTTAAGCAGAGTAGCCACCGGACAAAGCATGTGTGGGGTGGCTGTTTATAGCCGCGACCTTCCTTGGGAAAAGACCAAATTGGACATCGAGATCAGCCAATGGCCGAACGACACGAGTCCAACAGTCGGATTTTGAGCACAATGGTAACATTTCTTGTGGTTCAAGTAATGCTAACTCCTCAGTCTGAGACAAATCTCTCGCAGCGAAGAAGAACACAGTCTCTTGCTGGCAAGTATTTGCTCAGAACACAAATAGATTTCTCTCGCAACTTTCATAGGTTTGGGCTAAGCATCACAGCGAATCTAAGCTTTGAGAACCTAAACCCCTCTTCATAGTATGGAGGTCCTATGACTCAAATGAACCAAAGAAGAAAGACGAAAATAATACTATGTCTTCAATTTTTCTTCGACTTCCGTTCGCAGCAGTCAATTTCTTCGGACAACAACACCGAGCCAAATGCTTTGCTTCAACAGTAATCTTTCGAGGGGATGATTCCTTCACATCAATCTTCTCGTTTACGTATCTTCACTAGATGTAGCTCGTTCTTCCCTGCAACGCAGATATACTTCGGTGAAGTTCCTAGAACTTGGCACCAGAGACATCATTCTCTTCGGTTTCTATATGGACTATTTCTCTCTATATGCACTAGCAAACAAATCAGTCCATATCTGTTTCTATCAACAATCTCCAAAACACAGGAAGGCAGATATTGCAGCAACAATTACTACTTTAGTGATCTAAACACTCTTATATTGCTTTACAGAGGGAGTACTTATTTGATCTATTGCTTTTGTGAATACTGACCACACATTCAGGAACTTTAGCCTTGCCATGTCTACTAGCACTCGAGTGAGTTAAAGATCCACTCACTCCATCACAGAGGGGTGTGCCACATAGATGCTTTGATAATTGGTATTGGACATTTCCTCCCTGGTGGCAAAAACAGATTCAAAAGGGACATCATTCTTCTACATGTGGCCAGTAGCTTCAATTTCCAGGACCAAAGTTATCTTTAGAGATTTCAGTGACAGAGACTGGAGATCTAGGGACATCAATAAGTCCATCCCTAGGGACAACAGCTTTGATAGACCAAATACTAACAATATAACGGGAGTTTCCCATTTCATCAGTATGCTTGATAGAAGAGGACACATTTATGGAGCCATCAGCTGCAGGTGTCAGTGCTAACTAAATTTCCATATTAGTGGAGTGCAGTCCATATCCATGAACACATGGGCCAAAAGTTGCTAGAACAAGCATAATTGCAATTGACAAAAAGTTGGTGACATGAACAAATGAGATAGTTTCAATGAAAAGCATGGAAGAGAAAACATCATTGGCAGAGGTCATACTGAAATGTAGCCCATCAGTCGATATAGAGAGATCAATGAGCATCACCTTGGCTTTTTGAACAGTATTGTTGTGGTTAAGAGATCCCCCATTACTTAGGGCTTGGAATATGTTCAAAGGCATCAGAATAAGATCATTAGTACCAGCACTAGATCTAGAACTACCATGTAGGGATAGAATCATTCTAGGCGAAAGCAGGGCTGTCCTGGATGTTATTGGCAGGTGGAATACCATCTTGTACCTGCAGTCCATTAGGAGCAAGCGACAGATCCATAAATAGCAATACCCACGGGATGATCATCTTTTGTCGTTTTTCGTTGGTCCTGGTTTTTCATACAGGTTATACATTTTCTATATATATTTAAAATTTTATTTTATATACGATTAACCTTTTTTACCAGACATGTTTTGACATTTTTTGAATATGTGCATAATATCTTTGTATATTGTTTTTCTATACATGTTTTGATATTTTTTGAATACATGTTCAAATATGTTTTGAATGATAAAAAATATTTTTTGCACTATGTAAACATTTTTCGTATATTGTATAAATATTTTTTAGAGACACGAACAGATTTTGTGCAATTTTTGAAGATTCTTTAAATTGCGACATAAATTTTTTTAAGGTACAAAATATATTAATTGAATTACACAAAGATTTTTTTTACATTTGTCTAAACATTTTTTAACTGACAATAGAAATGTGCAACATTTGATATTTGTCATGTAAATATGATTTAACATTTTTTGTGCATATGCGTGACATTTTCCATACATATGATGACTATTTTCCGTATACATGATTAATAATTTTTTGACTTTTACATTCACATTTTTAGATTTCTCATATATGAGAGATACATTTTTCTATATATGTTTAACATTTTTCAAATACAAGATTAATATTTTTCAAGATTTACTACAATGTACAGATATTTTTTCGAATACTACACAATTTTGAAACTTCTGAACATTTTTAATATAATATGACTTTTCTTAAATGTAGGGAATCATTATTTTAAAATACAAAGGAATTTTTTATATAATGTATAAACAAATTACATACACACGATTAACATTTTTCCTACACAGGATTAATATTTTCTACTCTTCTTGATTCATATATTACATTTTTCATATACATAGAAAATAATTTTCTATACATGTTTAATATTTTCAAATGCAAGATCAATATTTTACAAGAAAAATATAAAATTTAAATATATAGTTTAGAACTTTCTAAATTAAAAAGAAAAATATAATGTGAATAAAGAGGAAGAAACGACACACAAAATAAATCAACTTGACGTCACTAGAGGAGCGTTTTTACTTGGGCCGGCCCAGAACGTACTTCATGCACGCCAGCATGAAAGAGGGGCCGCCAGGAAATTTGCCGCGTGATGCGCCCACTATTTATCCCCTTAAGCGAGACAACCACCAGCTCTCGCTACATGCGTATATATTCGTAAAAAGGAAATTCGAGAAGGGGGGATCGATCCCTGGTCTTCAAGTCGAACGCGCCACCTACTTGACGCTACTTGAGCCGTCATCTTCGAGATTTTTTTCTTTTTCTTTTTCTCTTTTATTTTATTTTTATTCTTTTTTCTTCTCCGTTTTTCTTTGGTTTATTTATTCTCATTTTTATTTCTTTAATTTTCTTTATTTTTATTTTTTTTCTTCTATGTTTTTCATTCGCACTAGCTTGCTTTTGTGCTAACAACAAGGGGTGCCACCTACTTGACGCTACATGAGCCTTCATCTACGAGATTTTTTCTTTTTATTTTTCTCTTTTATTTTATTTTTATTCTTTTTTCTTCTCCGTTTTTCTTTGGTTTATTTATTCTCATTTTTATTTCTTTTATTTCTTTTATTTCTTTTATTTTCTTTATTTTCTATTTTTTTCTTCTATGTTTTTCATTCTTTATTTCATTTTGTTTCTATTTTTTATCTTTTGGTTATTATTCTACATTTATTGTATATGTCAAAAAAAATTAAACACGCATCTAACATTTCTTCTTCACTTTTTGTTTCTTCTTATGTTTGTTTTCGTTTTCACTCTACATTTTAGTATGTGTCAAAAACAATTTTGATTAAGTGCTCAACATTTTTTTATACACATTCAACATTGTCAGTACGCTTATTCAACATTTTTAGATACATGTTCAACACTTTAAGACTTATTCAACATTTTCTAAATACATGTTCAATATTTTTTAGATACTCGTTCAATATTTTTGAATATTTATTTAACATTTCAGATACTTTTTCAACATTTTTCAAATACTCATTTAATTTTTTAATACTTATTCAACATTTGTCAAATACTTATTCAACATTTTTAATACTTATTCAAAAAAATTAAATACTTGTTCAACATTTTTCCAATACTTTTTAATACTTATTCAACATTATTCAAAATACTTGTTCAGCATTTTTCAAATGTACTTTTGAAGAGTGCTTTTGTGTGTGTGTGTGTAGAGAGGGAGAGGGAGAGAGAGAGAGAGAGAGAGAGAGAGAGAGAATATCTTATTAACAACGGTACAAGCGCGGTTAGGCTGGCTCTCCTCGACGGGAGGCTTCCTCCCGTGCTCACTTATAGCGAGAAATAGGGGTGCCCCCCTGCCCCCAAGTCGCGGCAGCGCGCACTCTCCAGACCAACCCCTGCCCCCCCCCCCATCCCCGCCCCCCACGCATGCGCGACCTGTTGGGCCAGCCCATGTGTGGGTGGGGCCGCTACCTGTTCATCAAATTCTATTTTTGTTCACTATTTTTATAAAATGTTCATCAAATTTAAAATTCGGTCACCATTTAAAAAAATAATGTATTTGAATACAAATTTTGCTCATCCAGTTTCTGAAACCTTCCCAAAACCGGTGGGAAATAAACTGCATAATGGGCCTGCCCATACCAACGATCGGGAGCTCGGGGGGCTGCGCGCGACCCGCAGGGAGCTCCTAGTGAGCGTTGCAGGCGCCCGTTAATGAGCTGGCGCCACGCCACGTCGCTGGCATGGGCCGGCCCAACGCGCACTTGCACCCAATCGCTTTTGAAGTAAAAAAGCAATAAAAAAACCTAAGGATAGCTGGGGATTCGAACTCTGGACCGTTTTGTTGCGAGTATACCACACTAACCACGAGAAACATACAAACTTTGTTGTCTTCTACAAGAAAACAATTCTAGTTAACCTTTTCGTGCAGTAAAACATTAATATATACTCAATATAAATTATCTCAAAAAAGAAACGTAAATTCGAAAAAAAGTTCATCAAATTTTAAGAAAAGTTCAAAAAAATGAAAAAGGTTCATTGATTTTCAAAAAAAAAGTTCATTGAATTTGAAAAAGTTCACCAAATTCGAAGAAAAGTTCATCGGATTCGAAAAAAAGTTCATCAAATTCAGAAAAAGTTCATTAGATTCGAAAAAAGTTCATCGGTTTTGAAAAAAGTTCATCGCATTTAGAAAAAGTTCATCGAATTAAAAAAAGTTCATGTAATCTTAAAAAAGTTCATCGAATTTGAAAAAAGTGCATGTAATATGAAAAAAATTCATCAAATTTTAAAAAAGTTCATCGAATTCAGAAAAAGTTCACCAAATTTGAAAAAAGTTCATGTAATCTGGAAAAAGTTCATCGATTTAAAAAAAATGTTCATCAGATTTAAAAAAAGTTCATGTAATCTGAAAAAAGTTTATCAAATTCAGAAAAAGTTCATCGAATTTGAATAAAGTTCATGTAATCTAAAAGGTACAACGATTTAAAAAAAACATGACATTCTTTTAAAAAATCACGCATTAAAAAAAGAAAAAAAAAAGGGAAAACGAATAAAACCGTCAAGAATTCGCGAACCAGAAGAAACAAAATAAAATGAAGGAGCAACTTAACTTAGCACACAACAAGCGTGATTGTCGTAGTGGTTGGAGCGCAGCAATCGTAACGAGTCCGGCGTGGCTTTGATTTCCAATTATCTCACTTTTTAACATTTCCGCTAAACTAGAGTGCTGCAGGCGTTCGTTTGCAAATTGCACTGTAACGGACGCCTGCAGCGCTAAATAGGAGATGCCCGACCCGCCTGCCGAATACGAGCTGCCGGGCCGCCATGTGAACACGGATGACGGAGCAAAGACCTTGTGTCAACGCTAAACCCCCAGAGAAAATTGAAGAGCAAAGACCTTGTGTCAACACTAAACCCCAGCGGAAGAAATTGGAAGTACTGCCAGTACAGTCTAGAACTATGGAGTATACACGAAACAAAAGCACGGTCAGTCAGAAAATGGCCGCGACGTGGGATAGTGCCGTGCTGCTCCGCAACGAAGGTCACCGCAGCAGCAAGCAACCGTCGGATCATTTGATACGGGACGAAACGTGGCCGCGCCGTTCGAGATCGAGGCGGACGAACGGACGAGACGGGTCGTCCCTCGCCGGCCACTGTGCCGTGCGGCGTCCGGCACCGCGAGCGAACCGTAGCGCCGTATGCTTCGTCCCGTCCTTTCCTCTGGATTCTCACACCCGACGAGGTCCGTAGTGCTTCTGTCCCGGCTATGGTACTAGCGGTTCTGCCGCTGTAGGTACACTTGTACGATTGTACCGCTCTTTTGTATCCCGAATGAATTTTTGGAACAGTTGCAAATAAATAATGAGAAATTGCACCGACCACGATTTTGGAACAGTTACCGGGTTGGGTAGCGGATCCGACACTAAGATCTTCCGATCTGTGGACCAAGACCTCATCTCACTCGGGCTGAAGGAGATGTTCATCCGCATGGCTCTCCGCCGCTCTCAGGAGGAGTCTGCCCGACCGCGGTCGAACACGATTCGACGAAAATCCACCGCGTCGACACAAATGGCGCTTTGAACCGGCGTGAGCCATGCCGTGCACACGCTACCTCGTCGGACGCGGTGCGGTTCTACTGGTGCTCCAACACCGGGCGATAGAGCAACCCCTCCGGCTGCGCCTCTTTCCCGTAGCATTGGCTTCGAGTCGAAGGTAAATGGCGGCACGCATGGTCCAGGCCTGGGCGCTAATATGGCACGACATATCTATCGTGCTAGGCAGTGGGCGCGAGAGGCAGCTGAAGCCCTCGTGGCCGAGGCCACGGAGGCGGAGTCACACACCGCCGCGAAGCCGCTACAGATGACCGGCATCCCCCGACGCCGATCCAAGTCGTGGAGGTGTTGGGCTCTAACCAGGAGTTCTCTATCTGGACCTTCCCTTGACCGGCGACGTCAAGGCCACGGACTCCGGCGAAGAAGAGTAGGGCATGGGACACAGCGGCGCCTGGTGTCCCATGTGGGGCAATCCATGCACCATGTCCTGCTCTACCTCGTCGGTGACCGGACCTTCAGTTCACAAGTCTCACGGCCGCTGGACATGGGCACGGAAGAAAACAACAAGGACAGACGTGGGCAAAGATTAGACTAAGTTTTATGTTGCATGTAATTGTATGGATTTAGGAATTTGCTAATGAAACCTCCGACTGTGAAGAGGATATTTAAGATTGACTGGTCACTGATCGTGTCCTGGATGTTTAGGGGATGGATTTGCTAAGTCCAGCTGTAGATGCTTTTACTATTCAAATTTGTTGCATGAAAGACCACATATTAATGTAATCCGTTGCAGTAAGTTCCAATACTTTGTTTGACTCTATTGACACAATTTCTGACAGATGGGTCCTGCTTGCAAGTGTACAGATGGCCAAAAGAACAGGGTCATACCAGCTCGCCAGCTAAAAACGTTAATATTGGTAGTTTTAGTTGCTCATTCAAATTTTCGTTCAAAATGAATGTTTTAAATTTCTGTAAATCATATATCTACCCAGTACGGGTCTGGATAAAGATTAGTTTATTTGGGTCACATATTGGCAATTTTGTTGGCTCACTCAAAGATATGGTTAAAAATTCAACATTTCAAGAAAATGAAAAATAAAATAGTAAATCATACCGGTACCTAGTAATGACTAGTCAATGCGCACGTGCAAACGCACGTTAATATTTAGGCAATATATTAAGTGCATGCAGATATGAGGTATATTATTATTTGCGTGTTAATTCTATTATTAGCACTATATTTGGTATGAAATTAACTGCATGCTAAACATGTTGAACCCTCGACACTGAAGCAGTCTAGGTCGTTGGATTGACTTAGTTTGATTAGTTTGATGGCCGAGATCAGTTGGATCTGCCCATTTGGGTCTTTTTATATTGCACGTTAATTTGAAAACATATTAAATGCATGTGGATATTAAGTAGGATATTATTTACGTGTTATTATGTGATTAGCATTTTATTTGGCATGAAATTAATTACACGCTAAACGTGTTGAGCGTTCGCCATTGAAGCAATCTAGGTTGTTGGATTGACATGATTTGATGACAGAGATTAATTGGATCTGCCCCTTTGGGTCTTTTTATATTAGTATAGATTTGGAATTATTTTTTGCTCTTTTCAGCCACCAGTTTAAGAGGTATCGGTAAATTATATTGGTCGACTAGTGTGGCTTTGCACTTACAAGCAAGACCCATCCATGCATTAGGAATCATGTCAACGGAGCCAAATGATGGATTAGAGCTAGGTGCAACAGATTGCACCAATAAAGTATTTTGTGCAACAAACCTAAATAGTAGTCCCTCACCCCCACAATATAAGATAGAAGTTAAAAAATAGATATGAAGTTTTGTTTCCTATCACTATACATTAGTTTTTTTTAAAGGGCCAAAGATCATATGTTGAGTGGTATAGACCCTTATGAAAACAGCCCCGCCCAAAGATTTTCATGTATAGCAAAGCTCGTTATTGTCTCTAGGGCTTCGTCTCAACGGAGCAAACTTGTAAAACTCACGAGCTTGTATAACCAAGTGCATGAAAGTCATTGCACATCGACGTAGACGAGAAGACGTTGATGGGCACGGTTTGTATCGCAAACCATCGGCTTGGAGAATAAAACGCCGAAGAAGGCATGTAGGACATCCAGGCACGGCCAGACGAAACCGAAGAACACAAATCTTACATGCTCTCCAACGTGGATGAAGTTGATCCGTGTACAGCCATGTTGTCCGCTCCGTAAGACAACATAATATACTAACATGTAGACATATCGTCTTCCACACTAATCCCGGTGATACGAAGAGGCACCACTGGAATGAGGACAAGGAGCCCTTATTCCACGACGACGACAACACCGTCGTCTCGCCACCACCAATTGGAGGTAATCCCAAAATTAAATTCTAATCCTATTACCATCAAACCAAAGCCCTAGGGTCCCCACCCCTTCCCATCATCTGAGTGGCAACATGCAGAGGGAGAGGGGGGCTCATTCTTACCTTAGAGTAGGGTAAATGGACCGCAGCATATCGCCTAGATCAGGAGCATGAGGAAGGAACGCTTCGAATCACTTTGTGTTGTAAAGGGGACCATATATCTTGACATTAGTGGTGAGCCAATGTATTCACTCCATTACAACTAAAACAAAGTGCATGCATATGACCAGAACTGAGACGTGCGGCATCACGATATGTTAGGTTACGTGGCTTGTAGAGGAGTTACGAGATTAAACACGAATTTAAACATTAATTAAGAAGAATAATTGGAGAATTTGCATGTTAAAAATATTCTTGTGTGGCGGAAAGGGGCCCGTGTCGCATCATTGTTCTTGCTCCGGATCATTATTTTCAATCTTAGTAAAATGAATGTGTTCCTATCAATTGCAATGCAGAGAGGGGGTGCTACGCGTCGGCCGGCGAATCTTTTCACGAGTCGTTGGATGTGGCACAATCCAACGGCTTAACATCTACCTCTGCTTCACAACAGAGGTCTTGCTGCAGAAACATTTGCAACAAATGTTATGCTACAGAAAATATTTTTTGTAACATAGGTTGTGTTGCGGGATTTTTTTTGCAACATAGTTGTCGTCACATATTTTTTTGGCAATAAAGGCTTTGTTGCCGTTGCAGTTTTTTTTGCAACAAAGCTGGCGTTGCAAAAGCTTGTGTAAGTTGCAGTGGCTGTTTGCTGCTATCATTTTGCAATACCGCTGTTGTTGCAACATAAGGTAAAGGGGCACGTTGTAACGAACATCTGCGAGCGCGCGTGAGGACGCATGGGTCAAGGACGATCCAATGGTTGCGCGGGTGACGAAACTCTCCTTGCAATCAACCGACAAAGCATTAGGGTTTCCCATTACCATGACTACCCTGCAAAAAAATGTGGCAACTGCAAAACCCAAGTTAAATACAACATCAAACATTTGACACATCTACTTGATTATGCTTGATGCCCTAGATGTTTGGCCGGTAGTTTGGTGGTTCTGCGGCGGCGGGGCGCATGTATCCTGATCGGTACTAGATCTGGGACTGCAATGTGGGATGTGGTTGTGACTCGAGCGGCGGCGACGTGGTATGGTCTAGCATCCGGGTGGTCCAAATTCGTCGCCGGCATCGCCAGTGGTCGTACGTAAATGTTGTCAAGGACTAGTGCGGAGCCGATCTGCGTGAATTGGCGGTGTTCCATCCGGCTGCGAGCTGTGGAGTTTGTGGCCGCAGGTGAAAACCGAGCTCCAATTTCGTTCATGGCGGGCGATGGCGGTGTCTATGCGCCGTTACCCTGTTGCAGGCATCTCTTTTGCGGTCATTTTCTCCTCGCTCAGACTGTTCCGAGGGAAAACCCTTGATCTGGGTATCCCAGATCGGACGATGGTGACGCTATCGGTGTCGTATTTCTTCATGTGAGCATCGTTTTGGAGCAAATACTTGTTGGAGTCGTCAAGAGGTGGAGCGGCATGGCATCTACCGTGTCAACGTCGGTAGGTCTTGGCTGCATGGTGCCGCACAGTCTTGGTGGTGGATGCGTCTGGATGAGCGAGCGCAGGGCGGCGGCTTGTGCGCGTCATGGTCGCGTCGATGGCAAACCTGGCAAGGTCGATGTGTCAATACGTTTTTCTAGAGATGGATCGATGGATAACGGCGGCGGCGGGCTCTGCAGTGTGCACATGTTGTGACCACTCAGAGTGAGCCGGACCACTATGTGCCCCAGACCGCTATGTGTCCGATGTATTACTTTGTAAGGTTTGATGAATAATTAATAAAATAATTATATGCATCGCCCTTGTGTAGAAGCCAGGGTCATCCTCCCTTTTGAAAAAAGAAAATAAATGTGAAATCTAAACCGTACTCCCTTTGTTCAGGTGCATAGCGCATATATCAAAAGGGTGCATAGGAGTCATTATTGCAAGAGCAAGTACATAAGCAGGCTATAAGGCCTAAAATATTATATCCTTATTTAGTTGAAGGAGAAAGAAGAGAAACGGGTTGTAAATTAGTACTCCCTTCATTCCAAAATATAGTGCGCCCACGCTTTCCGAGGTCCAACTTTGACCATAAATTTAACCAACGAGACCAACTGCGGCGGGAGAAAAAAATATATAATTGAAAACTTCTTTTGAATACGAATTCACTGATATAATTTTTGCTCCCGCCGCAATCGGTCCTGGTAGTTAAATTTGCGGTCAAAGTTGAAGCACGAGGATAGAGGAAGCACTACATTGTGGAATGGAGGGAGTAGCCAGCTGCAGCACGAGACCCAAGATGTTTTTTGAGATTGCGAGATGGGCCAGCTGTGAATAAAATAGTACTCCCTCCGTCGGGTGAAGAGTATACATGTAGCTTCAAAATTTGTCCACAAAAAAGTATACTTCTATCTTTCCAATGCACTTTAAAGTATGAAAAAGTACTTTTCTCTCATCATACGGTAATCAAGATCAATAGCAATCTACACATGGTCTTCTTAATTTCTATAGGCACTTAGCTCATTGGGGGTTGGGTAATTAAAGAGAAGAGAGATGGTGGTTTGCACTTTTTCAATGCATTTTTTACTCAAGTTCATAATTTGTCCTAAAATGTCTAGATGTACACTCTTCACCGGACGGAGGGAGTACACACTTAAAAATTACTATTGTACAAGCCGGCTATTAGGTTGGTTCTAGATGACAAGACAACTCCTTATAGCCGATAGTTGGTTGTATTATTAACCATGCTCTAATGGATTTTCGGTTTATTATCCTCCATCCAATCACCACGTATCTAGGTTGAGGTTGTGATGCAGTTTTTTACTAGATGCCTATGCATCTAGACGGATGGAGTACAAGGTGTGTCTAACGAGGTCACTGTGGTCCCAATTCTTCCCACGAGTTCTGGAATTTCAAATCCAAATTCGAAAAGAAGTGTGGCTCATTTCCCGCCTAAAACCTGTACAGGCTAGCATTCAAGGCGCACGCGGCCTTTATTCTTGTCCTTGGAGACAATCCTACCGCGGAAGGGTGTCATTAAAGTCAGGATCATTGTACACTTCGGGCGCCATACTTTACCTCAACTCTACGTTTGTTCTGTGTACGTATTTTATTCAGATATATACTACCATTGCAAAACACGTACAGTAGGAAGAAAAGGCTACTCCGTCCGTTGCCATCCGACGAAGTGAAAACATACATCAAATCCAGCAAGAAGAAAAAATCCGTATCCAAGCGAAGCGAAGCGCGCGCAATCATCAGCTGAAAATAGATTTCCAACCAGCCGCCAACCAACTTCAGAAACAGAAAGCCACCGACCGAAAAACGAACAAAGGTGGTAGTAAAAGCGAAAGGCAGGAGGCGCAAAAGAAAAGAGGAACCAGACCGACCGTCCATTCCATTCCCAGACGACCACAAGTCCACACCGCAGCCGCGCCCAGAGGACGCGGAGGAGGAGCGGGGGACATCACATCCCAGCACAGAGATTCAAAGCACAGTGCGGGCTTCATGGGCGCCCCGCCTCACCGTCACGCGTATCTGCATGCGGTGGCGGAGCACTGTGGCCGCTGACACGCGCACGTTGCATGCCACCCACAGCACACCCACCACCGCTTCCGTGTGGGCGGAGCAACCGGGGCGTACGTATGTGCGCGTGTATCTCGCTGTCTTTATGACGCCTCCGTGTGTCTGCGTCTGTGTGCCGTAGCGCCGGTGGAGAAAGCCGGAATCAATGGCCGGCGAGGCCTGCCGATGGCTGTCCGTCCCGTCGCGTGCTAGCTGAACAACCGCGGCGCGCTGGCGATGGCCCCCGTCCCTCCCCGTGCTAAGCTAAACAAACAGCCGGGCCGCGGCGTGCCATGAATATAATGGTGTCGGCGGTGGTGATCAGGACTATTCGAGTGAAACCTCACCTGCCGCACATGCCGACGGGTTACCCTGTCGCCGTGTCGATTAGCAGCATGCCATGGCATGAGTGAGTTCCCTTCCCACGGCGCTCATTTGGGTCACATGCCGTGTCTGTGGCTTGGCATGCAGAGATTTCTGGCTGTTGGGTGAATTTGGCAAGAAAATGACACGGCATCAACCGAATCCGAAGATTTCTTCGACATGTACGTCGGGCATTTTCCGAACTCATGTATAGGATGTTTGGCCGTGACATATCTGAATTTCACATTCGTTGTCATTCCCGGACGGTCCCGGCCATACGTTGCCATCATTTGTCCGAGAAACAAAACGTTGCCATCACGATCTGGAACGTAGGGCGCGCTCACGGGCGTGGGCATAATGTAGGGCACGAGCCACGTGTGCCTGGCGGCCAAATCACTCAATGAGAAGCATAGAACATCATCCTTCCTCGCCATGCAGCATGAACCTGCTCCATTTCCTTATTTTGGCGGGAACAGCATCGAGAACACCACCATTTCTGTGAGCCACGGCACTCGAGTACCAGACGGACAGCAATCGGAAGAATCCAATGGTTAGAAGGCGGCTTCGCTTTTGTTGACTGTTCCCGGTCAAGAATTGACGGCCAGAAATCGTGGCCTGGGAACCTGCAGCCTAGTAGCAGAACCAGATTCCTGACCGTAGCATAGGCGTGCACTTTGTAGAGCCCAAGGCCTCGAGCGGCATGGGCACATGGCAGCGCCGGTCAGGAGCCGCAATGGGCACAGGTCCTCCGGAGCGCATGCTTGACGCCTGTATCGTCGCACAAGGAAAAGGAATCCTAGGTTTATGCTTTGCATTTTACTTTCTCCATTCCAAAATATAGTGCGCCCGCGCTTCTTGAAGTCTAACTTTGACAATAAATTTAACCAACGAGACCAACTGCGGCGGGAGAAAAAAATATATAATTGAAAACTTCTTTCGAATACGAATTCGCTGATATAATTTTTGCTCCCGCTGCAATCGGTCTTGATAGTTAAATTTACGGTCAAAGTTAAAGCACGGGGATAGAGAAAACACTACATTGTGAAATAGAGGGAGTAGAAAAATAGTGCAAGCGAGCTGGAATTGGTACGAATTTTCTAACGGGAGAAGTAGTGTCACCGTTCACTTGTGACATTTCGAAGCTGACATTCGCCATGGCCCATGGATGCAACATTTGTTGGCAATAGCCAATAATCTGCTTGCTGGTAGGTAATTGTATCCACATTAAGATTGTAATAGGAGAAAAATCCTAGGTATGCCTTGCATTCCAGAAAAAAAATGCTATGCGGCTCGCATGTCATCGAGTGGCATCATGGTCCTAACGGCACCTCCGTGTAAGGCCAACTCACATCCTTTTGTCCGGATTCTGTCCGTTTGGGTAGCGATTTGGGGTCGTGTTTGGGCGTGTCCTGGGATGCGATGGCCATGCGCCCACCGCGCGGACGCATCCTTTTGCCCTATCCTGTCCGTCATGGCCAAAAATGCCCAAATTTTCATCAAAACTAGTTTACAACCCAAATATTTGTCTGAAAATTAAAATAGTTTTACAACCCAATTGAAATTGTCTTTAATAAAATATTTTTACAACCAAATCGAAATTGTCTTGACTAAACATAAAATGGACCAATACATCTATTGGTTGCCAATGTGATCCCACACGTGCTCAACCAAGTCATTTTGAAGATTCAAATGAGAGTGCCAATCACGCATCTCACGATGGAATTGAGCAAACTGTTCAAATGTGACCGGGTCTTGGTGCAGGGGCTCAATATTTTCATCTTGATAGTCGAATCCTTGGTCGAAGATACTCTCATCACGCTCGTCCTCGACGATCATGTTGTGCATGATCACACAAGCAGTTATCACCTCCCAAAGCTTCCTTTCATCCCATGACAGTGCAAGGTTTTGAACGATACTCCACCGAGATTGAAGCACACCAAAAGCACGTTCCACATCCTTTCTAACACTCATTTGCATTTGGGCAAATCTCTTTCTCTTCTCACCTTGGGGTTTTGAGATTGTCTTCACAAAAGTTGACCACTGAGGATATATAACATCTGCTAGATAGTATCCCTTGTTGTAATGGTGGTCGTTGATCTCAAAGTTGACAGGTGGGGAGTGGTCTTATGCAAGCCTCGCGAAGACTGGAGAACGCTGCAGCACGTTGATATCATTGTGAGAACCTGCCATGCCGAAGAAAGAATGCCATGTCCAAAGATCCTGTGATGCCAGCGCTTCTAATATGATAGTGCACGCCTTGACATGCCCTTTGTACTGGCCCTGCCAAGCAAATGGACAGTTTTTCCACTCCTAGTGCATACAATCTATGCTGCCAAGCATGCTTGGAAAGCCTCTAGCTGCGTTGGTCGCCAACAGTCTCTCTGTATCAGTGGCAGTTGGCTGCCTCAAGTACTCTGTGCCAAACACCTCGATCACAGCCTGTCAAAACTTGTACATTGACATCAGACATGTTGTCTCACTCATACGCACATACTCATCCACCAGATCGCCTGGAATTCCATATGCAAGCATGCGGATGGCCGCGGTGCATTTCTGGTAAGAGGAGAATCCAAGCTTGCCAAGGGCATCCGTCTTGCACTCGAAGTATGGGTCATGAACAACCACTCCCTCTCGGATATGATTGAACACATGCCTTGCCATTCAAAAACGGCGACGGAATTTATCTGGCTTGAAGAGCGGGGTGTTGACAAAGTAATCGACATAGAGGAGGGCGTGCCCTCTCTCCCTGTTGCGGTTCAGGTTGGGAGCACGGTCAGGGAGTGACCCCCTGTACCAAGGAAGCTGCCGTTGAATGTGGTCGTGAACGACCAGTGCAGCCACCACAATATCTTCATCATCCGACGACGAACAAAGAAAGTGATGGAAGAAAAACTCGTCTCCACTGTCCATACCTTTGTGGGCAAAATGTCGAACACCTTGCGGGCATGGTGGCGAAGATCACCTCGACGCAGCAAGGGTGGTTGCCGGCCGGCTACTTGCCGCTGTGGAGCTCTCGTCGGGAGCTGCCGAGGACGGCGTGCTGCGTCGCCGACGGTCCTGTCCCCTCTGCGGCCGCCAAAGACGTCGACGGCCAAACCTCCGATCGACGGCCAAAACTACGGCCACAACACGGGCGTGGTGGCGGCCATGTCGAGAAGTGGTTTGGTAGGGACGGCCGGAGGCTGCGCGGTGAGGAGGCGGTCGGAGAATAGCGGCGGCGCCGGCAGCAGGGTGGGGCGAGAGAGAGAGAGAGGGTGGAAGCGTTGGGAGCGGAGGGACAGCTAGTGTCCCCGACAGGCGGGCCGGGGGGGGGGGACAAGGGCGTGCGTCCAAGCCGTCCGCGCGCGTCCGTTTCACCCCAAACCGAGCGCAAGTTTGGGCCAGGGATGGGTCGAAAACGGACAAAATCCGGACATTTATCCGTTTGAGGCCATGCGCTGGGCTGCGCTATTCGTCCGTTTTACCCCAAACGGACGGGGGCGGACAGGATAGGGTCGCGCGGTGGAGTTGGCCTAATGAGAAACAGTACAGATCTAACGGCAATAGTATACTTGCTCACCCAAAGCCAGCTTCACCGTGCGACCCCAAACTGACGTCTGTTTTGTCAGATTCTGTCCGTTTGGGTAGGACAATGGGGTCGTATCCGGGCGTATCCTGGGATGCGGTGGCCGTGCGCTTAGCGCGCGGCTGCATCCGTTTTCCCCATCCTATCTGTATCTAATTTTTTTAAAGAACAACTTTCAAATGTCAAGCCCTAGTTCATCAGGCCAGCGACCTAGTTCATCACACCGGCAACAGAGTCAGCGGCCTACACGTCCATCGCCGGCATCAGCCAGCGGCCGGCAACATAGCCAACCTCCAAAAATGAATAGTTGTCCTCGCCGGCAACACAGCCGGCCTCCAAAATGAATGCTTTTCTCGCCGGCACACTGCCAGTGGCCTAGCGGGCGGGCGACACCCATGCCAGCCTCCAAAAAAGAACGGCCACGGCCGATCAGATGACCTAGTTCAGACCTTCGGCGTCGAGCATCTCCTTCTGCCTGGTCTCGAACCAGGCCCTCGTCTTCCCACTCATCTTTCACAAGTCCACGCTCATGATCGCAAGGGCCACCTCCTTCGCTTTGGTGGCGGCATTGGTGGCCTCGATGTCGAGCTGCCTCTGCCTGGCCTTGACGTTGTCGGCCTCGATGTCGAGCTGCCTTTGCCGGGCCGCCTCCTCCATGTCAAGCTGCCTTTGCCGGGCCGCCTCCTCCATGTCGACCTTCCTCCTCTTAGCCGCCTCCTCCATCTCAATCTTCTTTCTTTGAAGGTCTAGGTATTGCTTCATTTGCTCGTCCTTGCTTTGTCGCTTCTTCTCGTCCCTCACATACTTTTGAGACATCATGCCATCAAAGTGTCATGCAATGCCATGTATGAGGCATCACGTACGTCGTCAACCTTGGAGTTGGTCTTGCCCCTCGGCCTCTTCAACGCCTCGCCATCTACACCTCCGGCGAACTTGGCCGTCTGCAGTCCTCTCTTCCTTTGTAGTTCACGGTATTGGTCCTTGAACTTAGGGCAATTGTTGATGATCGTCGAACAATGCGTAAGAGTGAATGGCTTGTCATTGTGCCGGGCCTTGAATGCCTCCAAAGATTGAAATGCCTACACGACATGATCAACAACAAGTGAACATGCAAACATATACATGGCCGAAGTCTCATGGCCGTAGCAAGGAAAGGGCTAGGAAGAGGAGAGCATACCATGTTCCCAACACCGAGACCACTCACGGGTCGTGCTTCAACGCTCTCAAATGCGGCGCAATACTTGTCGCACACTTGTTGGATGAACAACCACCTCTTTTGATATTGACTCGACTAGATGGCGAGTCGTTCTTGGTCCGATCTTTCACGGTACTAGCGGAGAAAAACAAAAACTTCCGATCAAGCAAAGATACAAGACCATAAAATCGAAACTTGCGTCAAGTAGATTGGATTGACTCCACGCACAGCAGCAACAAAATCCCCACGGATCAGCAACGAAGATATTTGGTGTCCCCCAACATGGAACGTTTTCTCTGGTTTTATTCAACTCACGATCAAAAACAAATCTCACGATAACCCAAAAAAACTCCTCCCGTACACGGCCGAAACGTGCCCGTTATATAAGCACGCGAAACCGACGTACAAGCTAGCTTTACTCACACGGACTCTATCTCCTATTTAAACTAAGCAAGATTTTAACTAATTAAATATTCGGCACCGTTGATCACGTTGGATCCTACCTGGACTCAGATTGCTCACGTAACTAGTGGTGACTCAGAAAGAACATAAGAAAACAAAGGCCATGCATACAACCTTTGGACTCTACAACCACGTACTAATAAACTTGAATATTTCTTTTTTCCTTCAGAACGGATCAGAGCCTTTTTGGTGGAGTCCTAAAATTTGGTTTCACTTCTTGCTGGGGTGGAGTAACCTGGAGCAACATAGAACCAATTAAAAGGTGTTGCATCGAAGTACATTGGTCCAAGTTCTTCTTCTGTATAGCACTCCGAGCTTCAAGAATTGATTTAACACTGATGGTTGCATCATCCCCTCCCTCTTGAAGCGAAGCCGTCCTCGGTTTCGTTGTAGCTTTGGGGACCTTACAGACATCGCTCTTGATAACACTAGCGAACATCGGCTGTAACACATGCCGCCTTCCAGAGTCCCAAAAAGAATAAGTGTTAGACCTTCCCTCATGTGTAGCACGATGATCATATTGCCATGGCCTTCCCAATAATAAGTGGCATGCATCCATTGGTTGAACATCACATATAACTGTATCGATATAATTGCCAACTGAAAAATTGATGCGCACCTTGTGAGTAACTTTCAATTTGCCCGACTGATATAACCATTCAACACAGTGTGGTTGTGGGTGCATCCAGATAGGCAAAGCTAAAGCATCCACCAAGTCCTTGCTGACTGCATTTGTGTAGCTTCCACCGTCGATGATCAACTTGCAATTGGTGTTCTTGATGTTGCATTGAGTCTGAAAAATATTCCAACGCTGCCCCTTATCCTCAATGCGATCTTCTTGCAATCGTTGCACCATCAATGACGGGTATGATTCAGCAGCTTCAAAACTCGCAACCACATTTTCAGCATCCTTAGATTTTTCACTAGAAGTGTCAGAAACTGCCTCTTCATCACTAGCGGATGCATAGCCATCTCTCATGAGCAACACTCTTTTCTCATTAGGACATTCACGCTTCATATGTCCCCTTCCTCCACACTTGAAACACTCTATGTTACTAGTGCGTCCGGTCGACTGTGCACTAGAATCAACCATCGACAGTCCTGATTTTGAAGCATCCTTCTGCACAGAACCATGAGAGCGATTTGATGATATCGCCCTGGAGCTAGGACCGACATCCTCACTCTTATACTGTGAGCGTCGCCATGTGTTCAAAGCGGTACTGGGAACTGTGTTGACTTGGCGCCGCTTAATCTGTTGTTCCGCATGCACAGCTTGGTGCACAAGATCTTGTATGTTGTAGTAGACCACCATCTCAACACGATCCTGCACCTCGATATTTAGCCCGTTAAAGAAACGTGCCATGGTCGCCTCCGGATCCTCCGTTGTCCCTGTACGTATCATAAGCAATTCCATCTCCTTGTAATATTCATCAACACTCATATTACCTTGAGAGAGCCGCTGCAACTTGTTGTACATATCTCTCTTATAGTGCTTAGGAACAAAATGTCGCCTCATGAATTCTTTCATACCTCGCCAAGTCGTCGGGCGATGTCTTGAACGACAAGTTTGATTCCACCAAATTAGAGCATAACCGGTGAACTCAATTCCAGCAAGTTGAACTTTCTTCTCCTCGCTATAATGATGGGCATCAAAAATTTGATCAACACGCATCTCCCATTCCAAATAGCCTTCTGGTTCGCACTTGCCGGAGAACGAAGGGATTGAAATTTTTATGCGCCCAATTCCATCGTCCAAAGGCACACGCACAGCTTGACCAACTCGGTCATGCACTCCACTACGAACGGATGTTTCGGGACGAGGCTCATAGTGTCGTGGTCGTGGAGCGTACCCTGCTGCCTGGTCAACGCCGTCATCAAAACCATCATCTCCAACATGAGGTGCCGCCAAACAGCGATCATGCACGCCGGCATGTCCGTCGTGAGCTGGTGGTGCATAACGCAATGGAGCAGCCGGAGCAGTCTGTGGTGGTGCAGAATTCGTTGCCGGCATATTGATGATGTCTGCCAAACCATCGAATCGAGTGATCAGGACATCTATCCTTTTGCCGAGCGCATCATGACATTGCTTGATGTAGTTGCATGTGTGGTCAAAACCATCCCCAATATTTTGAGGAATATCATCCGCGTACACTGGACGTACAATTTCCTAAGAATCAGCAGCAACCTCGTCTTCCTTGTTGACCGAGGTCGACATCTTGATCAACACAATACCGTGAACAACCTAGCTCTGAATACCACTTGATATTGACTCGACTAGATGGCGAGTCGTTCTTGGTCCGATCTTTCACGGTACTAGCGGAGAAAAACAAAAACTTCCGATCAACCAAAGATACAAGACCGTAAAATCGAAACTTGCGTCAAGTAGATTGGATCGACTCCACGCACAGCAGCAACAAAATCCCCACGGATCAGCAACGAAGATATTTGGTGTCCCCCAACATGAAACGTTTTCTCTGGTTTTATTCAACTCACGATCAAAAACAAATCTCACGATAACCCAAAAAAACTCCTCCCGTACACGGCCGAAACGTGCCCGTTATATAAGCACGCGAAACCGACGTACAAGCTAGCTTTACTCACACGGACTCTATCTCCTATTTAAACTAAGCAAGATTTTAACTAATTAAATATTCGGCACCGTTGATCACGTTGGATCCTACCTGGACTCAGATTGCTCACGTAACTAGTGGTGACTCAGAAAGAACATAAGAAAACAAAGGCCATGCATACAACCTTTGGACTCTACAACCACGTACTAATAAACTTGAATATTTCTTTTTTCCTTCAGAACGGATCAGAGCCTTTTTGGTGGAGTCCTAAAATTTGGTTTCACTTCTTGCTGGGGTGGAGTAACCTGGAGCAACATAGAACCAATTAAAAGGTGTTGCATCGAAGTACATTGGTCCAAGTTCTTCTTCTGTATAGCACTCCGAGCTTCAAGAATTGATTTAACACTGATGGTTGCATCATCTTTTGAATCGAGCCGATGCCACGGTTGCTTGTAATTTGGTAGGGCTCAAACATCTTCCTTTCATGGAATGTTTTGTGGACTCTCGTCCAAGAAACAATGCCCTTTTTTTGCGCGCCGGTCCTCGGTTCTTGGCTAATCTCCATCCAAGCTTGGCATATCAACTTGTCCTCATCTTGTGTATATGAATCCATGCGAATGCTCTTCCTCTTCTTTTGTGCTTCCGCTCTTTGGGTGAGCTCGTCGATGAACAATGGCTCGCCATTAATATCAACGTCATTGCCTTCTTCCTCATCACCATCACCTTCGACATAGATGTCATCGTCTTCATGCCACGAGTCACGATGGTCGTAGTCAGCACGGTCGTCGGCCTCTTCATCGGGGACGTACTGGGCGCGGCCATCCTGACTTTGGGTCTCCTCGGGGTCGTAGTCCCGGCCATGCCCACCCTCGAAGATCACGTCCTCCATGTACTGGTTGTAGAAGGGTCATCCACCGTTGGTGTTGGTGTTGGCATTCCGTCAAACAAGACGCGGGGGCCGGCATGGTGCCCATGAACTGTGCGCATGCTTGCTTTCTTTGCATCTCGACCGACGGCTGGCCGCCGCTGCTTGACCCAGGCGTGACGTTGAGGTCGATGACGGCCGCAGGGCGCGGTGTGGACAGCGTGAACAAGCCCACATCAGGCGACCCCGAGAAACGGGTCTGGCCGTCGTGCCTTGGCGGACGACAGCCGGGCGACATGGGCGCGGTCTGCGACATCAGCGACTGGCAGTGCGGAGGTCGGGCGACCGACGAGCCTGTGCTCGCCGGGCCGACGGCCGCTGTAGGGAACCCGGCCGGACGGCCCATGCCAAGCATGAGGAGGGCGTGCGCTTTGTTGATGATGTCCTCCTTCTCGTCGACCGCGGCCTTGCATCGTGTGGCCTCCATTGCATCACGCTAGGCGGCGAACTTGGCCGCGGCGGTATTGACCTTGACGACTGCTCTCCATTCCCTCATCTTCGCCGATTCCGCGTCCAGCTTGGCAATCTCCTCCGGTGTGCACTCCGACCGCAACTTCCTTTGTGCCGTGCCCGCCTTCTTCTTCACCTTTGTGTGCGGGTCGACGGCCATGCCGCCGGAATTCGGCGGGGCATCGGCCATGGACGGGGGAGAGAGGGGGCGGTGAGAGGGACGTGGGAG